>NC_133818.1:8789348-9093411 GCF_043250625.1 Sebastes fasciatus | reverse complement strand
CTTTATTTCATCACGCCCTTTGAGGTTTTAGTCGCAGCCGAGCAAAGTTTCTCAGATCTCGACTTTAATCTCGCTGGTTTTTCGCTGCTGAACCGGTGGGGGGATGGGGTGTCATTCTGGGTGAACAGCTGGCAAGTTGATGTAGTTTAATCTCACAATTTGTGTGACATTGAGTTGCAGTGTTTTGACATGTACTGCTGGGATGTTTATGGCGAATTAGGATCGCAGCCAACACTCACTTTTCAGCATTTTTTTCAGCAAATCCTTTCCTCTTGTTTGCGTTCAGCTGGCTGACTAAACACTGTAAAAGACCAGTGTCTGTCAGGACTAATTACTTATGCAAATAGGCACAGCACAGTAATTACACCCTGCCAACAGTACAAACACACGCGCACATGTTGTAACCACTGTGAAGTCCACTGTTGCGAGGTAAACCAGCAAAACTGTAATTGTTATACAGAATAAAAAGGTTAACACTTTTTTACACATAACGGTATTTAGTGGCTCCACCTGATCCAAAAAATAATAATAATACTAACTCACAAAGCGGGAACATCTTGTATGTCTTTTTTTATAATTACTGTCAAATACAGGGGTTCTCAACCTGGGGGTTGGGAACCCTCAAGGGGTCCTAAGATACATCTGAGGGGTCACCAGGTGTTTAAAGGTACACCATAGAAATAGAATAGGAGTTGAATTGGTATTGAACTTTTTTCCTTTGTCATTTGACTAGAACAAAAGAAAAATGTCAGGACGAGTGCGGACACGGCTCCTGGAGACGGATGGCTGGCTAGTTAGCTAGGTAGCATGTCCTTCTCCGTAGTGTTAGGGAGTGAGTTAGAGGGACCATCATTGGCTTAATGTTTGCAGTAATTACCCCTCATGCTATTCGGATTAGCTTTTAACAAGAAAATGCATTGTGAAAGAGCAAAAGATGAAACTGTGTGAAACTCTGAGCATGTGGTAGTGCAATATAAAAACACTGCAAAATGACCAATATAACACCGTCTGTGGTCAATTTCTCGCAAATCCTACACTAGAAATATCTCGATAAGTTTACAAAATGTTACAGTATCACCATCTATGATGTTCATGAAATACCTTTTTATTTTGTAATTGATTTATCCTTAATTCTTTCAGTAAACTCGTTTTATTCTGCATCCTTGTTGCCGCTATACTCAGGCCACCCTTTCATGATTTCACACGGCATCCAATCAATGTAATGTGTGATTAGTAACTACTGTTTTTCCATTTTTTTTTTTTTTTATTCCTCACAGATAAACTATCTGCGCTGAGGGGGCACTTATGATCTGTGAGCCGAATTCAGCCTCAGGGGGGAGGCTCGGAAAGTACTCCTCCCGAGGATTAAGGCTCTTTGGAGTAATGATCGGTAGGCTATTACTGTTATAGAGACTAACTACACTTTACTTCATTCATGATTACTTCAATTTAGTTTTCCATTTAATGTAGTTTGACTGTAAGAACATTAGACAGGTAATTTAACTTGAAAATCTGTTATTCGTCAGACCTGGTACATTGTAGAACATGTGTTCTGTGCTTTTGTAGGGAAGCAAAATGCTGCCACCATGACAAAAAAAATTGTTATTGGGTGTTGAGAAGGGGATGGCCCATTGTTATTCCGAAAACGCAATAGTCCGAAAAATGTCCCATTGGAACGAAAAAAGCCCATTTGTCCGACAGTTCGTTACCCCGAAAACAAACACCCATGTTCCGAAAATACACCCTCTCTGTGCAACAAACAGAAGCACGTGACTAACTATTACGACTAATGATCTCGTCGACTAATGTACGACGGAGTAGTAGGGCCTCATTGAGGGGAAAAAACATCAGAGATTTCCAGAATAAAGTCATAATATTATGAGAAAAAAGTCATAACTTTACGAGAAAAAAAGTTGTAATATTACAAAAATAAAGTCATAACTTTACGAGAAAAAAAGAAAATAACACGTAAAATTACTACTTTATAATATTATGCCTTTATTCTCATAATACTACAACTTTTTTTCTCGTAAACCTATGACTTTATACTCGTAATATTATGACTTTATACTCGTAATATTATGACCTTATTCTTGAAATAGCCTTAAGTGGGGTCGTTACACCTGAGCACATATATTTTAGTCATGGTGGCAACAACACGCTGCCGTTCTTTTGTTTGGATGGTTCAATGTAGATTGTGGGTGGGACTCGGGTATGTACTAGTTGTGCGTTATATGTCATGTATAATAACAACAAAGAAATGATGCCTGCGTCAGGGGTAGAATACTACAGAAATAATGAGAGCCAACCTGTTCCGTCTAAATTCATGAACACAGGTGGTAAACAGCAGCCGTTGCTCCGCAGGAAAGCACCGAGATGGTATTTCTGCAAATTGCACGTTTCATTATCAAAGGCCCGGTAACAGACTGATGTCTTGGTCTAGTTATTCTTTCAAATCAGTCTTTCACAGCTCACTGAGTGGGATGTCAACGCCGTGTAGCGCAACAAACGCTCAATGAGCATCAGCCAGGCTCGCAGGTTGTCAGCCGAGTATCACGGCAAGGTCAATCATTGCCTCGTTTGCGGAAAAGCTATTTGCTAATCCGGCTAATGGGCCTGTTCAGAGACTGTATCTGATTGAGAATTTGCTCTCAGACAGCATACGATTTAGACAGCAGCACATTAATGTTATCTCGGGTTCTTTCAAGGGGGATTGACCAAGGGGATTTCTCAGGGAGTCGAACCCAAATAAGAAATATCGGCCGACAAATCACACGAGGTTACAGGAAAGGTGGCTGCTCCGGGTTCCCAGGAGCAGCAGCTGCATCAACAATGAACGCCAAGCCGTGATATAGTTTAATATGGCTGTCCACGCGCCGGGTTTATTCATCCCAGTGGGGATATTTCCTTATCATCGGGGTCAGCAGAGCGAAGCTCCCAAAGAGCTCGTAACGTTGCATCTCTGGATTAAAGACGACAGAGTGTCTCGCCCTGCTTTCCTAATGATTCAGGAGATTCATCGTACACTTCATACATGTGGATCACGCTCTTCTGCTGAGCAGCATCCAAGGTCAAAGAGCGGCACAGATGTACGTAGCTCAGCATCAGATCTGATCCAGGTTGGCGTGCATGTAAGCAGAATGCTGTGCTTTTATCCTCGGCCTCATGTTCAGATCGTTTCCACCGAGTCTCCGAGGTGCGTTTGATTTAAACAAACAACTGAGAGTGATCTCGGCAGGCTGTGCAGATTTTATTCATAAATGCTGAATGGCACATTAGCAAGGTTCACATCTGTGCCCTAAAATGAAAAAGAAATACACCAGGAAAGCCATTATACAAAGTAATCACCTTGATTTTAAGATTCACAAATCCCTGTTATTTAGAAACAGCGAATTCGGGGTGACAAAGGTCTGCGCTTAATGCAAGCTGAGCTGCTTACACTGCCTCGTGAAAAAGCCTCCACAACTTCCCTGCAGAAACTTAAATTACCATTTGAATGCTTCAGTAATGGATAGGCTTACCCGAGGCCAGCCGCGGCGCTCACAACTTAACAATACTCACAGGTTATAATTTGCAATTTATGTCTTGCTGTTATAACTGTGATTTTTTTTCTTTTTTTCATCAGGTGTATTCACCATTACGAAGATAAGAGGAAACTGAGTTCTGGTTTTAATAGAGGCATAATGTTCATTCATATGTTTCCAACGCTGTATGCAGAATACTAGATGGTCTCTATCACTATGTTGTACATCTGAAAGGTCACCATGGAGGTGCAAAGTGATTGTAAAGTCTTATCTTTGAGAGTAAGAATGAATGAATGCAGGGTTTATACAGGAATCCTGTATTTTAAAGCCTTTCTTTTAGACCGTTTCCATACATTTTAAACACAGAGTCCACCTCCCCGACAGGGCTCAAGCTTTAGGACTTCACGTTGTCCCGGGGGCCGGAAAAATAAAATAGAATCAGGAAGGATAAAAATTAATTTTAAGTAGAGAGTTGAAAAGAAAAAATTATAACTAGTGGTGTGGTTGCAGATTGCAACCGACTGAGTACCCCTCCGCTCACTCCTCTCTTTTCAAGATTACGGTAGCATGAGCCGCTAAGGGGGAAACCGTGGTATCGCCGTTCGCCCCGCTCAGAGGTCATCCTTACCGTAATTACACTACTTTAGGAGCAACGGAAGTTTGACAGCGGGTGGGGTCTGTTTTGCACTCTGCGGTGGCCTTCAGGTAACTTTTAACTTCTTAGTTTCAGGTGATTACACACTGAAGAAAACATAGTTATGAATGTTATATTCCATTTCTGCAAATAGATCCCCCTAAATGTTACACACCGCAGTTTGGATGTTTTGAAGTGGGGTTCTGCGAAGTAAAATTACTAAAATAATAGACCCGCCCTTTAAATTCGGGACGGTTCACATTCATTTCGGTACAGCTTGGATAATATTTCGGAACGGTTCATGGAGGATTGTGAAAAAGTTAGTTAAGAGGCTACCCTCGTCTTACCGGAGCCTTGCGTTCTGTTGGTGCGGAACACGGTACACCCGTCAATCCAATAGTTTGATCCGTGATATTGTGGTGGAGCCAGGTCTCTGTAAAGATGTGGGAACAGTCTCTCATTTCCCGTTGCTGGGTTAGCCTGAGTCTTATTTCATCCATTTTATTTTCCTGCTTAATCTAATCCCTGCGCTTCCTTTTCCAGTGTTGATGGGCATTTTTCTGTCATATGTAAAACTCGATTCGGCAATAAAGGCGAAAAAAATGACATATTACAATAGAAATGTTGCTAAATTTGAGGGCGCTGTAAATCTACAAATTAAAGACTGGTCGTCTGTGGAAGAAAAAACAATACATTCATCTGTTTTTGTTCTCTGCATGCCCCTGAAAAAGTATTTGTTTCGGCCACTTGGGGGCAGCAGGACTTCAACAATCTGATTGATCCGGACATACTGTTAACATATGAAGGTGTGTAATTTCACATCCAGCAGACATGGAGCAACATTATTCATTTGTAGTTGTGTTTCTGAATGTTAAAGGGATAGTTCGGGTGTTTTCAAGTGTATGCTTTTGGCTTGGCGAGACTGATGCTTTTGGACAGGATTTTTATTTGTATTTGTTGCATTGGTTTGGCACTAACATAAAACAGCTGGCATATATATTCTGTGATGGTAAACTGCCGGAAGTTCATGCTAACGTTGCTAATATCCAGAATATGGGGGCTTCTGTGCTCTCAACTGGTGCAGCGTCAAACAAGAAGATTTTCAGATATGCTAACATAACTTTTTTTATCTTAACATTATTGGCACATGAAGGGGCTTCTGCCGCTGTTGACCTGCGCAGCCCGTTGATGGTCTGGGATCTGTTCATTTCTCACTAAGAGCTAACGTAGACTCACCGTATTCCGGACATTACGGTATACCTGTATATAGTAATATAGACTATTTATGAGTTACTTTTGTAAACATTTTGACTTTTTGAAGGGATACACACATGTACAGAAGTGCTTTGTCCGAATGTGAGCGCCGTCCGGATTACCATTGAAGGAACTGGCCTTCTACCTCCGAGAGGTCAAGGCCCAGTTACGTGCTGGTTAATCTTGTGTGACAAAGAGATTTTCCAAACAGACGGGTTAAAGCATAATAATACAATTTATTCCGAACAATCAATGTTGCATAAGTAAAATAAAAGAGTATACAGATATCTGGATCCAATCTACGTGTCCCTGACAACATACAGTGCATGGGTCAGTTCGTGAAGTCTGAACCCCGAGCTATCCCTGATCCAGCCTATTCATAGTTTACACAATATTAATATTCATGAGTTATGGCACGTGATGTTTTTGCTGCATATCTTCTTCTTTGTTTCTTCTTCTGACTCCATTCTCTCCTTGACCTTGCAAAAAGAACAGAATGTGCATCCTCCCTGTCCTCGCAAACACTTCATGCGCAACAAATCCAACAATCAGGTTATTGCAGGTCATTGTAAGCACTTTTGTACATAATAAATCCAACAGACCCTCTTTTGAACTTAACTAAGTTCACCTACAGATATATTTATTATAAGCATAGATAATGTTACGTACAGATGTATTAATTATAAGCATAGATAATGTTACGTACAGATGTATTAATTATAAGCATCATCCCACAACCTCTTCAGGGTCAACATCTTCACTATCCTCCGCCATTTCCAGGAGACCCTGTCTCTCAGCTTGGAACATGGCCATCTGATAAGAAGGAGGTGCATCCGGATGCTTTCGTTGCACAGCAGAAATAATCACACGCTCAATGAGGTGGCGAATACATGGAATACAGCAACAACCACATAATACTAAGCATGCACACACAGCAAGGATTGAGGAGAATAGAGATACCACCATGGACTTCCATTTCCCAAAGGTACGGTCTAACCAGTCGTTAATGGGGCTGTTGATACCTGAGTCATCGTGCATCGATTCAGACAGTGTCCGGAGCCCCTCTAGCGCCTTAGTTACAGTCCCGTCCAGCGCTGTATTGTTAGGGATGAAAATACAACACGAGTCTTGGATCATTGAGCATACACCGCCTTTCTCTGCCAGCAGCATATCTAATGCCATTCTATTTTGGATCACCATCAGTGACGTAGGAGCCATTTGTTCAGCTAGTCCGGCAATTGCATCACGGGTTAGATTAGTCAAACGGAGAACATTATAGTGGATGTAGTTAATGCGGTCAACATTTTTGTTAGGAGTGATAGGGATCAGAGCACTTATTATAGGTATGTTTTCAAAACCTGCAGCTATTTGGTCAGCTAGTTTATATTCATTAGGGGAGCTACCTCACTACATCATTCTTTATAATCTTGGTTTAGCCTTCCCCCCCTTGTAGCCCACACCTTCCACCCTGCTTCTGAGTGAAAGCATTGTCTATTGTTAAAGAGTTACTTGTGATTAGCTATTTTTAGCAGAGTGCAGAGGCGAGGATGATAAGTAATGTATCTAAACTAGTACAGTTTGTGCTGTCCCAGGTTATTCAGATTTATGAGTACACAAATTCTACACAAGGGTCATGGTATTTGAGAATGGAGTATTCTCTCCTTGACCTTGCAAAAGAACAGAATGTGCATCCTCCCTGTCCTCGCAAACACTTCATGCACAACAAATCCAACAATCAGGTTATTGCAGGTCATTGTAAGCACTTTTGTACATAATAAATCCAACACCATGAACCGTCATGGTAATCCGGACACGGTTTACTGACCATTTCCTCCGAAACGATTGGCCCAAAACTTTGATGTGTATAAGGCCCGCCCCTAGAGAAAGATAAACCAATCAGGCTTATCATTCCATGCATTGAAATCTTATGGGACTTTTACGTG
Organism: Sebastes fasciatus; assembly: GCF_043250625.1. NCBI lineage: Eukaryota > Metazoa > Chordata > Actinopteri > Perciformes > Sebastidae > Sebastes > Sebastes fasciatus. The sequence continues at coordinate 9,086,056 of NC_133818.1, read as the reverse complement.
TCCGAAACACCGTGAATCTACATTGTACTTTGTGTAGTCAACATTATTATTAGGCCTACTCATCTTCTGACAGATGTGTATAACCCTGAGGCATGAAGTAAAAATAGTTTTTTAAATGCAAGGATACAAATGTACCTCTAAAAAGTTATGTTAAATGGCTTCCAGTGAGTTTCTCCATTTCTGATTCCTGAAAATGTCCATATATAAGCTACCATGGCGCTGTCGCACTGTGTTTTCTACCGCCGTGCTGCACACATCCTCTATTCTTTGTAAACATCTATATTCTACGTTGAAGGAACTGGCCTTCTACCTCCAAGAGGTCAAGGCCCAGTTACGTGTTGGTTAATCTTGTGTGACAAAGAGAATTTCCAAACAGATGAGTTAAAGCATAATGATTCAATTTATTCCGAACAATCAATGTTGCATAAGTAAAAATAAAAGAGTTTACAGATATCTGGATCCAATCAACGTGTCCCTGACAACATACAGTGCATGGGTCAGTTCGCGAAGTCTGAACCCCGAGCTATCCCTGATCCAGCCTATTCATGGTTTACACAATAGTAATATTCATGAGATTATGGCACGTGATGTTTCTGCTGCATATCTTCTTCTTTGTTTCTCCTTCTGACTCCTTCCTCTTCTTGACCTTGCAAAAAGAACAGCACCTGCCTCCTCCCTTTCCTCGCAATCACTCCATTCACAACAAATCCAACAGTCAGGTTATTTCAGGTCATTGTAAGCACTTTTGTACATAATAAATCCAACAACGTTCAGTCAATCTTTCCACACTTATATTAATGACTAACAACAAACATATTACGGCCCTTACCCTGTGGGTCACAGTAACTCTGTTATTGGTGTTGTAATAATGATTATGATAATGAAAAGCTTTAATGGTAATGACGGTCATCAGTAATGATGAAATTAGGCTCATGTTCTATTGTAGATCCTTTTCACTTCCCCTTGGGTTAATGATACATCTTCAAGAATGGATTTATTTTTACAGTGGCCGCTGTAATTTCAGTTTTATGAGACTGACCATGTTTGAGCCTGACCGAAGAAAAGACAGGAAGCCGAAGCAGGTTTTAATGTTTGCCCTGCCTTCCTGTGTTAAAGCTGGAAGAATCAAAGTCCAGACACTAATTACCATTCGTATGAATGCCACATTAATGCACAAGGCATTACGAATGCATCCGCGTAAATATGCCATGCTCAGAGCTAGTGACGTAGAATAAAAAGTGAGGGTCCAACAAACACAGGACTTTCAACCAGGAGACCGCTGTTCGAGTTTTGTTTTGCTTTGTAAGTTACATTAGTGGCGTGTTTTTAGTGACGTTTGTGACGTGTTTTCAGTACTTATATTACGTTGTTTCCGTACTTATTTTACTTAGTTTACAAACTTATTTTCAAACCTAAGTGAGTGTTTTTGTTACCTCAACCTAAACTGCAGATATTACCCTAGTTTTGTTGCGAAGCGTAGGATACAAATGACACGCAAAAAGGCTAAAATGCGTCCTCATGACACATAGAATGTCCGTGTAATGTTGTGCTATTTATACGCCTTCTAGCGAGACTGGGTTGCAAATTACATAACCTAATAACAATTTCATGATAACGAATCTAGGACCAAATGCAGCTCTGCGTTCAATTCTACTAGTATTTGCCATCACCGCACTTTTACACACAATTTTAGTTTACGAACTTATTCTAAGTCCAACCATGATGTTTTTCCTAAACTTAACCAAGTGGTTTTGATGCCAAAACCTAACTGCAGACGTTACCGTAGTTTTGTTGCGTGGCGTACAAATGACGGGAAAAGGCTAAAATACGTCCTCATGACACGTGGAATGTCTATGTAATGTCGTGCTATTTATACGCCTTCCTGTGAGACCAGGTTGCTGTGACGTGTTTTCCGCACTTATGTTGTTTCTGTACGTACTTTACGTAGTTAAGATACTTACTTTAAGCCCAACCATGATGTTTTTCCTAAACCTAACTAAGTGGTTTTGTTGCCTAAACCTAACTGTGAATGTTACCGTAGTTTTGTTACGTATCGTAGGCTACAAATAACATGCGAAAAGCGACGTACAAATGACACGCAGAATGTTTGTGTAATGTCGTGCTATTTATACGCCTTCCCGTGAGACCAGGTTGCAAATTACATAACCTAATATCAGATTCATGATAACAAATCTACGACCAAACATTTTATTTGCTTATGCAGCTCTGTGTTGCATTCTAGTATTTGTCTTCACCCCACTTGTTGTTTTGTGTCTACTAAAGGTCAAGCATGTGTTTTCAGAACTGAATAATATTCTAAGTTAAGAGGACACTTCAACGGGGCCGCAAAACAAAGCAGCCTTTTAGCACGATTGAGCTTTTGAGTGAAGACTCGAACCGCAAACACACACTTACAGTCACTCGCAGCAGGAACATAACCTCCAGCTGCTCCCGGAGATTAAACACAGAACTTTTCTCTGTACGCTCTCTCTAGCCTGAAGCCAGGTCTTGTTTTAATTTCTTCTTTCACTGCAACATTTAAATTCTGACTGAAGACACCGCCGCCCCAAGGCCAACTATTGACAAGGCGAAAAAACAAGGGGTCCTCCTCCTCCGTCTTATTTACTGTTACTGCAAGCCAACCAATTTGCCGGCCATCCTCTCAGTGAGCTGTAATGGCTTCTTGACTGTCAGCTCTTTAAATCCTTCGGAGACCCGCTGTCCGGCACGTGAGGCCAGGCCGGCAAAACAAATTATCCTTATGGGAAATTAAAGGGTGGGGGGGATGTAATTATGAGAGGCGCACACATGTGAATGCATCTAAAGTGAGTTTACTTTGTGACCTAACCGTCAATATTCTTTTTGAGCTTAATTAGTTTTTAAAGTTTTATTAGAAATTACCATGAAGAATTTACAATTAACAGCCCAGCAACATTTTGGAATCAGAAAAGAAGCAGCTTATAATATTCTCTGTGTTCGCCTGGGCTTGTTTATGTGGACCGAGATCATACGGAAGGAGGCTTGCTTATCACACCCAACAGAGACACGTCCCCTCAGCCCGCGGCGCCTGTTTTCATCAATCAGAATTGCATTGACACTACATGGCACAAAGTCAAACCGCGTCCTCTCGCTGAATGAATTGGCATGGGAAGCGGGCGAGATTAGATCGCATCTAAGGAATGCTAATTTACCAGGAGTCTGGGTCTGGAGATGTTGTGATTAAAGACTCAATTTCCCAGAGGTCAGTGTGGTGTGATCACATATTACCAACTAACTGATGGAGTGTCTCTGACATCTGCACTCTGACGGCGCGGCTGTCACGAGCGGCGGCGTCAACACCTGTTAACACGGAATAGAGAATGAAGCGGCCGCGCGGGAATTAAATATTCCTGTCAGAGTCAGAGAATTCACTCAGTCACGGAGTTCTTAAGTAGCTGTGTTATGCTATCAAACTGCTTATTCATGGTTTAAAAAGTAGAGGGAGAGGCCTACAGCAGCTCTCAGCTATAAACGGCTAAGCCCTGAAATGCCGCCATCCAGCATTATCTTCACATAGCAGGAAGCCCTGCCATGCATTATCCCAACATGTGTCTCAGAGGAAGGCAGCAGTGTTTTGCAATGCGGTTGTGATTTGCTGTGCTGGTACTAACACTGACAGCGCTTTTCTGTGTTTATCACATATCTTGACTGACGGCTAGAAAAATAAATTTCTCGTTTAGAATTAAACACCCGTACTTTTTTTTTTTCTACCCTATTAAATACAAATCACACATATTTAACAGGGTTTTTTCAGAGCACGCTTTTCATTTTTAGGTGGATTTCCTACAGTTCCTTCCAGGCAGCGTGTGATTTGTATTCATTTCTGCTGCCGGGTGCTGAGACCGAAACTCACTCGAGACGTATAATCCATCACAGTGACCGTTTCCTTGCCCTTGTTTTTCCGTCAAAATTATTCCATCATAATGCAGTTGAAGGCACGAGCTGTTTTCTCTCATTTAGTGGTGCAATATATGGAGGCCCAAAACCGACAAAAAGTAGTAACGTTTTTAACTGAGTTAGGGCTGTCTGTTGATTATAATATTTAATCCTGATGAATCACACATTGTTTATCTGTTCAAAATGTACCTTAAAGGCAGATTTGTCAAGTATTTAATACTCTTATCAACATGGGACTGGGCAAATATGCTGTTTTATGCAAATGTATGTATATATTTGTTATTGGAAATCAATTAACAACACAAAACAATGACAAATATTGTCCAGAAACCCTCACAGGTACTGCATTTAGCATAAAAAATATGCTCAAATCATAACATGGCAAACTCAAGCCCAACAGGTGTCAGTGTGCTGACTTGACTATGACTTGCCCCAAACTGCATGTGATTATCATAAAGTGGGCATGTCTGTAAAGGGGAGACTCGTGGGTACCCATAGAACCCATTTTCATTCACATATCTTGAGGTCAGAAGTCAAAGGACCTCTTTGAAAATGGACATGCCAGTTTTTCCTCGCCAAAATTTAGCATCATTGGTCCAGAGACCTCACATGATCACCAGCGTAGCTCCACCCACCTCCAACCTGCGCACAGGTCTAATTAGCTTAACTGAAAACACCTGTGAGGTATTTAAAATGCACTGGAACAACGAAAAGATGACTGACATGACTTCAAACAGGTAAACTTTCATTATGGTATATATTATTAGGGATTTAATTACTCCACGGCATGATTAACTGTTTCAAAACTATTAAACAAAACTGGTTTTCATCAGCTATAACTTTGCTTCGAGGAAAGGGGAAATACACAGATCTTGTTGGGCTGGCAATCAAACACTCGCGGCATTTGCAAGCAGTCAAGTGGCCACTTGTGTGTGATGTGTCTCCAGTAGCTGCCAACAGCGTCCAGGTGCTCGTTACGACTGAAGTTTATCAGAGCTCGCTGGGACACGCTTGATTTATGAGGCCGTTCCTCTTATTCACACTAATGCATGGCTCAGACACTTTGATGGTTTTATTTAATTCCCACATAAAGCATAAAAAAATACAGCATGAAAGTTACAATCAGATGAAAAACAAACACACATTCAGGAGCTGGGAGGAGGAATATACATCTCATGAAGCAATTAAATGTAATTATCTAGAAGCACATGTACATAAGACGCAGAGCATGACATTGTTTGGAATCGTTTCTGTCTATGAAAAGTAAAAAAAATGAATTATTTGACATTTGGGGAAATACAATTATTAATTTTCTTGCTGAGAGTTAGATGAGAAGATTGATAAGCTAAAGCTAGAAGGTGATTAGCTTATCCTAAAGTCTGGAGGCTGGGGGAAACAGCTAGCCTCGGTCCAAGTTAGCACTGCTAAAAACTCAACGAGTTGAGTCGAGTTCGATTTCAGAGTACTTACAACGTGAATATTACGCGACGAAAAAGGGACGTACTTTTCTTCGGAAAAAGATAAATTTTTCTGAGCTTTCGCACCGCGAATAAAGACATTAACCAATCACGTTGTGCGGAACGGGGTTGAGTTGCGCCTATATTTATGGAACAACAACACGGAGGCTCCGTAGTCCGAACCAGAACAGCAAACCTCCTTTCAACCTCGACAAAGGCAGCGCAGACCCGATACACTCCTTCTGATTTCACCTTTCACAATAAAACCCTATAATATTTTATTAGTGAGCGAGTATTTCACATTTTCGTGTGGCTCATTTGTCACGCTTCCGGTGTGTAAAGGTCTTAACTCTTGGCGAGAGAGCAAAAGAGCGTATTTCCGGAAATGTTGAACTATTGCATTTTGTCCAAACCATTGATGAAATGATATATTAAACATTTATTATTATTATTATATATATAAATTACTCTGATTACTTTCAGCAAGAAGAACAGATTTGCTATATTACAGTAATAATACATTAAATGATAATCATCTGTGGAGTTATAACTACGTTATGTTTGGATATGAATAATATAAATAATATTTAGACTGAATCCAACATGGCATGGAATTCAACTTCTTTGTTGATTATTGTTAGAGGACTGGTTTGGCGCTGTAGACTGGTGAATTGTGGGATACACTTCTGAATACCGCTGCATCAAGTGAAGGTTATAGATAATTGCCAACACATCAGAAAGACAATGACTTTAAAATACCCCAAAATAAATACTGTAAGAGTGAACAGGTGTATCTTTTCTTTCTTTTTCGTCTCTCTCTGGATGTGCGGTAATAACACTGCTTCTTACATTTGTCTCTCTCGGCTGCCTTGCTAATTGGCTACTGTTTCCCCGAGCAGTTAGCTGATTGGTGCTCCCGTGGTAACCAGCTTGTAGTAGGCTCCCTTCAGGGCCATGAGCTGGTCGTGCGTTCCCTTCTCGACCAGCAAGCCCCGGGACATGACGGCGATGATGTCAGAGTTCTGGATGGTGGACAGGCGGTGGGCGATGACGATGCAGGTCCGGCCCTCCCTGGCTTTGTCCAGGGCCTCTTGCACGGTCTGTCAAAACAACACAAACAGGAAGCGGCGTTAACCGACTCGCACACAGCCCATCCATCATCGGTTCTCCCACACAGCAGACGCACAAGCCTCACAATTACAGCAATTTCACAATCATGTGTTGATTACTATCATTACGATGTTCCAGCGTATCAACCGCGCCGCAGAGGCCTCTTTGCTCCTCAGCGTGGTTCAGCCATTTGAGGTGGAAAAGCTACTGCATAGACATCTTAAAGAGGCCCTACTGGAGGGCTGGTATGCACTGTGAGCTGCTGCTGATAATAATAGAGATGATGAATGATAATGATGTTAATGATAATAATAATTAACTGCCTGCCCTCCTTGCTCTCCATGCCCGGAGAATATCAAAGCGGATGCGCTGTGCTGTGATGTGGAGTGTGTGGATTCAACACGACGGCGGCGTTCAGAGTTTAATGAAGCGTACCTTCTCGCTCTCCGTGTCCAGGGCGGAGGTGGCCTCGTCCAGGAGCAGGATCTTGGGGTCACGTATGATCGCCCTGGCGATGGCGATGCGCTGCTTCTGGCCGCGGGACAGCTGAGAACCCTGGGCACCGACATTGGTGTTGTATTTCTGAGGCAGGATGGAATAATATGGTGAGTCATATCCCCTGTCTTATTTGTATTCTTTTTCAATGTAAGGTCATAAAAAAATATGTTTACTTTGTGAAAACATTGAGGAGCAGTAACAAAATGTCATGTGTCCCCTTGGCCCTTAATATTGGGACTTTCCATAACCACTCAGACTTTCTCGCCTTTTCTGTCACCTGGGACTGTCTGCACAAAACATCCTAAAGACCTTTATACACCGATGGCGCGACGAATAAACAATGGATCCGTATCAAGATTATTTGTTTATGTAATATAAATATTGCCATCAGCGGACATACCGTTAAAACTAAGTATCTACATCAGCATCGGCCTCAAAAATCCACTATCAGTCGGCCTAAACTCTGAAGTCACAAATAGTCAAAAAATGACGTCCTATGTCTTTTCTACGGAAGCCCAACATGGACACAAAAATACATCAATTGTCTTTTCTGTGGCTAAATCAGCACTAATACGTTTTCATTTTAAAACGCATAACTTTTGCTACATTTACGCCAAGCATCCACACTACTCCGGCGTTTTCGAGCCCCTCAAACGGAGACGTTTGAAAGCGCTGGTTGCGTTTTAGTCTGGACGGACAGAAACAGCGTCCTTTGAAAACGATGATGCGGACACCCTCCTTCGCTTCCTGATTGGGTTTTATCAGTCGTGACCTGACGTTCCCTGATGCATCACGCCCAATCACATGAATTTTTTCCAGAAGAAAAACAAACATCAGCCTCGACCACCAGCGGTTCATTTCAACATGGACAACGAGTTACAAGCGTTGCTGACCTTGTTGTCGACGCTAGTAGCTGTTGTGCAGTTAAATTCTGCATTTTTAAAAGTTACTATTGCCTGCATGCGTAGGAGGAAAGCTATTATTCTAGCGATTTGTGACAATTTCCGTGTCCAAGTATGGACTGAGATTAATTCTGTAATGGCCCTAAAACGCTCGTCTGGATGGAAATAATTTTCCAAAACGTATTAGTGTGGATGTAGCCTATGGAAGCTCTAAACGGACATGATTCAAACTTTTTTTTTCAATACCGTTAACTCAGGATAACAAACTTTGTTATCTCGAGATAATGACATCTGCTTGGCAAACATTCCACACAAAACCGCCCACTGTACCTCAGGAAGTGACATGACAAAGTCGTGGAGCTGTGCCTTCTTGGCGGCAGAGATGACCTCATTCATGCTGATTTCCCGCAAGTTGTCGCCATACTTGATGTTCTCCTCGATGCTGCAGTCAAACAGGATGGGCTCCTGGGACACGATGCCAATCTTGGAGCGCAGGAAGGGCACGCTGACGCGAGACGACTCTCGGCCATCAATCAGCTGCAGGAAGCAATTGATTTTACCATTAGGGGAAAGCAATATATTAACCAAAGACTGGAAATACAATCCACTTAATGAGCCATCATAACATCATCTCTGCTGTGATTTCTCTCCTAACTAGGCAGAGGTGATACTGTCCTTTTTAAATCTCAAACAGAGAATCAGGACTACGCGTTTCCAAACCACTTCCAACTCAATTAAGGCCATTTGAATGTTGGCAGAGATCCCTCACTGGCACAGAGGCGATCCTCCATCATGGGTGGAGTGCCCTTTTTTTTTTTTTAAATATATAGCACAGATTCAGCATAAATGTCTGATTTGATGAATGAATTAACATGAGAGTCAGAAACACTTCCATCATGAATGTCCAGCCATCATTCTTTGACTTTGACAAACTTCATACGGTGACACTAAAGGAGCCTCATGAGAGAGTGCACGTTGAAAGCATGACTTATTCATCGCACAGTGAGATAGCTGACATTTTGATAAAGGTCAGCATCTGCTGTGACAATATGATGTTTCAAACCTCTCATTTGTGCGTATCCTCGTTGAAAAGCATTCACCTGATTCTTCCTGGGCAGGTTAATGTTTTTCTTAAACATATATACTGTATGTATGTAACTGGTGGATGAAGTGTTCACATCCTTGATTTAAAACAGCGATAACTGATTTTATTTTGGCCTCTTGTGGGCAGTGGAAACGAGCTGTAAATGCAACACTTGCGCATTATCACCAACGTGTTAGCAAACAGTTGCCTATTTACACATCCGGCAGATACGTAGCAACATTAGCATTCATTTAGAGTCGTGTTTGTGTCCACCGGGCAAATGAAAGTCCAATATTCACTCTCCTTTTAGCTCTGTTTTTGGTCTCCACCAATTTCAGTTCAGCTGCTAATTACTCCACTATGTTCACCAGCTAGCTGCTAACGCGTCTGTCAGCCATTTGTTGCTCTGCAGCTAGCTATTTCATGATTGGTCAAGACCATGACTGCGGGGATAGCGCCAAATTGCCGGTGTATTGTCCGATTTATTCGTTAACACATACAAAACGAATGACTATTCCCACACATAAAATTCACCTCTGCAGTGCCTTTTGATTATTTTATCAAGACATTTCTCATTGTACACTTATATACATACCCACATATACTGTACATATACAGTATATGGCAATACAAGAGGTGAAGGAAGAGGAATCTTTTGTTTTCGGTGGGAATGGGGATCTTTCATAGAGTTCCTGAGGAGTGGCTATGGTTTGCATGTTTGACATTTTATAGTAAGTGTGGTCTTGGTCCCAATACTCTGGTATTGATCATGACTGGTCTTGAATACAACACTGGTATTAGTAGAGAAATGTACTCAAATGTCAAATCAATATCTGTGGTAGCTTAACCATTGGAACACTAGCAATAAGTGTGCAAGAGAGTTTTTTTGTAATGTTGACGTGCCCTCTCATCCGAATGCCAAATTGCCTCATTTACAGCCATTGGCAGTTGCATGGCCTGTTATTTACGGTAGTTTGATTTTTGTTTTCCCCCGACCTACTCTGCCTCTGATTGGCTAGCACTGGTTGCCTTCGATGCCTACGATTGGTTCAAGCTTTGGTAGGGTTAATGATTTCAATCATGTGTGGATGTTTTCAAAAGGTTTGCAGCCTTTCTGCATAGTGCTCTCATATATAATTACAATGTCCTGATTATGGATGAAAAATCTTCTTGAAAGTGTTGCTATATGGATGGATTAAAATTACAGATCCGTTGCGAGATTTAAATGTGATGTAATAATTAAACTTAATGTTGATATGGCACAATGATTAACAAGAAAATTAAAAAAAATATCAAAAAGGTTGACGACCCCTGTTACACATTATAATATTGGATTATTGTTTACTAATGCAAAGTGTAAGTAGTATTTTACTGTTGTATCTGGATGAGGTGGAGCTCATTTTAATTACTATTGGTTCGTTATATTTGTAAAGTAACTAGTAATTCTAAACTGTCAAATAAATGTAGTGGAGTAAAAAGTACAATATGTCCCACTAAATTTTGTGAAGTAAGGGTATTAATTAGCATAAAATAGAAAGTACAAGTACCTCAAAATTGTACCATTTACAGAATATACTATAAAACCTTTCATAAAACAACATTATTTTGCTGCGTGTCCTCACCACTCTGCCGTGGTCGGGATCATAAAACCTCTCCAGCAGCTGCACGCTGGTGCTCTTCCCACAGCCGCTGCTGCCCACAAAGGCCAGCGTCTGGCCAGGCTTCACTGACACATTCAGCCCATTCAGGACCTGGATATCTGGCCTGGTGGGGTAGGTGAACTTACAGTCAATGAACTCAATGTTCCCTTGGAAGTTATCCTGAAAACACAGCGGAGGGAGGGAGAGAGAACAAAGGTTACAGGTGTCAGGGTGCCACCTCCTGTCCACTAAAGGCAGATTAGACTCTCCAATGACACCGGTAATAAAGAGTTTCATTTAATTTAATTGTCATATGAGGGTTTTTATTATTCAAAATGTCTCTTAAAGGGACTAACAAGCCTTCCTTGTCTCCTTCCTCCATCTATACATCTCATTACATGACTTATGTAAAATTAATAAGCACAGCAATAAAGGAATAATAAATTAGACTTTCCGTCCTGGAAAGAGCAGGCAGCGCTCATTTTTTATGCACTCAGCATGTAATGTGGCGGAATAGCACATAATACGTAGCATAACATATGGCCTCGTACCCATTTATCTCCCTTATCGCTGTAGACGCTGATCTGAGGCACACGGTCCAGCAGCTGGAAGAAGCGTGCAGCTGAAATTTTGGCCTTGGCATAGCCGGGTGTGTACGAGGAGGCTCTGCCGAGGGCTGTGCCGCTGGTGACGATGGCTGAGATGACCCTGCCAGGGAAACCAACACAATGTGAGTTATCGATCTTTTTATACATCCACTGGCTCACCACAGGGGTGCATGTAAACATGTTCTAGTAAAAATACAAGCATGAACCTGAAAATGAGCATAATATGTCCCCTTTAAAGTTATAATTCTTAATATATTTGTGAAATCAAATATAGTGTTTGGTACTATTTGTAGTTTGCATTTTTTTGCAATAGCTGTTACATGTATTTGCATTCTGTAAATACCTCTCTATACAGTAGTTTTCATTGGTAGTGGCGGGGTCCGCCATGTTTAAAAAAATATGAAACAAGACTGATAGAAAGCAGTGCAACGTATCCTCATACAACGGTTCGTATCATATTTTACGTTATTCCTCATTTTTCATGCAGTTTCCTAAGAATGTCCAGCAACACATATCAATTTCCTCTCGTTACATCCATAGTCTTTTCAAAATAAACTTCCGTCTTCACAGAAAACAACTGAGTTATGTTTAAGCCACAGAACTACTTAGTTTTAGGCAACAAAACTACTTACTTAGGTTTAGGCAACAAAACTACTTAGTTAGGTTTAGGCAACAAAACTACTTAGTTAGGTTTAGGCAACATAACTACTTAGTTAGGTTTAGGCAACAAAACTACTTGATTAGGTTTAGGCAACAAAACTACTTGGTTAGGTTTATTCAACAAAACTACTTAGTTAGTTTTAGGCAACAAAACTACTTAGTTAGGTTTAGGCAACAAAACTACTTGATTAGGTTTAGGCAACAAAACTACTTGTTTAGGTTTAGGCAACAAAACTACTTGTTTAGGTTTAGGCAACAAAACTACTTGGTTAGTTTTAGGCAACAAAACTATTTAGTTAGGTTTAGGCAACAAAACTATTTAGTTAGGTTTAGGCAACAAAACTACTTGATTAGGTTTAGGCAACAAAACTACTTGTTTAGGTTTAGGCAACAAAACTACTTGATTAGGTTTAGGCAACAAAACTACTTGTTTAGGTTTAGGCAACAAAACTACTACAAACACCGGTCTCCTGGAAGAAAGTCCAGTGTTTTTGACCAACCCTGATCTCCGTCCTACGCTGCGTTTTGTTGCTCTTTATACTGCATGGCTCACAATTACGTGGATTACATATGAATTGATTTTGTGGGATATACACAAATGCCAGTGCATTATTTTTTGTAGGTACAGCTACGAACGGTGTAAGAGAACAGCCTGAGCAGTGTAACCTGGCATTAAATGTGGATGTAAACTGCAGTAAGGATAGGGAAGCACACTTGATAGCCTTCTCCTCTCACCTGAACACCAGGCTGAAATGAAGCCCCTCCTGTCGCACCAAGTAACCTCCAAACCTGTAGGAGGCGGAGTTGGTCAAGAAGATGACGCACTGGGCGAATCCGTAGCATGCTCCGTACACTTTGGCCTTCTTCAGGGCCGCGTCGTACGGCGCGTCCAGCTGCGCATAGTACATGTCCACAAAAATCCTCTCTTTCCCCAGGCCTGCGATGGTGCGGATGTTGTTCAGCGCCTCGCCGGAAATCTGCAAATAAAAGACTGGGGGGTTAAAATTCCGATACCGGATTAAACAGCACCGTAAAAACCGGGCAAAAAAGGCAGACATGAATAGAAGTTGTTCCTAATTTGTTTTTAATGTGTGAAGTAGAATCCGATATAGATAAAGCATGGGCTCTGTTCTTATCTATATCCTATTTTATGCTGCTGCAGTAAGCCAATTTCCCCCCATAGGGATCATTAAACTTTCATCTAATCCACTTTATTGCGATGGGTAGGGTTTACTGCATTGGGATAATTGAGATAGTGTAAAGGAAATTCACAGTAAATTGATTGTGAACTTTCCGGCTCCCGCTGCATTCTCCCGAGGTTTCATCCACCCTGCGTTGTCTGTACCATGACAGTCAGCATTTTAAGCCCGGGTGGCCCCAGTAGGTATCGAGCCTGACCGCGTTAGCTCCGCGGCAAACTTGCCAAAATTACAGCAGCACCTGATGAAATGCTTTTGTACCAAGTTCAGCTATAGGGCTGTAGAGCTGTTCTTCAGTGATGAGACAAAAGTGAAAAACCTAGAGACTAAAATAGACACTGTTGTTAATCCGTCTCTTATCTGCTGTCAGTAGATAAGTTGGCTGATGTCGCCCTCCACCTGAAAGTTGAGCAGGATTATTGAGACGACGCTTTTGACGTGTCACTCAAAATCTGAATACTGTGGTGTTTTATCAAACTGGATGCTGATAAAGTCACCAAAGAATAATCACTATCAACAGATTCTGCATTCAGATGCATATCTGTCGGCAACGGGACAAGATTATTGCATCCGAGTAGTATTGAATAGGGCTCTGTGTTGGCAAGAATCTGGCGATATGATACGTATCATGATACAGGGGTAACGATTCAATATATTGCGATACTGTAAGCAAGGCAATATATATTGATTTTTAAAAAATCTATTTTAGGAAAACTGTCATTGTATAAAGAATACACCAGAAATAACACAATTTTAGAATAGGAAAAAATAACACATTTATACTGCATGGTTTTTGCCCCAAACTGCATGTGATTATCATAAAGTGGGCATGTCTGTAAAGGGGAGACTCATGGGTACCCATAGAACCCATTTTCATTTATATATATTGAGGTCAGAGGTCAGGGGACCCCTTTGAAAATGGCCATGCCTTCAATTTAGCTAGTTTGGGCTTAGCGTCACTTGGCGTCATATGGACTGACTCAACCAATGGATTCTTTAGTTTTTTTCTAGTTTCATATGATGCCAGTATCTTCACTCTGGCTTTAAAACTGAGCCCACTACAACCTCTGAAAGATCGAATAGTGGCCGAGAATCTATACAGTATCACAAAACATAATATCGCGATACTCCTGTGTATCGATATTTTCTTACACCACAAGTATTGACCAATCACGTTCGAGCAGGCTTTGGTTGAATGCAGGTAAACAGTCCGTGTGGAGAGCAAAAGAGGCGGAACGCATTGGACGAAATGCAATCTAGAAACCGGCTGGCTAGCGATGATTTAGCTTTTTATTGGTTTAACATTATGAACTGGCTACTTGTGAAACAATCCGGTCGTACACGTCATCTCTCAACGGCAATTCCGGTCTCGCATCTTAAGTTGCTAATCGGACTGGAAACAATGAGCAGCGCACGGATATCCGCTGGCTACACCGGAACCTCAGAAATATAGACCCTTGACCTCAGAGGCTTATCAGTCGCTAGACCGGAAGTCGTTGGGTTTCCGAGATTGACCGATGACAGGTGAAAATAGATTTTGTGGTGAAGTTGTACAATATAAACGTCAATGTCTGACCCGTCCGGCGGTCTCCATCGCCTGCTTGTCCTGCTTCGCGAACCCGGTCAGCATCTTCGCCTGGAAGCCGCTAGACAGAGCGATGAACGGCAGGAAGCACAGGATGAGCATCGTCAGCTTCCAGCTGAAGTAGAAGGACATGAGGACGGCCACGCCGATGTTGGTCAGGGAGTTGACGATCATGCCGATCTGCGAGCCCGTGGCCTTAGAAGAAGAAGAGTGGGAAAAGAAGGATGGTGTTACTGGATTGGACTGGATCATCCAAAGCGAGGATACCAAGCAAAACGAATATGGGACTGACTTCCTTTTCAAACCCCACTATCTTTTTATACCGAGGCTGCAACTCACTCCTTGAACTTGCGAGGCATCAGTCGCCAGACGTGTGGTCAGCGCTCCGGGGCTGTTCCTGTGATCATCAAACCAGCCGATCTCTTGGCCCAGCATGGCGTGGAAGCCGAGCCGCCGTAACCTGCGGGTCAGCAGCTCCCCAGACTTGGAGAAAGCATAAGCCTGGAGACACACACGCACAGGAAGTCGTTTTTATTAAAATCCCATCACAGCGATCTTCAACATAATGTAATAAAATGAGAAAATTGTGTCTTTGCCGTCCTTCTACCCCGGGGGTGTCAGAACTGATGGATCAATCATAGAACAGCACCTCTGCTCTGCTGGATGTAGGAAAATCTTTTTTCATCCAAAGGGAGAGGTATTCATTCGACAAAATAAAAGAGATCTCTTGTGACTTTACCCTAACCTTGAAGTCGAGCAGAGAAACACTAAAGCAATCAGTCTTGTCGAAGCAAACCGCTACTCTACCTGAAGCATCTGCGTGAAGAAAGAGACCACGCCGACCATGACAAAGAACACGCAGATACCATCAATCTCCTTCCTCTGAGCCACGGGATCTGTTACTGAGAACGTCTACAAACACACACAGAGAGAGAGAGAGACATATGTGCAATACAAAAACATGTTAATATGGACCATCGTACACTTTCATAGGACTGTACTGGTGGGCCAAGCTTGTTAGAGTTGGTTAGACTGGCAGTTTAAAGCCCTTCTATGTAGATTTTTTATGTAAATATAGAATTTTTTTAATAATTTTTACTCCAAAAGCAGGAAAGTTTGTTTGTTTGTAGAAAAAATTGATTAAAAATGATACGTAAAAAATAGATTTTTGATTAAATCTCACCGCCAGGATTTGACTGAACAGTAGAGCGTAGACTGGGTTGACCCCTCCGTTTATGGCGGCGCCAAAGGATCCAAAAAGCATATAGGGCCACTCCGGTGCGTTGTACTTCAGGATCCTGGCAACCGGAGCAGGCTCCACATATTCCTCCTCCTCCTCCTCTGGGATGGCATCCTGAGCACACAAATACACATCTATTATACCTGTATATACTACCTGAGGATTGATATAGAACAAAGAAACATTTCAATTGGTTTTACACTGTAATTATTGTTGACCTGCGTCAACCAACCCACGTATAAAATTGCAAACCCTCCCACTCGCGCGCACACACCTGGGATTTGTCTGCCTGTGACACAGCGTAGGCTCTGGGGCCGAGCTCCCCGGCGATGGAAACCGAAGACTCCGGGATCAGATTGGACAGCTGGGATCGAGACCGCTGGCGGATAGACGCTCTGCAAAAAACAACAAAACCTACCTAGTCAGAAAAACAGCAATCATGCACATGAATATTCAAAGGACACAGGAATTGCTGTTCTTCTTGCATTCATTACTAAGGTGCTCGTAAATGGTGGCGATCGAAGACCTCGAGCCTCCTCTTGCTGTTGCACCACTTCTAAGTGGCTCGGGATGATAGTGTCAGCTAAATGCTCCAAATGTCGGAGCAAATGGAAGAGGGTAATTAAGTAAACGAAGGTGCCGATTTCTGCCGTGACACGCCTCAATTTCTGCCACAAAACGACTGCTGTAATAATCCTATTTAGATGCACAGTCAGGGCCGCGGAAATGGATATTACAGATTACACAAATAAGCAAATGAGCGAGTGCTGAAGGGCAGGGGGGTGATACCTCAAACTGGCACGGTAGCTGCCGGCTCTGGATATATTCAGCCTCTCTGGCTCTTCTTCTTCGTCAGCCACTAAATGAAAGAGATCCAACAAAGAGCGACGATCACAATCCTTCTATAAGTGGGTGAATATCTTTCTGAGACCCCGGGGTTGGACTTACTTTGCCGAGCCTTCTCGTTGAGGGCCTTGTCTCCTTGGCTCTGCAGGGTGACGAGGGTGAAGTAGACGCCCTTCCTCTCCAGCAGCTCGTTGTGCTTGCCCTTCTCCACAGCCTGGCCGTGCTCGAAGCCGACGATCACGTCGGCGTTCTTTATGGTGGACAGCCGGTGAGCGACGGAGATGGTGGTGCGACCCATGCGTACCTGTGACGAAATCAAACATATGTCAGTGCATCATTTATGCTGGGAACTAAGAAAAAGTGAAGTTTGATTTCACATTTGGTCAATATTTTGTGCTCTTTTGTTGGCTGGGAAGTGGATTTTTGTTCTTTTGGTATGATCATGTACTTTTCATAGTCTATAGATCTTATTAGCTGTGTTTCCATTCAATTGTCAAGCAAATTTTAAGAACTTTTGAAATGTCACAAAATAAGAAATGCGAATTAGTCGCGTTTCCAGCAACTGGTTTGGAGTGAATAAACTCTTTTCCATTGGGTTATTGGGCCATTTCAATATTTTTTACCAAATGAATTCTTATGTAATCCACTTAATTGTGAATCGGGAAGTATAGAGAGGTGTAAATGCCACAGAGGGAAGAGGTTGGGGTGGAAAACACTGGACTTCATCCCCAAGGAGACCGGTGTTTGTGTCCCGTGTGAAACCAGAAGTCAACGTTGATTTATTTGTCACATAACTTCTGTACTTAAGTAACGGCACTTTCGGAGTTATTTTAACTCAAACCACGATCTTTTCCTAATAAGTAGTTTTGTTGCCTAAACCTAACCAAGTCGATCTTTTCCCAAACCTAACAAAGTAGTTTTATTTTGAAAAGACTGGGGCGGAAATTGACACGTATGCCACATGTTGCTGGACATTCGTAGGAAAAAGCACGAAAAACACGTTGACAATCGTGCTGAGCGTCACAAAGAGAAAAAAAAGGGAAATTCGTAGATTAAATTTCGTGGCTATTTTAGTCGTGAGACTGTGTTGAGGCTACACAATAAAACCATAAGTTATCCGAACCTGAGATGAGAACAGCACATAGACCAGTGCGACTTACTTTATCCAAAGCTTCTTGAACTATCGCCTCGCTCTCGTTGTCGAGGGCAGAGGTCGCCATGTCCAGCAGCAGGATACGTGGTTTCCTGACCAACGCTCGAGCGATGGCAATACGCTGCTTCTGACCGCCGCTCATCTGACCTCCACCCTCCCCCACCAGGGTGTCGAATTTCTGTCAGAATAAAAAGAAAATGACAGGGAAAGTTATGAAACCTATTGGTCGCTTTTACGTATTTGCACTTAGAAATTCGCCGGATCCTCCGCCGCCGCGTCACCTGCGGCAGATCCATGATGAAGTTGTAGGCGTTGGCCTCCTTCGTAGCGCTGATGATGTCCTCCATGGAGACGCCGGGTCGACCGTAGCGTATATTCTCAGCGATGGTGGTGGCGAACAGCACGGGCTCCTGCTCCACGATGCCAATCAGCGAGCGCAGCCATTGGATGTTCAGCCCTCTGATGTCATGTCCGTCCAGGGTCACCTGAGGTGGACAGCACAGAGCGCTGGATTTGCCAAAATTGATGGATGATGCTATTAAAATGCTTTGCTGCAAAATAATGTGTTTTTTTTGCAACAATGCTAGATTCAAATGGTAAGGTTGTTAGTCTTGTGAATAACCTTCATTGTGCTGTAAAAGGCTATTTCCTCCTCTAGAAGCTGAAAGGAATAAGAGAGTAAGGTGTGCAAAGACCTGTAATTCCAGTTGAAGTGAAAAACGAGGCTGTTAGGACCCATTGGCTGAATAATGAAATAGATTATCATGTACTTCTATCACCCTCGGGGGATGGTTATTTTTGAATCGACTAGAATAAAGCTTAAAAGGAAGGAGTCAGCAGCGTCAAGGGAATCTTCAATCAGGAGTTGACAAAAAGCACCGCTGAGAGAAGCATCACATGAGAACATGTGTCTCGCCTGTCAAACCCACCATGCCCTCTTTAGGGTCGTAGAAGCGCTGGAAGAGCTGGATAGCGGTACTCTTCCCAGCTCCGCTCGGACCGACAAAGGCTGTCGTCTCCCCTGACTTCACTGCAACGCTGAGCCGGTCCAGGATCTGAGGAGAGATCACATGACACTGAAATCTAATTCTACCCTCAGTTGTATATGATAAACAGTAGGCAACTCCGGGGTCTGAAAAGTGAAGCCGATGCTAAACCAGCAGAACCTCTGGTTGCAAAAAGAAATCTGATTGTATAGAAGTCTATGAGAAAATGAGCCTACTTCTCACTTGATTTATTACCTCAGTAAACATTGTAAACATGAGTTTATGGTCTCAATGGCTAGTTTATGCCTCCGGAGGCATTACGTTTTCATTACGCCACCCTCTCGTGTCACTTCTGGTTGCAAATAACCAAGATGGCGACAGTCAAAATGCCAAACTCGAGGCTTCAAAACGACGGTGATTGCGTAAACTTCTTATATACAGTCTATGATGATAACGAGTGTAGAAGCATGAAAGTACCTTGACTTCAGGTCTGGAGGGGTAGTGGAAGGTCACATCGTGAAACTCAATGTCTCCTTTGACCCTGTCGAGCTTGTATCCAGCCTCAGATAGACAATCAATCTCCGGCTCCTGACACACGTGGCACATTTAAAAAACAAAAATGAGACTTGTCAAGAAGAGGCAATGGTTTCCTGTCAAAAAAAATACAGTCCCTTGTAGGGATTCAAATCTTGCAAAATTCTAACATGAAGCATTCTCACTCTGTCAATAGTCTCGAAGATGACGGTAGCAGCTCCACGGCCTGCAGCGAACGCCTCCAGACATGGCGAGGCCTGCCCCAAGTTCATGGCTGCTATCAAAACACCAAAGAACACCTGGAATGAAGAGGTCAGTGTATTATAGCTCCAAAGTCTCTCTTGGTTACATGGAAATGGTGAAATTCTGCATGTGATTTTTATCAAAGCAGTATTTTTTTGTTTTGTCTTGCACTGTTTTGTCCATATAATTGTTGTTTGACATCAAGCATGGATTTTTGTTCTGAAAAATTTCCACCGAGATTTATAAAAACTGATTTTGTGGGTTGTTATGAATGCTTTTGGTCCAATTTTTCGGACTGTTGGTGTTTCAGAATAACAATGGGCTGTCCCCTTCTCAACACCCAATTAAGTACTACCCTCAACAACCAAATAAAGTACAATATATGGCTTGAGATCGCCCAGAAGTTGGGATGATGATGGTAATGTAGCGGATATGCACATGCTAAAGTTATATGTTGGTCACTGAACGGGGCTAACCACAACAGCTAGCGTTAGCATCACATTTGGGGTTTGGGTTCTCTAGTTAACGTTAGCCCCTTAGACATTCTGTCTGGATAGGTTTTTGGTGTGTGGAGTGGACACGGCACTATTCAGGAGGAAACGCATTGGGCCTCATTGATGGAAATGGAACATGGTAACACAGATAATTCGCACTGGACCCCATTTTCGCATCGCACTGGTGAGCATATTTTGAACATGGTAATTGTGATACCTGCAGTAGTGTTCCTGGCGTGTACTCCTCAGTGTCCACCACCAGGCTGGAGCCATACCAGAAGGCCAGACCATAGCACAGAAAGATGATCATCCACATATATCCGGTGAAAAAGCCCATGATCAGACCCTTCCTGATGCCCCAGCGCTGCGCCGAGATCAAGTTTCTGTCGTACCTGTAGAGGACAAGAGCTCAACTCAGCTTCATATATATATAGGAAAAAAGGAAATCTTTAACTTTTATCTGGCAAATTTTACCTTTGCACTTCTTTAATCTCCCCACCGAAAGCAGCCACGGTCCTGATGGAGGAGAGGACCTCGTCTGCTACGGCTCCAGCTTTGGCGTAGGCCTGCAGCTCCATCCCCGTTAGCTTAGCCACAAACTAGAGACAAAACAGAGTGACGGAGAGTTGATGGAGAAGAGATGAGAAATCAGAAAGTCAATTAATGTGAAATCAACAAGACAAGTCAAAAGAAGTCAAGTCAACAAGTCAAGTTAAGAGAAATCAAGTCGTTAAGTCAAGAGAAATCAAATAAAATCTCAAGTCTCACCACAGCCATAAGACCAGCCCCAACACCGATCAGTGGACTCGCTGCGACAATGACGAGCGTTAACTTCCATCCTTTCACAAAGCCGATGCAGAAACCGCACACGAAGGTGGTGAAGCGCTGCAGGAAAATGGCAACTTCATCCGCAATGGCATCGTTGATCTTGTTGATATCACTGTAAAACAGATATATAACCACTTTAACACCAATACTCCAAAATACTCCACGAGACAGACGTCATGTCATCGTTTCTCACTCACTCTGACATGCGAGTGTTGAGCTCCCCGACGGAGGTGCAGTCGAACCAGCCGATCTCCATCCTCATCACTTTGCTGAAGTACATTTTCCTGATGATCTGAATCTGCTTGGCGGCGGACGTCACCCACAGGGAGATCTATCAGTTGTAAAAGACCGGTTATTGGGGCAAGTCATAGTCAAGTCAGCACACTGACACACCGACAGCTGTTGTTGCCTGTTGGGCTGCAGTTTTCCATGTTATGATTTGAGCATATTTTTGATGCTAAATGCAGTACCTTTGAGGGTTTCTGGACAATATCTGTCATTGTTTTGTGTTGTAAAATATATACATACATTAGCATAAAGCAGCATATTTGCCCACTCCCATGTTGATAAGAGTATTAAATACTTGACAAGTCTCCCTTTAAGGTACATTTTGAACAAATAAAAAAATGTGTGATTAATTGCAATTAAATATTTTATTGACAGCCCTAAAATAAATAAATTACTCGATATATAAATTAAATATAGCAAAAATATTAAAAATAAATGTAGCCATTAATTAATTGATAAAATGTGACATAAATTGGTGTTTCAGTTTTAATTTGCTTCTTTATTAACTTTGTATTAATTCCCTTATTTATTTACTTTTCTGTTTTATTTTCCCTTTTATTTATTTATTCATTTACTTTTTATTTTGGCAATTTTTGTCCTCCATACAAAGTAGTCCCTATCCTGCAAATAAGATTAAAACCAGTTTATTAATGTGCCGAAAGGTCCCATCCAGTTTTCCAGTCTGTCCAGTAATATGTTGTGGTCGACCATGAATGCAAATCTGAGAGAGGAGTTGACTATTTGCGGAAGATCTGATACCATAAAATAAAATAAAATAAAAGCTTGTCGGCTGAATACCAAGGCAGCAGAAGGAGGATTCAATAGGTTGCATAATTTCCTTCAAGATTTCATAGATTGAGCTGGTTTTAAGTGGATGACTAATCTAATTTTCGACAAGTCTCTTTATATGAAAACACTGACATTTTAAGACCAACCTGAAAGTATCCCAGCAAGAAGACAGCTGCTGCAATTCCAATATAATAAAAGGCAAATTGAGTCATTTCGTATTCAATGTCGAGAATCCTGAAAGAGAGCGGAAATACAGGAAATGAATCATATATGAGAACTACAAAACCACATGCACTTAAACACAGATCTGAAACTTTTAATATTACATCTTACACTATATTTGATGTCGAAAACAGCCCACCTCATGCATTTCTCACTACCCACTTACCCACACGGCCTGCCCTCCAGCGGCGTGAGCATCGCCCATGTTGAATTGTTCATGAGGCCCCAGCCCGACTGGTTCTGCGGCGTGTTCCCGGCGGTGTAGTTCTTCTTCCACTGGATGGTATTGTTCACGCACTCCTTCCTGCCGTCGCTCAGCTCGTTGAGCTCGATGTCGTACTCGATGAAGGTGTCGGTGAGCAGGCCGAACACCAGCAGCATGAGGGGCTGGGCCGAGCCGTGCAGCACCGCGCACACACTGCCCACCACCATCATCAGCACCTCCTTGCATGTGGAAAAACGGAACTGGACAGGCACAACACTCGCATTAGGTGGACGAGTGGAGATGAAGAAAGAAGGTGTTTCATAGTGAAGAATGAATATTTTACCAGCTGAAAGAAGCCGACCCGTATCGCTGGTTGCTCTGCATTTCCCTTATATCTGCTGGATTAGAAGATCAGTTTTTATATAGTAAATATACAGAAAATATACAGTCTCTCTATTGCTATCTTGTACTTACTTATCATCTTTGGAAGTTGTCTTGGTCCTGCATGGAAAAAGAAAGATGCAACAGTACTGTTGAAGACACTACAAATGCATTTTTTGTCTCACGTGAGATCAACAAAAGCATGTAGACACACGTGGATAGGCCTGCCTACATACATACAGACAAGTACTCATGGTCATTGACCTCCACAGAGATAATGTTGCTTTCTAGCTACCACGTTTCTGGTTAAAAGGGAGACTTCAGAAGAAAGTCAAAACTTAAAACAAATCAAGTCAATCAACAAGTCATGTCAAGAGAAGTCAAGTCAAAAAGTAAAGACAAGTCAACATCTCAAGTCAAGAGAAGTCAAGTCACGTCAAGTCAAATCGACAAGTCTAGTCGTCAAGTCAAATGAAGTCAAGTCTAAAAGTCAAGAGCGGTCAAGTCAACAAGTCAACTCAAGAGAAGTCAAGTCAACAAGTAAAGACAAGGCTAGTCGTCAAGTCGAGAGGTCAAATCAACAAGTCAAGAGTAGTCAAGTAAACAAGTCAAGAGATGTCAACAAGTCGAGAGAAGTGAAGTCGTCAAGTCAAGAGAAGTCAACAAGTCAAGAGAACAAGTCAAGCCAATAGAAGTCAAGTAAACAAGTAAAGACAAGTCAAAAACTCAAGTCAAGAGAAGTAAAGTCACGTCAAGTCAAATCGACAAGTAAAGACAAGTCTAGTCGTTAAGTCAACAAATCAAGACAAAAGAAGTCAAGTCAACATGTCAAGTCTATATGTAAAGACAAATCTAGTCAACAAGTCAAGTCACACATAATGAGTAGTACTTCTAAAACTCAACCTGTGATAAAAAAAAACAGTAAGTCAAAAAGTCAAGTAAAGACGAATCTAGTCGTCAAGTCGACAAGTAAAGACAAGTATAGTTAACAAGTTAAGGGAAGTA
Source organism: Sebastes fasciatus (assembly GCF_043250625.1). Classification (NCBI taxonomy): domain Eukaryota; kingdom Metazoa; phylum Chordata; class Actinopteri; order Perciformes; family Sebastidae; genus Sebastes; species Sebastes fasciatus. Next base: position 9,062,163 of record NC_133818.1, on the reverse strand, counting down.
AAGTAATACATAATGAGTACTACTTGTAAACTCAACCAGTGATTTATTGATCTTAAAACAATATCCAAGTTAATTAAGAAAAAAATGCATAAATAGTGTAATAGCGTAAAATAGCCCAAAGAACACTTACGTATTCGAGCCAGCTGATTCTGCAACACAATAATGCATGAATAAATTTAATTGATTAATAGAATAAGAATTCAAGGCTTTTTCAATTTACATCTGTAGCTTTAATTTTTGTTCATAATATTTTATTCAAATAAAACAACAGAGCATTTCTGTTTAATGGAACACATCCACTGTCATTGTGCATTACCTTCATCTGAAAACTCATAGCTGTGGTTTTCTTGTCCCAGTTTTTTAATGCTTTGCAATCTAACTGATCCAGTCGGCATGTTGACTCATCTAGCAAAAAGAAAGCACATTTCAGATGTCCAAAAGCAGAATAATTAGTATATGAAGGTCATGTCGAACATTAAATCACACTTCTTTTTTTTAGCAATCATCCACTTTAAATATAGAAATCCACTTAAAAACGAGACTTACCTACACGTTTCCTCGTTAAGAGAAATCTATCTTTCTTATCCTTGATTGAAACTAATCATGAGTTCTAAAAAAAAGGAGTCAAATTAAACCAGCTGTAGCAGCAGCACTCCTACACTTAAGTCCAGTATCCAGACACTCAGTTGTTGCGTCCCCCAGCTAGTTGTAGTGGTGGCAGCTTGTCCCGACACTGTTATCTTGGCAGCGATTGTCATACTCTTATTGAACAGAATTGGCTGGAACTCGGGGTCAGAGTGTGTTGTTTTAGGGTAAGTGTCCTGTCGGTTTATGCTGCTAAAAAGGCCAATGACCTCGCCGGGCAAATATTTTACCTGCGGAGGCCCTGCACCGTTTCCGCATCCTTACTAACTGAACGTGACTGATGTATTCACACAGATGATGGCTATAAATGAGAATTATTCAACATTCTTTAGATGGGAAATAATGTATAGTTAATGGGGGAGGTAGTAGCTCAGTTTGTAATTATATGCTAATGTGCTTCTACAAATTGTGTAAGGCTTCAAACATAAAAATGCTGTTGTTTGTTTGGTCCTGATTGATGCAGGGATTAATAGGATTTAAGTGACGACCAGAAGCTTTAGTGAACAATTCTTCAATCACTATATAAAAATGTCAACCCGGTCTCACGGGAAGGCGTATAAATCCCCCAACATTACACGTGTCATAAGTACACATTTTAGGCTTTTCGCGTGTCATTTGTACGCCACGCAAATGTCCACAGTTATGTTCAGGCAAGAAAAACTACTTAGTTAGGGTAAGGGAAAACGTTGTGGTTGGGCTTAAAATAACTATTTTCTCATGGTTAAAAGACCGGTGTTTGTCGGATCCATCTACCTCCCCACCCCACCACCATGGTTGGGCTTAAAATAAGTAAGTAAACTAAGAAAAAATGTACGGAAACAACGTAACGCAACTACAGAAAACACATCACAAACGACAATAAAAAATTATACAATCGACAGATGACATAAACATCACTAACGTAACTTACAAAACACGAGTCTCACGGTTAAAAGTCCGGTGTTTGTTGGACCCATCCACCATGGTTGGGCTTAAAATAAGTAAGTTAACTAAGAAAACATGTACAGGAACCAACGTAACTCAACTATAGAAAACACGTCACAAACGTCAATAAAAAAACATGACAAACGTCACTGACGTATTCTCGCTTTTTATACGTCACTAAATCTTACTGTAGCATTTGTACGCAGATGCGTTAACAGTGCAGTCAGTACAAGATACATGGCGTACAAATAATACGCAGATATCAAGAAAGGCATTTATACGTCTTTTGTGCGAACAGGCTGACAATAGAGTCACTTTGGAGATCACTTGATCACTGTGGTTACACTACAAAATTGTATCTGAGGCACTGTACACAAACTGGCCATGTATGTTAATCTATTAGCTAATTATGCTGTCTTTAACCGTCTCTTAAAGCGACACTGTCACTTTTAACAGAAGAAAAAAAACATCCTTCTTCGCACAAATGAAACGCTTAATTCTTAAGCATTTAACAATATCCCATTATCGTCACACTGTTAAAGCTACAACATAGTTTTACTCTACATGTGCGCATGCAGCTGAGGGCAATGACATTTAGGTCATTGCACTCAACTTCCTGATCAGCTTCATACTTCTGTCATCTTTTTTTCATCTTGAATGCAACAGCTAGGGGAATGCAGATTATTTTCATACTGCCGAAATATAAATCTAATATGATTGTTTTCTGATGCAGCTGAAGGTTTGTTTACATCATTAAAGTTTGAAAAACACAACAGGCCTGTATTTAGTTATCAGCTTTAATCATTCGAAACTCACAAAAAGCTTAATTTTCATCTATAAATCAGGCCGTTCAATTATGTATGAGAATATAATAGCCTACTTATGATTATATTGTCAAAAATGACTGATTGGGTCTGCACGCTTATACACATGAAAACGGCTGATTGCTCACTGGTGTTATTGCACTGTAGGTCACTCACTGTTGCCTTCATGCGCCGTCGGGAAACTACGAAAATAGTTCTTACAGTCTTAAATGCAAATTTTTAGATTAAAATTTACAGTCTTTAATGCAACTTTTTGCACATTTTTAGATTATAATTTACAGTCTTTAATGTTAATTTTTAGAGTATAATTTACAGTCTTTATTGCACATTTTTAGATTATAATTTACAGTCTTTATTGCACATTTTTGCACATTTTTAGATTGTAATTTACAGTCTTTATTGCACATTTTTAGATTGTAATTTACAGTCTTTATTGCATATTTTTAGATTATAATTTAGTCTTTAATGCACATTTTTAGATTGTAATTTACAGTCTTTATTGGACATTTTTAGATTATAATTTAGTCTTTAATGCACATTTTTAGGTTATAATTTACAGTCTTTAATGCACATTTATTCACATTTTTAGATTATATTTTACAGTCTTTAATGCACATTTATTCACATTTTTAGATTATATTTCACAGTCTTTAATGCAATCTTTTTGTAATATGTACATATCATGTCACTTTATGTACATATTGTAATATGTACAATCATGTCACAGTAAATATAAATCCAACTCACTGTACATACAGTATACAGACATCTTCACTTCTTCAATATAAATAAAATGCATTATTTATTAATACCATGCTTGAGTGTTGTGTAACGTCATCCTAAAGGGAACTGAGCTGACTCCAGTACCATCAGATATATTAAAACTATAAAGTGAATGCACACAAACAATCCAAGATACTGTTGACATGTTCTATGTCCCCTGAGTGTAAATTGTGTGTATTGTAATTTGTTTAGCAGCACTGTGTAAACAACCATGTTGTTTATTATTTTTTCTACTGAATCATCAGTTCCTGACCTGAGGCATTTACGTGTGCAACACATTTTTAATTACAACTTTATTATTGGAAATAAGGGGTGCTTGAAGGCAGCATCTGACATAACATAACAGGAAATTAATTGCAAAACAACACTGCTGCCATCTTGTGGTGAAATATAAAAAGCTTCACTGATCCTTGGCACACACTGTTGACTGAGGAAACAGTTTTGTTGACTGTAAAGAAACAAGTTTCATTTGTGGTGTGCAGACGCTGGTGAATGTGTGATGCCTTCTGTGGGTGTCATTTGGGTATTTCCACATCTTGTTTGGTTGAACAGAAGTCGGATGTTTTGATGATGTGCATAAGCATAGAAAGGAAACGGCAAACTAGAGTTGTTGTGTCTGATCAGAGGCCTAAATGATGTTGGAGATATGACGTTTCACTGCTATTGCTCAACATTGTAAATTATAGATTAAAGTCTTCTTTATTACATCAACAAAGAATGATGCAAAAATATATATTTTTTTCTACTTTACTGAGCTTTTTTTGGTCGATTTTACCATGTCCCCAGTGCAAAGTAATCAACTTCTACAAGAACTATAAGCCATAAAAGTATAAAATACGTAAACTATTATTTAATTATTGAATAGGACATGTCAAACTTGCTCTGATTATATTCGGAAGAACTATAGTTATTTTATTTACCATTTTCAAGTCATTTTCCACCCTTTTAGTAGTTTCTCAACCTCCAAAAACTACAGCAGAAACTTTCACTCTTTTTCCATGTTTCATGTTGAGATGTTAATCTGTTTGTCACATTCTTAAAGGTCCCGTATCGTGCTCATTTCCAGGTTCATACTTGTATTTGTGTTTCTAATAGAACATGTTTACATGCTGAAATGTTAAAAAAAAACAACTTTATTTTCCTCATACTGTCAGGTTGAATATGCCTGTATTTACTCTCTGTCTGAAACGCTCCGTTTTAGTGCATTTCAATGGAATTGCAATGGAATTGCATTGCTAGGCAACAGTTTTGGTCCATGTTTACTTCCTGTCAGCTGATGTTATTCACATACACTGCAACAGGAAATAAACTGGGACACACTTAGAATGTTTACATTTAAAACCGTCAAATGATCTAAATATTGTATATTTGTGTCATCACAAATTGACAGAAATCGGCTTGTTTCAAACGCACATTTTTCTGTGTGTGTTTCTCTGTAAATTGAACGTTTTAATCGTCTAACAGTATTTATATAGCACTTTAAACCTGCTTTATAATATAAAAGACACGAAAATCTCACATTTTACAATATGGGACCTTTAAAGTTCCACCCTGTTCGGCTAAATTATGAAGAAAGTTGGTCCGATCACATAAAATTTAAAACATATTTGATATAGTGATAAAAGTTGTGTTTGTGTAGAACGTTAGCTAGCTAAACGTGGAGCACTCACAGAGTTATGGTTAAATTAGCTCAAAATGTTCCACCCTGTTATGTCTATAGACCAGTATAAACCAGTCTGCCCATAAGGATTAATATTTGAGTGCCTGAGATTGACCGATATGTTTTCCTGACAGTAAAACATGTCATATTTTTTTTTTGCAAAAGTCATGAAATGCTGCTGCGTAACAGGAAAGACTCACCAACTGTGTGTTGTAAGCTAAGACTGATTTCAAAACTATGCAGGAACTCCAGTATTTTATGTTACAGCCTCTCCTTTTCATGTTGACTCTATTCATTATGGGATAAATGTTATTAAATTGCATTATTTAGTATTTTTTTGTATGTCAAAATAATAAGTAATAACACTGTGTATATATTTATCAATAATGCACTGCAGATTTTAACATAAATCCAAAATTTCCTTGCTGGGACATGAAGAAAAGTGGTGTTTGGACCCATAAAATGCTGTATAAATGTTATTAAATCACATTATTTAGTAATTTTTTTATGTCAAGATGGGTAATAACACTGCGTTTATATTTATCAAGAATTGCACTGCAAATTGTAACATAAATCCAAAATGACCTGCATTCATTTATTTATTTATTCATTTATTTATTCATTTATTCATTCATTTATTTATTCATTCGTGCATTCATTTATGTATTCATTCATTTATTTGTTTATGCCTTTATTCATTTATTTACTTATTTATTCATTAATTAATTTATTCATTTATTTACTTACTTATTAATTTATTCATTTATTTACTCATTTATTCATTTATTTACTTATTTATTCATTCATGCATTCATTTATTTAGTTAGTTAGTTATTTACTTATCTATTTATTCATTCATTTATTCATTCATTTATTTAGTTATTTACTTACTTACTTATTTACAAATGTATTTATTTATTTATTTATTCATTCATTCATTTATTTATTTATTTATTCATTTATTTATTTCCGGTGCTAAGTGCAGTTGCAGCTGTTACTTTTCCCGCCGATAGGTGTCGCATGCCTGCCGTGTAGATTGTGGCTTATCTGATTGGTGGACGCGGTCGTTCTCCTGTGACGCAGCCTGCATTCTGTACAGAGTGTTACTATATAAGAGAGAGCGATAACCTGCTGGAGACAGTTACAGGGAGACCTCTACACACAGCAGGTAGGAGCACTGTTACTACTGTTAACCGTGTTTATAAGTAGAGAAAACAACTAGACTAAACTATAAACTACTACACTACTTCATCAGAAGCCTGTCTCAGATAATACAGCTGATGAATAAATCAGTTAGTCTGTATCTGTCATCAGCAATTGAGCAATATGACGTCACCAACCTCTGTGAAACCAGTCAATGACCAAGTTAAATTAGGTTACAGGCAAGTTTCATCATGTAATGTTGTATAGAAATTCAACAAAAAAACAGGAAGTCAACTATAGCTTCTTCTACTTCAAAGTAACTAGCCAAATATATCTGTTTTATTGTGTAAAAGAGTTAGCTTAGCTTACCAGCAATGTTGAGTGAGTGAAATATTTGAGATGTGATTGGAATGTTATTATTGTGCTGTATAAGTAGGGGAGACCGGGGACGGTGGTAACACCTTTCTCTCAGCATCAGTAACTCAGTGGTTGTTGGTGCTAGATGTCTCAAACTTTGATACAAGGTACCTATATCATTGATGTATTAAAAGAACTGGATAGAGCGTTGGAGGCGCGGCCCCGGTCATTCCTATGAGAATTGCTGAGTGGTTCATGAAGCCTGAATGGCTCGACTTCCGTCTGGAAGAGTACCCATATCTTGGCGGATCTCGGGCAACTGGGACATGCGCAGTAGCGTCCGCTCGGTCACATGACTCGGTCACCGGGTCATACTGGGGAGTTGATTCACCTCATAAGAAATTAACCGCTGAGTTACAGACATCTCTTTCCCAATGTAAGTTTATGGGGAAAAGTATTTTTGGGCCCAACGGCATCACGTGACTGACACGGAAGTTGCAGTACTTGGCCACTACGAAAGTCCGGATCGACGACCGCCGCACTTCTTGGGAGCTTGAGCGAAGCAGAGTTATAGTTTCGTAGCATTTATTCACCGACAAATAAACTGTACACACACTGCTACGTTCACAGCTATAACGCCACTAACAACCTCACACTCACCGCCAATACACTCGCACACGGTCTGTTGGAAACTCGCTAAAGTTACGCAGACTACGTGTACGGCGGCGGGCCTCCGGCAATGCTAGAGCTGCTAACGTAACACAAATACACACTGTTTGTTGGCCACTCGCTAAAGTTATACTGGGCAGACACACAGCTGACAACCTGCTAATCAAACTAAATGTATATACATTTTTCAAAATGAGCACCCCTATCTACTACAAATAAAACTTAGACAGGTCTGTCCGCAAGACGACAAGCAAACAACTTTTATATTGCTTGTTTTCTGAATGGAGTTTGGATCACGATAGTGATTAGTGATATACGATATTGATGACATCGCCGCAGCTCTTTTCTGATTGGTCAAAATGTCAGTGATACAACTAACTCAGTGGTACAACTCTCCCCGGTCTCCCCTACATTTTTGCATTAACAAAATGTACTTATATGTAATAAAATTATATTATTATGTACGATATTACTGGGTTGTTAATAGTAATGCGTTAATGTATAAGTAGCATTTTACTGAAATATTTCATATAATTTTGATTAGTTAAATCGATTGCATTGCATTTTATAAACCAACCATATGTTTTGAATGGAAAATATAATCTGCAGAATAACTACAGTACAAATGTAGCGGATAATAGAAGTATTAAGGACAAGTACGTCAAAACTGTACTTGAGAAAATGTAATGTAATGTCCTCCCTCTTTGTTTCTTCCAGTCATGTACCTGTATCTCCTGGCTGGGCTGGTGGTTTTCTACTACCTGTACCGCTGGGTCACGGAGCTACCCAGGGTCCCCGACAAGGGCAGCAAGTATGTGTACATCACCGGCTGCGACACCGGCTTTGGCAACCTCCTGGCCCGCCATCTGGACAAAAAGGGCTTCAGAGTGATCGCCGCGTGCTTCAGCGAGAGGGGGGAAGAGGATCTGAAGAAGTCCTGCTCCAGCAACCTGATCACAACACACCTAGATGTCAGGTCCAAGGACAGCGTTGCCAAAGTTGCAGCGATGATCAAGGACAAAGTGGGGGGGCGCGGTGAGTTTTAACCCTCTCTTATTTTGTTGGATAAATATCTCCACAACTATTGAAGTGACACATCGTTGCCGGTCCAGACCCGACACATTCCTCTCATGTATTCAACGTGTATTAACATGCTTTGATTTTTTCTGCTCTACTTAAGGGATGATAAGGGTGTTTTGAAGCGAGGTTATATGAGGTATTTACCTATTGTCAGTGTATTACCTACAGTAGATGGCAGTCGGCACGCAGAGAGAAGCAGACAGCACGGGAGCAAAGTAATGTACTGTTGTGGACGGGGCCGGCAGCAAAATGGATTTCAACCACCTAAAGGAATCAATATCAGTTTAAGTGTACGCTATATTTATAACATGGCAAACTGCAGCCCAACAGCCAACAACAGCTGTCAGTGTGTCAGTGTGCTGACTTGCGTTATTCAGCCTCCTTTGATACAAGCTAGTTACATATTTGGGTTCACCAAAGTCACACAATAACACAAACAAACTAACCGATCGAGGCAGCGGTAGACCAGAAACCCCCCCGTGTTCTGCAGGGTAAAATTACTGTTTCTTTCAATGGAATCTGGTGGCTTTGACAAGAACATAAATGGATACAACGGCTTCAGTTCCCCATCGGAAAGGGCTGTCTGACGGCAAGGTAAACCAGTGAAAATATTCTAATTATAGCGTATATTGATATTGTTTTTTTAGGTGTCTAAAAGACATTTAGCTGCCGGCCCCGTCATATTTGCCAACCCTCCCGATTTTCTCCCGGTTTCCTCCCAGGGTCACATTTCTCCAATTTCCCTCCTGTTCTTACCAACTTTTTCCCCCATTCGTTACCTCAGCCTGTTTCTGGCATTGTGGACAGCGTATACAAGCCCTACTGTTTCCACCCAGACAACAATAGATACACTGCTCATACGCTCGTGATCAACACAACACAGTTTGAGCTGAGCTCGCCGCACATCACAGCGAGCAGCGCCCAAAGTTGGGCTCTGCTCGACTCACCGAAAAGCTGTCGTGGAGTGGCGCAAGCCGTTAGAAATAACGTGTTTCAGATCGCATCGGTGGCGTTGTCGTGTTGTCTGAAAGGAGCTTCGGTAAGTGAGAGAAGGAGAGAGAAATGGAGAGCTCTAGAGGAAGTAATACTCAAGCAGGAGCAAATAAGAATGAATCAATAAAAACTGATCAATATTTGTTTATGCCAGAGGGGCGAATTATTCAGTTTCATTTCCTGAGAATTAAAAGTAGAATTAAAAGTAGGCCTATTTAACATAAAAATGCTGTTGCAGTGTACTATTTAATTTCATTCAAGTCACCAGAATGCAGGAAACAAAGTCTCTGAAACTCAATTATTTATATAAATATATGTATGTATATAGATAGATAAGTACCTCATACAACCCCGCGTCAAAACAGCCGAACTATCTCTTTAAAATGACCGTATGGTGCAACTAGTTGTGAAGGAACTTATTAATAAGGTCAAATGTAATGATTTTATTGACTTGTTGTCCTCTGTGTTATCCTCCCAGGCTTATGGGCCGTGGTGAACAACGCAGGAGTGTCCGTCCCCTCCGCCCCGTGCGATTGGCTCACCATCGACGACTACAAGTCCATGCTGGATGTCAACCTGATCGGTGTGATCGCGGTGACCCTGAGCGTCCTGCCGCTGATTAAGAATGCCAGGGGGAGGGTGGTGAATGTGGCGAGCGTGTTCGGGAGGGTGAGCCCCACGGGAGGCCCGTACTGCGTCTCCAAGTACGGCGTGGAGTCCTTCAACGACGGCCTCAGGTGAAACATTAACACACGCAATCAATTTATTGTCTAGCACAGAGACTCTTCGCATACAAGCACTGAGCAAATAAAAACGTTCTGCTCCAGGTTAAACCTAGCGCCGTTCGGTGTCAAAGTCCTCTGCATTGAGCCGGGCTTCTTCAAAACAAATGTGACCGACACCACCATCCTGACCAATAACGTGAAGATGCTGTGGGACAGACTGCCCCAGGATGTCAGAGACGACTACGGAACAGAATTTCTAGACAAGTGTAAGTTTGGATCGTTGCTTTTCCTCATTTTTGTTTTTAACTCTGTTTATTTATCCTGCTCATTTTTTCCCCTCCTAGCACTGGTCATAATAAAAGACAAAGTTTCCGCGATGAGTGACGGAGATCTGATGAAGGTGGTCAACTGTATGGAGCACGCCGTGTCCGCCGTCCGGCCCCGCACCCGCTACTCCCCGGGCTGGGACGCCAAGGTCTTCTGGCTGCCGCTGTCCTACATGCCAACCTTCGTCTTTGACTACATCATGTTGAAACAATCGGTTCCTATTGCCAAGCAGCAGGAATGAATTATGATGTTTGTTTGTTTTTTTATCCATGTGTGCACAATCCATCAGTGCATTGTTTATGTAGCTAACATTTGGCTGGAAGGCTCTGTGACATAAACAATACAATTTAGTAGGACTTTGTGTGTCTGTCTGTAAACCGTCTCTGAATATTTCCTAAAGACTAGCGAGTACTTACACGGTGTACAAGGCCACCTTATCTACAGACTGATGGCCTTGATGAGTGTGTGAAAGGTCAGGGAGGGACAATAACACGGCAGCTATTAAATACAGATGACATGAGCAGCAGGTAGAGACACGACCGTGATTTAGTTTCCACACAACGTATAAAAAGACTTATTTAATTGCCTAAAGTCATTTTACCTGCTGTAGACTAGTAATGTTCAGAAAAGTCATACAATTTTAAGTCATTCCTGTTAAGCAGCAACATTTCTGTCCCCATGAATTACTTACTAATAATAAATGGCTTGAATTCTAGATTAAGGTCTTTATAACAAACTAAGATAAATGCACATTAAAAAAAAAGCCATGTTAAACTGTCTTATTTATATATATATATATATATTATGTGTGTGCGTGCGTGCATCTATGTATGTGTGTACACTGTATATGTGCATATTTGTATACATGTATACGTGTGTATAAATATGTATACATGTACGTGTGTGTATATATGTACGTATGTATGTTTTTAGCAACAAAAAAAAGTATTTAATCAGTTTTAATTTTCTGCCACTTATCTGGGCCAGGTCGCATTAATTTAAATGATATGAGCAATTATTGTTGCATGCAGCCAGTTGGGACAAATTGCTTTGTCATAACATTGAGCCTTGAACTTTGACTGTCTTTATCTGCGGCGCAGAGGATTGTGGGGTTAGAAAAGCATGCTGGCTTGCATATAAAAAAATGTGACTGGAAGTAGCAGGACATCCTGGTATTTTTGACATACTTGATCTTTTTCTGGAATACTAAATAGTATTTATGGGTGTTGGAACGCACAGATAATGAATAATTGTTGACCTTATTTACTTATTGCGTTACCCGTTAGTTGAAACAAAAACTCATCCAAATTGTTTGTCCACTGTTTTATTTCAGTACTTGACAAAAGCTGCAACACAGTTCAGATCAGCGCTCAACATGACTCGAGACTGCCATCTTGTGGTCAGAGTGGATGAGGACAGCCATTTCATGAAATCCACTACTCGGAACAACGACTATTAAAGCATATAGGAAATATACAGTTGACGAGTTTTTTTGTTTTTGTGTGTAAAGACAGCGTTTTATTCCATCTTTCATTGGAAACATTAAATAGAACTTTTTCTTTCAGGATGACGAGACAGGTACATTTGTTATTTTGACATGTTTTACAAACCAAGTGCTCCTAACCGCAGAACCCCTCCTTGTTTTCTCTCCCTCTCAACAGGTAGATTGTTTACGCGAGCTCTTCAGCCATCCTCGCGGCCTTCTCGACCACTTCCTCGATGGCGCCGACCATGTAGAAGGCCTGCTCGGGCAGACTGTCGTACTCGCCTGCAGGGAACAACGGGTACAAAAGAAAAATATTAGTACTGTAAATAGAGCTGAAGACGTTCGAATTAAGTACTTAAAGTCGAGGTGACATCATCCACTTACCGCCGAGGATGCTCTGGAAGCCCTTGATGGTTTCTTTGAGGGGCACCAGCTTTCCCATGTGGCCGGTGAAGACCTCGGCCACCTGGAAGGGCTGGGACAGGAAACGCTGGATCTTGCGGGCGCGTGCCACGGTCAGCTTGTCCTCCTCAGACAACTCATCCATACCCAGGATGGCGATGATGTCCTGCAGGGATTTGTAGTCCTACAGGAGGAAAAGTAGAACTTGTTAGCCTGATAAATGTTTTCTTAGTCCCACCAAAGTAAATAGATAATTATCAGCCCCACCAAAATAAAAATAGATGAATTATAAAGTCCCAAACCTGAAGGATTTTCTGCACGCCACGGGCGATATCGTAGTGCTCGTGGCCGACGATGTTGGGGTCCATGATACGGGAGGTTGAGTCCAGGGGGTCGACGGCGGGGTAGATACCCAGCTCAGCGATGGCGCGGGACAACACGGTGGTGGCGTCCAAGTGAGCGAAGGTGGTGGCGGGGGCAGGGTCGGTCAAGTCGTCAGCGGGCACATAGATGGCCTGGTGGAGAGGATTAAGACTTGGTTAATCTTTAATAGTAGTTTTAGCATGAATTATGTGTTAACATGCGCTGGCATAGTCAGTTATTGTCATTAAGGTCCTGTTTACCTGCACAGATGTGATTGAGCCCTTCTTGGTGGTGGTGATTCTCTCCTGCATGGTACCCATGTCAGTGGCCAGAGTGGGCTGGTAACCCACAGCGGAGGGGATACGACCCAGCAGGGCAGACACCTGAGAGGTAAGATGGTCATTACTAATGAGCCAGTCAACATTCAACATTACAAAATGTATCTTTAGGGAATCATTTCTTGCCCCTGACAGACATGTTTTACAGACCTCGGAGCCAGCCTGTGTGAAGCGGAAGATGTTGTCGATGAAGAGCAGCACATCCTGACTCCAGTACCATCAGATATATTAAAACTATAAAGTGAATGCACACAAACAATCCAAGATACTGTTGACATGTTCTATGTCCCCTGAGTGTAAATTGTGTGTATTGTAATTTGTTTAGCAGCACTGTGTAAACAACCATGTTGTTTATTATTTTTTCTACTGAATCATCAGTTCCTGACCTGAGGCATTTACGTGTGCAACACATTTTTAATTACAACTTTATTATTGGAAATAAGGGGTGCTTGAAGGCAGCATCTGACATAACATAACAGGAAATTAATTGCAAAACAACACTGCTGCCATCTTGTGGTGAAATATAAAAAGCTTCACTGATCCTTGGCACACACTGTTGACTGAGGAAACAGTTTTGTTGACTGTAAAGAAACAAGTTTCATTTGTGGTGTGCAGACGCTGGTGAATGTGTGATGCCTTCTGTGGGTGTCATTTGGGTATTTCCACATCTTGTTTGGTTGAACAGAAGCCGGATGTTTTGATGATGTGCATAAGCATAGAAAGGAAACGGCAAACTAGAGTTGTTGTGTCTGATCAGAGGCCTAAATGATGTTGGAGATATGACGTTTCACTGCTATTGCTCAACATTGTAAATTATAGATTAAAGTCTTCTTTATTACATCAACAAAGAATGATGCAAAAATATATATTTTTTTCTACTTTACTGAGCTTTTTTTGGTCGATTTTACCATGCCCCCAGTGCAAAGTAATCAACTTCTACAAGAACTATAAGCCATAAAAGTATAAAATACGTAAACTATTATTTAATTATTGAATAGGACATGTCAAACTTGCTCTGATTATATTCGGAAGAACTATAGTTATTTTATTTACCATTTTCAAGTCATTTTCCACCCTTTTAGTAGTTTCTCAACCTCCAAAAACTACAGCAGAAACTTTCACTCTTTTTCCATGTTTCATGTTGAGATGTTAATCTGTTTGTCACATTCTTAAAGGTCCCGTATCGTGCTCATTTCCAGGTTCATACTTGTATTTGTGTTTCTAATAGAACATGTTTACATGCTGAAATGTTAAAAAAAAACAACTTTATTTTCCTCATACTGTCAGGTTGAATATGCCTGTATTTACTCTCTGTCTGAAACGCTCCGTTTTAGTGCATTTCAATGGAATTACAATGGAATTGCATTGCTAGGCAACAGTTTTGGTCCATGTTTACTTCCTGTCAGCTGATGTTATTCACATACACTGCAACAGGAAATAAACTGGGACACACTTAGAATGTTTACATTTAAAACCGTCAAATGATCTAAATATTGTATATTTGTGTCATCACAAATTGACAGAAATCGGCTTGTTTCAAACGCACATTTTTCTGTGTGTGTTTCTCTGTAAATTGAACGTTTTAATCGTCTAACAGTATTTATATAGCACTTTAAACCTGCTTTATAATATAAAAGACACGAAAATCTCACATTTTACAATATGGGACCTTTAAAGTTCCACCCTGTTCGGCTAAATTATGAAGAAAGTTGGTCCGATCACATAAAATTTAAAACATATTTGATATAGTGATAAAAGTTGTGTTTGTGTAGAACGTTAGCTAGCTAAACGTGGAGCACTCACAGAGTTATGGTTAAATTAGCTCAAAATGTTCCACCCTGTTATGTCTATAGACCAGTATAAACCAGTCTGCCCATAAGGATTAATATTTGAGTGCCTGAGATTGACCGATATGTTTTCCTGACAGTAAAACATGTCATATTTTTTTTTTGCAAAAGTCATGAAATGCTGCTGCGTAACAGGAAAGACTCACCAACTGTGTGTTGTAAGCTAAGACTGATTTCAAAACTATGCAGGAACTCCAGTATTTTATGTTACAGCCTCTCCTTTTCATGTTGACTCTATTCATTATGGGATAAATGTTATTAAATTGCATTATTTAGTATTTTTTTGTATGTCAAAATAATAAGTAATAACACTGTGTATATATTTATCAATAATGCACTGCAGATTTTAACATAAATCCAAAATTTCCTTGCTGGGACATGAAGAAAAGTGGTGTTTGGACCCATAAAATGCTGTATAAATGTTATTAAAGGTCACATATTATACTCCATTTAAACTAGTTATTATAGGTCTCAGACACCTCCAAACCATGTCTCTGAAGTTTTTTTTTCAAAAAAACAATCAGATCATGCATTCCAGCATGTCTCTATAACCTCTGTTTCAGCCCATTTCCAAAAGTGCTGATTTCTGTGTCTGTAGCCTCTGTCTCCTCCCACTCTGCTCTGATTGGTCAGCGTTTTCTGTCAATCAAACGTCCTCAACAACACAGCGTCACCCTCCCCGCCCCCCTCGCGGCCTGAGAGCAGGGAGAGAGAGGAGCTAGAATAGAGCTTATAAACCACTTTAAAGTTTATAAACCAGAAACTTCACCCAGCGCACGTTACCGGAGGAATCTGATCAGAAATCGGCGACACATGATGAACATCTGCGGTCCAGATTCCAGGTTTTCCTGACGGTTTCTCTCAGGTAAATAATACTGTTTATATCTCTGTTAGTTAGCTCAGTGTTTACCTCATGCATCAACTCTGTAAACCGTAAACATACACTCTGTTTTACGTCTGTCTTTACAGATCCATCTGTGAGAAATGACCGACAGAATCATCCCAGAGGAGAGCAGACAGCTGTGGGCAGATGGCTCTGTTTACATGGAGATACAAAGCTAACCCGGTAGCATGTAGCTAACCCGTTAGCATGTAGCTACATGCTAACGGGTTAGCTACATGCTACCGCTATGACACGGTGTGTAAACACAGCGACCATCAGGGTGGAAAATAGAAGATGTGAAACAGTAGTCAGTTCATTATTTCTGCTAAAAGATAAATGTATGGAAGATCAGAGTAATGGTATATTATTTACAGTAGTAGCTGTCTCTGTGTTACCATGACTACAGACCACCGGAGCTTAGCTTACTGTAGTTTACCAGAGCTGAAGACTTTCTCCTGTACCATGTTAACATAACTAACTAACAGGTGGGATGATTACAAATGCTGTGAATAATTAATATTGTCATCTGTCAACTCAAATAAAGTTTGACTGTGAAACAGAAATGTGTTGTGTTGCTTACAAGTCACTATTTACTACCTGTACTCTGCTACATGCATGACATCAAATATATATAATATATAAATATCATCTGTTTAAACAGTGTAATTACATAAAGCCTTTGTGAAAGAACATGTTATATTTAGATGATGGGAGTACATGAAGCCTGTTCTGCTGGTTCTTGCAGACTAACAGTAGGAGCTACTTTGCTCAAGTTCGGTTGAGGAGGAGAGACAGTGACGCGCTGTGGGCCGGGGTCAGCTACTGAAGGTTCTGCTCTGGTTCGACCAGGAAACCCTCACGTGGCTTGCATTTCTCAAATGACGTCAGAATACAAGGAAAAAAGCGAATTTTTTTTCTGCACCCATTTCCGGACAAACGGAGGAGGAGAAAAAGAGAGAGGATGGTCTTTTATGATACTATGGTGGCCTGTAGACACACTGGGGACAGATATTGATGTTTAAAAGACATGGAAAAGTGCATTTTGCATAATAGGTGACCTTTAAATCACATTATTTAGTAATTTTTTTATGTCAAGATGGGTAATAACACTGCGTTTATATTTATCAAGAATTGCACTGCAAATTGTAACATAAATCCAAAATGACCTGCATTCATTTATTTATTTATTCATTTATTTATTTATTCATTCATTTATTTATTCATTCATTTATTTATTCATGCATTCATTTATGTATTCATTCATTTATTTGTTTATGCCTGTATTCATTCATTTATTTATTTACTTATTTATTCATTAATTAATTTATTCATTTATTTACTTACTTATTCATTTATTTATTCATTTATTTACTTATTTATTCATTTATTTACTTATTTATTTATTCATTCATGCATTCATTTATTCATTTATTTAGTGAAGGAACTGGCCTTCTACCTCCAAGAGGTCAAGGCCCAGTTACGTGTTGGTTAATCTTGTGTGACAAAGAGAATTTCCAAACAGATGAGTTAAAGCATAATGATTCAATTTATTCCGAACAATCAATGTTGCATAAGTAAAAATAAAAGAGTTTACAGATATCTGGATCCAATCAACGTGTCCCTGACAACATACAGTGCATGGGTCAGTTCGCGAAGTCTGAACCCCGAGCTATGTCTTTGCTGCATATCTTCTTCTTTGTTATCTCCTTCTGACTCCTTTCTCTCTTTGACCTTGCAAAAAGAACAGAACGTGCATCCTCCCTGTCCTCGCAAACACTTCATGCACAACAAATCCAACAATCAGGTTATTTCAGGTCATTGTAAGCACTTTTGTACATAATAAATCCAACAGACCCTCTTTTGAACTTAACTAAGTTCACCTACAGATAATGTTACATACAGATGTATTAATTATAAGCATAGATAATGTTACGTACAGATGTATTAATTATAAGCATAGATAATGTTACGTACAGATGTATTAATTATAAGCATCATCCCACAACCTCTTCAGGGTCAACATCTTCACTATCCTCCGCCATTTCCAGGAGACCCTGTCTCTCAGCTTGGAACATGGCCATCTGATAGGAAGGAGGTGCATCCGGAGGCTTTCGTTGCACAGCAGAAATAATCACACGCTCAGTGAGGTGGCGAATACATGGAATACAGCAACAACCACATAATACTAAGCATGCACACACAGCAAGGATTGAGGAGAATAGAGATACCACCATGGACTTCCATTTCCCAAAGGTACGGTCTAACCAGTCGTTAATGGGTCATCGTGCATGGATTCCTTTCTCTCTTTGACCTTGCAAAAAGAACAGAACGTGCGTCCTCCCTGTCCTCGCAAACACTTCATGCACAACAAATCCAACAATCGGGTTATTTCAGGTCATTGTAAGCACTTTTGTACATAATAAATCCAACATTAGTTAGTTATTTATTTACTTATCTATTCATTCATTCATTCATTCATTCATTCATTTATTCATTTATTTATTCATTCATTCATTCATTTATTCATTTATTTATTTATTTATTTCCGGTGCTAAGTGCAGTTGCAGCTGTTACTTTTCCCGCCGATAGGTGTCGCATGCCTGCCGTGTAGATTGTGGCTTATCTGATTGGTGGACGCGGTCGTTCTCCTGTGACGCAGCCTGCATTCTGTACAGAGTGTTACTATATAAGAGAGAGCGATAACCTGCTGGAGACAGTTACAGAGAGACCTCTAAACACAGCAGGTAGGAGCACTGTTACTACTGTTAACCGTGTTTATAAGTAGAGAAAACAACTAGACTAAACTATAAACTACTACACTACTTCATCAGAAGCCTGTCTCAGATAATACAGCTGATGAATATATCATGTAAAGTACAGGCAAGTTTCATCATGTAATGTTGTGTAGAAATTCAACAAAAAAACAGGAAATCAACTATAGCTTCTTCTACTTCAAGTAACTAGCCAAATATATCTGTTTTATTGTGTAAAAGAGTTAGCTTAGCTTACCAGCAATGTTGAGTGAGTGAAATATTTGAGATGTGATTGGAATGTTATTGTTGTGCTGTATAAGTAGGAGAGACCGGGGACGGTGGTAACACCTTTCTCTCAGCATCAGTAACTCAGTGGTTGTTGGTGCTAGATGTCTCAAACTTTGATACAAGGTACCTATATCATGGATGTATTAAAAGAACTGGATACAGCGTTGGAGGCGCGGCCCCGGTCATTCCTATGAGAAATCGACGACCGCCGCACTTCTTGGGAGCTTGAGCGAAGCAGAGTTATAGTTTCGTAGCATTTATTCACCGACAAATAAACTGTACACACACTGCTACGTTCACAGCTATAACGCCACTAACAACCTCACACTCACCGCCAATACACTCGCACACGGTCTGTTGGAAACTCGCTAAAGTTACGCAGACTACGTGTACGGCGGCGGGCCTCCGGCAATGCTAGAGCTGCTAACGTAACACAAATACACACTGTTTGTTGGCCACTCGCTAAAGTTATACTGGGCAGACACACAGCTGACAACCTGCTAATCAAACTAAATGTATATACATTTTTCAAAATGAGCACCCCTATCTACTACAAATAAAACTTAGACAGTTCTGTCCGCAAGACGACAAGCAAACAACTTTTATATTGCTTGTTTTCTGAATGGAGTTTGGATCACGATAGTGATTAGTGATATACGATATTGATGACATCGCCGCAGCTCTTTTCTGATTGGTCAAAATGTCAGTGATACAACTAACTCAGTGGTACAACTCTCCCCGGTCTCCCCTACATTTTTGTATTAACAAAATGTACTTATATGTAATAAAATTATATTATTATGTACGATATTACTGGGTTGTTAATAGTAATGCGTTAATGTATAAGTAGCATTTTACTGAAATATTTCATATAATTTTGATTAGTTAAATCGATTGCATTGCATTTTATAAACCAACCATATGTTTTGAATGGAAAATATAATCTGCAGAATAACTACAGTACAAATGTAGCGGATAATAGAAGTATTAAGGACAAGTACGTCAAAACTGTACTTGAGAAAATGTAATGTAATGTCCTCCCTCTTTGTTTCTTCCAGTCATGTACCTGTATCTCCTGGCTGGGCTGGTGGTTTTCTACTACCTGTACCGCTGGGTCACGGAGCTACCCAGGGTCCCCGACAAGGGCAGCAAGTATGTGTACATCACCGGCTGCGACACCGGCTTTGGCAACCTCCTGGCCCGCCATCTGGACAAAAAGGGCTTCAGAGTGATCGCCGCGTGCTTCAGCGAGAGGGGGGAAGAGGATCTGAAGAAGTCCTGCTCCAGCAACCTGATCACAACACACCTAGATGTCAGGTCCAAGGACAGCGTTGCCAAAGTTGCAGCGATGATCAAGGACAAAGTGGGGGGGCGCGGTGAGTTTTAACCCTCTCTTATTTTGTTGGATAAATATCTCCACAACTATTGAAGTGACACATCGTTGCCGGTCCAGACCCGACACATTCCTCTCATGTATTCAACGTGTATTAACATGCTTTGATTTTTTCTGCTCTACTTAAGGGATGATAAGGGTGTTTTGAAGCGAGGTTGAGGTATGTACCTATTGTCAGTGTATTACCTACAGTAGATGGCAGTCGGCACGCAGAGAGAAGCAGACAGCACGGGAGCAAAGTAATGTACTGTTGTAGACGGGGCCGGCAGCAAAATGGATTTCAACCACCTAAAGGAATCAATATCAGTTTACGTGTACGCTATATTTAGAATATTTTCACCGGTTTTCCCTTGCCAGAACAGCGTAACACTCTATCTTAGCTGTTATCTATGCTCTTGCCAAAGCAACCAGACTCCATTGGGAAAAAAACAGTAATTTTACCCCGCAGAACACAGGGGTTGCTGGTCTACCGCTGCCTCGATCGGTTAGTTAGTTTGTGTTATTGTGTGACTTTTGTGAATCCAAACTAACCAAAGTCACACAATAACTAAGGCTGTCAATGGTTTAAATATTTCATCATGATTAATCACATGCTTGTCTGTTCAAAGTTTAAAGGACCTTATTTGTCAAGTATTTCATACTCTTATCAACATGGGAGAGGACAAATATGCTGCTTTATGGAAATGTATGTATATATTTATGATTGGAAATCAATTACCAACACAATACAATGACGAATATTGTCCAAAACCCCTCACAGGTCTATTTAGCATAGAAAATATGCTCAAATCATAACATGGCAAACTGCAGCCCAACAGCCAACAACAGCTGTCAGTGTGTCAGTGTGCTGACTTGCGTTATTCAGCCTCCTTTGATACAAGCTAGTTACATATTTGGGTTCACCAAAGTCACACAATAACACAAACAAACTAACCGATCGAGGCAGCGGTAGACCAGAAACCCCCCCGTGTTCTGCAGGGTAAAATTACTGTTTCTTTCAATGGAATCTGGTGGCTTTGACAAGAACATAAATGGATACAACGGCTTCAGTTCCCCATCGGAAAGGGCTGTCTGACGGCAAGGTAAACCAGTGAAAATATTCTAATTATAGCGTATATTGATATTGTTTTTTTAGGTGTCTAAAAGACATTTAGCTGCCGGCCCCGTCATATTTGCCAACCCTCCCGATTTTCTCCCGGTTTCCTCCCAGGGTCACATTTCTCCAATTTCCCTCCTGTTCTTACCAACTTTTTCCCCCATTCGTTACCTCAGCCTGTTTCTGGCATTGTGGACAGCGTATACAAGCCCTACTGTTTCCACCCAGACAACAATAGATACACTGCTCATACGCTCGTGATCAACACAACACAGTTTGAGCTGAGCTCGCCGCACATCACAGCGAGCAGCGCCCAAAGTTGGGCTCTGCTCGACTCACCGAAAAGCTGTCGTGGAGTGGCGCAAGCCGTTAGAAATAACGTGTTTCAGATCGCATCGGTGGCGTTGTCGTGTTGTCTGAAAGGAGCTTCGGTAAGTGAGAGAAGGAGAGAGAAATGGAGAGCTCTAGAGGAAGTAATACTCAAGCAGGAGCAAATAAGAATGAATCAATAAAAACTGATCAATATTTGTTTATGCCAGAGGGGCGAATTATTCAGTTTCATTTCCTGAGAATTAAAAGTAGAATTAAAAGTAGGCCTATTTAACATAAAAATGCTGTTGCAGTGTACTATTTAATTTCATTCAAGTCACCAGAATGCAGGAAACAAAGTCTCTGAAACTCAATTATTTATATAAATATATGTATGTATATATATATAGATAGATAAGTACCTCATACAACCCCGCGTCAAAACAGCCGAACTATCTCTTTAAAATGACCGTATGGTGCAACTAGTTGTGAAGGAACTTATTAATAAGGTCAAATGTAATGATTTTATTGACTTGTTGTCCTCTGTGTTATCCTCCCAGGCTTATGGGCCGTGGTGAACAACGCAGGAGTGTCCGTCCCCTCCGCCCCGTGCGATTGGCTCACCATCGACGACTACAAGTCCATGCTGGATGTCAACCTGATCGGTGTGATCGCGGTGACCCTGAGCGTCCTGCCGCTGATTAAGAATGCCAGGGGGAGGGTGGTGAATGTGGCGAGCGTGTTCGGGAGGGTGAGCCCCACGGGAGGCCCGTACTGCGTCTCCAAGTACGGCGTGGAGTCCTTCAACGACGGCCTCAGGTGAAACATTAACACACGCAATCAATTTATTGTCTAGCACAGAGACTCTTCGCATACAAGCCCTGAGCAAATAAAAACGTTCTGCTCCAGGTTAAACCTAGCGCCGTTCGGTGTCAAAGTCCTCTGCATTGAGCCGGGCTTCTTCAGAACAAATATGACCGACACCACCATCCTGACCAATAACGTGAAGATGCTGTGGGACAGACTGCCCCAGGATGTCAGAGACGACTACGGAACAGAATTTCTAGACAAGTGTAATTTTGGATCGTTGCTTTTCCTCATTTTTGTTTTTAACTCTGTTTATTTATCCTGCTCATTTTTTCCCCTCCTAGCACTGGTCATAATAAAAGACAAAGTTTCCGCGATGAGTGACGGAGATCTGATGAAGGTGGTCAACTGTATGGAGCACGCCCCGCACCCGCTACTCCCCGGGCTGGGACGCCAAGGTCTTCTGGCTGCCGCTGTCCTACATGCCAACCTTCGTCTTTGACTACATCATGTTGAAACAATCGGTTCCTATTGCCAAGCAGCAGGAATGAATTATGATGTTTGTTTGTTTTTTTATCCATGTGTGCACAATCCATCAGTGCATTGTTTATGTAGCTAACATTTGGCTGGAAGGCTCTGTGACATAAACAATACAATTTAGTAGGACTTTGTGTGTCTGTCTGTAAACCGTCTCTGAATATTTCCTAAAGACTAACGAGTACTAGTACTAGGTGTACAAGGCCACCTTATCTACAGACTGATGGCCTTGATGAGTGTGTGAAAGGTCAGGGAGGGACAATAACACGGCAGCTATTAAATACAGATGACATGAGCAGCAGGTAGAGACACGACCGTGATTAAGTTTCCACACAACGTATAAAAAGACTTACATTTAATAGTCCATGAGCCAGGGGGTTGGTCGTGCCACTTTGGAGGGACCAAGTCTCATGGTGATTTTTATAACGGTCTATGTCCCTAGTGTTGGGAAATGCATGATAGCATTGCAGCAATGGTAGCTTTCTATTTGCTATCACTCCTCTTTTCATCCCTCCATCATTCAAATTTTCCCATCTTTTTTCGCCATTTTACACATAGATCCAGTATAAAAGAGGGAAACCAACACACAATGTCATGAAGTCATATATCATTGTAAAGGTTAGACTATAATCTGTCCATCGGTCACATTGTCATGACACTGAGGTCAAGATAATTTGACCTTTGACCTCTAATGCTGTAATCGGGCCAATTCTGAATGCCACTGCAAATGCCCTTATATCTAACTTCATATTGATCTGATGTGCACATGGATAGTTCCAGCATAAAGAGTACAAAAAGAGCTTTAAAATGATATATTACATGAATAACAACAATAACAACATTTCTTATCAGAATAAGCGTAACTTTGTGCAGTTTGTATCTGATAGAATGTTCAGAACTTTGCATTGGATTCTGTTATTGGGGGCAGTTTGTAAATGACTTTCTTAGCAGCAGAAACACAAAATAATACAAAAACTCTAAAAACTTTCCTAAGAAATGTATTCTCTACCAGGTTTATCAATTATTTGATGTGTTCCCACTCTTACCCTGTTGTCAATATAAACATGTTACAACTGATGAGGCCCCGTTTCAGTAGCAGTGGGTTATAATCCAGGTGATATGTGAAAATGATGTTCACTTTTTCACAACTACATGAAACTTGGTACACTTGAACAGTTTGGGGCCATGAACATTTTCAGATATGGAACCATCGCAAAAATGCCTCGTGGCAGCCATGGCGGCCATTTTACTTTCCACCATAACCAAATTATGTATTTTGCATCATATCTCCTGAACCCAACATGATAACACAGAAAAGGTGATTTCTACCCTGATGTTTTGATGGCCAACATTTACAATGATACCATACACAATATCATAAACTGATCAGGTGAATAGTTAATGGTGAATTCAGTGATTTTGTATGAAGCAAATCACAGTATCTGAGAACCTAGGCTAGACTTAGCTACTACAACTTAACTAGACTATAATATCATGTCAGCATGTTGTATAGAGTTTGAAAAGCTTAATCCTTTTTTTCATTAACCCAGACAATACAGTGACTGTAAAGAGGAGATCAATATTCAATATGACCGTAACAAGTTAAAGCTTAAAATGAATGTGTCAAACACAAAGATGAAAGATACATCCTGCAGATGCGCTGGGACGCATAATCAGTGATGGAACCTGGGGTCATTCAGTGTTTTGGGTCTTTCAACATCAGACACTCTCGCCCAGCAGCAGTCGTCCACGTATCTAGCCTCTTGATCCAAAGCCAGTCTAGTGGCTTTCTCTGCAGCTTCCGTAAAGGATCTGACGGCCTTTCTCTATGGCCTCCCCGGTGATGCCCACTGCCCAGTGCCCAAATACTTTGCAGAGTGAATGCCCTGAAAATCCTTGGCAGCCCACTTCCACGGGCTCACAGCGAGTTCGTCAGCCTTGCCTTCTACACTCTTCCACAAGTTCCTGGTACTTGGTCTCGCTTCCTCTCATTGGCCTCATCAATACGATCTTCCCAAGGCACTGTGAGTTCCACCATGATCAGTTGCTTGGTAGACTCTGAAATGAGGATCATGTCTGGTTGAAGCCGTGTTGATGTTATCCAGGCTGGGAACTTCAGCTGCTTGCCCAAGTTCCCTTCCAGTTGCCAGTCAGTGGCAGTGGTGAGGAGAACAGACTTTGCTCTTGGTTGTAGGTGGGGCTTTTCTCCGGCTCTGAGGAACCTGATGGTCTTTGGCTGGTGTTGATGGCTGTGGCTACACTCTCATTGACTGTGTTAAGCACTTGGTCATGGCGGCAGCGATAGCGTTAAGGTTTACTGGACTTGGTAGGACATCGTCAACAGCCTGGATTAAGAACCTGATTTGGTGGAAGTCTGCTTACCAGATATTTGACCAGGTGATCTTTCGTTGCAGTGCACTTTCCCATCTAGTCTATGCTCCTTGCAGTCCCATCCCTACCATCCAGCTAACTCTTTGCCCTGGACATTGTCGACCTTGGTCACCGGGAAGAAGCCTATGTCTGCACACCCCATTGCTACAGACCCCACCTTTGCCTCAGCCATGACTCAGCCACCTCCAGTGCTTTGTCGATGCTCCTGCCTATTCAGACTTGGATGCCGGCAGATGCCACTTTTGGATCCCAGGACTCTCCGTACGAGAGAGCTTCCCCTGTCAGTGACACCATGAACTCTTCAGCGAGGCCACTGTTCGGGAGCTGCAGGATGTTACTGGTGTCATACAAGGCAGCACTGCTCATACTGCAGGGTAGGCCTAGCCATCTTCACAAGTAGCTGCTGATCTTCCTCTCCAGGGACTTGACTGTTGTTATAGGCACTGTATACACCTGCAGAAGCCACAAGATCTGGGGTCGTATGGAGTGCTGGTGTATCCAGGCCTCAAACTTCCCTGGCAGGCCTGTTTTGTCCACCTTTGGGAGCCAGGCCTTGAGCTCTTTACTGGCGCCCTTTATGGTGGCCGTAAAATTGAGAAAACATGAGGTAGTACCATATAGGCTGCCCAATATGCTAGAAATATTTCTGCGTGCTGGTGCCCCACTGCATGCAGCTGATGCCCCGTTACCACTTATTTTCGAGTACAAGTACAAGAACTTACATCTGGGTACTCGCCAATACTGAGTACCGATAAGAGTACTTCTCTGTGCCAAAAGACCCTCGTTAACATCCAGCCGGAGGGTGTAAGTGACACACGGCAGGCCGGGGAGTCCTGCATCACTTATGGCCTTTATCATGTTTCTGGCATTGTCCCGGAGCACAACGTGAACAAAACTTTCTGGAATGCCCCACGTCTGTAGCATATCATCAAGCGCACCTGCTATGGCTTGGCCAGTGTGCAAACCCCCGAAACTACTTTGCTTGTAGAACGACTCTCTGCAGAGTAAAATCCTCATCAATCCACTGCGCAGTTAAACTGATGAGAGACATTGGGCTGACACTGCTAGTCCAAATATCAGTGGTGAAACTGAAGGCCAAAATGTCCTGCAACAGACAGTTGATGTGCTTTTTCACAAAGTCATGCAGCTTTGGTAATGCGGTTTCTGTGATGTGGCGATGGCTGGGAATCTCATACTTCGGCTCCAGTACACTGACAAGACGGCAAAATCCCATATTATCAACAACTGACAGTGACTGGTCATCAAGAGCAGTGTACTGGGTAAGAGCTTCTGTTATTTTTACCGCCCGTGGGTTGTCTTCGGACATTTTCGCTCGCTTCCCCAGCATTTGCTGCAAAGTTGGTTTTTGCTGTTTCCATCTGCTAGCATTAGCAAACTCCTTGAACGCTGCGTTGTGTTGGTTCTTAAGATGTTTTATCAAATTGCTTGTGCTAAATGTGCTGCTTTTCACTCCTCCTCTTGACAATTTAGCAGAGCATAGTTTGCAGACTACTCTGCTTTTTTCTTCATCATTTACCGTAAAATAACTCCAAACTGCTGACATGGCTGCTCCCCCACCTAACGTTACCTGCTCATTTGACAAGAGGTTAACGTCACGCTGCCGTAAAGTGGTATCGGTGCCTTTGTATCGGAACCGTTTTGCTAGTACGAGTACATGAGCACACTATCGGACCCGATACCTGATACTGGTATTGGTATCGGTGCATCCCTAAATATTATTGCTCTACCGTTAATATTGAAAATGAGAACAGAAGCAGGTCGTTAAACCATTGTTCATTCGACCTGAAGAGAAGTTGGCTGCACTTTATTTTTTGTTAAATATTGTTACTACTATTATTACCTGTAGCGACTTCAGGAAACAAACTAAAAGCTGCTGAGAGACTGAGGTTGGGCCCGGTTTGCTTGTCCGATATGCTACCAAAGTGAGTCACTGAGATCCGAAAATACGTTGAACAAAATGAAAATGATCAACTTATTATAACATGCACAAAATCTTGATAATCAACAGCGATCAAAAGAAAATAGCGGTCATCAAAAAATACGGCGACCCACTCACCCTCTCTTCCCTCGGGTGAACAGCATTTTATTAACTATGAGTACCACCCATATCCATGTGACCCAAATCTCCCAAATCAACAACATCACATAATAATAAATAAATGACAATATCACAAACACTAGAAAATACCAATACCAAAAAATATAAACCATTATAACCCAAATTAACATTACTGCAAACATTATTTCTTTCTGAAATCATTCATGGCAAACCTTTTGCTTTGAAAATGAGAACAGAAGCAGCAGGTTAAACCACTGTTTATTTAACTTGAATAGAAGTTGGTTTACTTTATTTTTTGTTAAATATTGCACTGCTTTTTATCTTGAGAACTGAAGCAGCGGGTTCTGAAGTTTCACTTTTTATTATTTTCAAATAAAAGGTGTAATGTCAGCTGGGATCGGCTCCAGCCCCCTGCGACCCCTAACGGGATTATGGATGGATGGATGACTCGTATCATATCGCTCTAGATGAGCCAACTATCGTCCTTGAATTCTTTTTAAGCTAAGTTGTTAAGGAAGGTCATATTGAATAATGTTCACAGTCACTGTATTGTCTGGGTTAATGAACAAAAGGATTACGCTTTAACATGCAACAGACATGATATAATAAAGTCTAGCCTAGGTTCTCAGATACTGTGATTTGCTTCATACAAAATCACTGAATTCACCATTAACTATTCACCTGATCAGTTTATGATATTGTGTATGGTATCATTGTAAATGTTGGCCATCAAAACATCAGGGTAGAAATCACCTTTTCTGTGTTATCATGTTGGGTTCAGGAGATATGATGCAAAATACATAATTTGGTTATGGTGGAAAGTAAAATGGCCGCCATGGCTGCCACGAGGCATTTTTGCGATGGTTCCATATCTGAAAATGTTCATGGCCCCAAACTGTTCAAGTGTACCAAGTTTCATGTGGTTGTGAAAAAGTGAACATCATTTTCACATATCACCTGGATTATAACCCACTGCTACTGAAACGGGGCCTCATCAGTTGTAACATGTTTATATTGACAACAGGGTAAGAGTGGGAACACATCAAATAATTGATAAACCTGGTAGAGAATACATTTCTTAGGAAAGTTTAGAGTTTTTGTATTATTTTGTGTTTCTGCTGCTAAGAAAGTCATTTACAAACTGCCCCCAATAACAGAATCCAATGCAAAGTTCTGAATATTCTATCAGATACAAACTGCACAAAGTTACGCTTATTCTGATAAGAAATGTTGTTATTGTTGTTATTCATGTAATATATCATTTTAAAGCTCTTTTTATACTCTTTATGCTGGAACTATCCATGTGCACATCAGATCAATATGAAGTTAGATATAAGGGCATTTGCAGTGGCATTCAGAATTGGCCCGATTACAGCATTAGAGGTCAAAGGTCAAATTATCTTGACCTCAGTGTCATGACAATGTGACCGATGGACAGATTATAGTCTAACCTTTACAATGATATATGACTTCATGACATTGTGTGTTGGTTTCCCTCTTTTATACTGGATTGTAAAATGGCGAAAAAAGATGGGAAAATTTGAATGATGGAGGGATGAAAAGAGGAGTGATAGCAAATAGAAAGCTACCATTGCTGCAATGCTATCATGCATTTCCCAACACTAGGGACATAGACCTTTAAAAAAAAAAATCACCATGAGACTTGGTCCCTCCAAAGTGGCACGGCGACCACATTTTGGGGGTCTGGCGCATGGACTAATAGTATTTATGGGTGTTGGAACGCACAGATAATGAATAATTGTTGACCTTATTTACTTATTGCGTTACCCGTTAGTTGAAACAAAAACTCATCCAAATTGTTTGTCCACTGTTTTATTTCAGTACTTGACAAAAGCTGCAACACAGTTCAGATCAGCGCTCAACATGACTCAAGACTGCCATCTTGTGGTCAGAGTGGATGAGGACAGCCATTTCATGAAATCCACTACTCGGAACAACGACTATTAAAGCATATAGGAAATATACAGTTGACGAGTTTTGTTTTTGTGTGTAAAGACAGCGTTTTATTCCATCTTTCATTGGAAACATTAAATAGAACTTTTTCTTTCAGGATGACGAGACAGGTACATTTGTTATTTTGACATGTTTTACAAACCAAGTGCTCCTAACCGCAGAACCCCTCCTTGTTTTCTCTCCCTCTCAACAGGTAGATTGTTTACGCGAGCTCTTCAGCCATCCTCGCGGCCTTCTCGACCACTTCCTCGATGGCGCCGACCATGTAGAAGGCCTGCTCGGGCAGACTGTCGTACTCGCCTGCAGGGAACAACGGGTACAAAAGAAAAATATTAGTACTGTAAATAGAGCTGAAGACGTTCGAATTAAGTACTTAAAGTCGAGGTGACATCATCCACTTACCGCCGAGGATGCTCTGGAAGCCCTTGATGGTTTCTTTGAGGGGCACCAGCTTTCCCATGTGGCCGGTGAAGACCTCGGCCACCTGGAAGGGCTGGGACAGGAAACGCTGGATCTTGCGGGCGCGTGCCACGGTCAGCTTGTCCTCCTCAGACAACTCATCCATACCCAGGATGGCGATGATGTCCTGCAGGGATTTGTAGTCCTACAGGAGGAAAAGTAGAACTTGTTAGCCTGATAAATGTTTTCTTAGTCCCACCAAAGTAAATTGATAATTATCAGCCCCACCAAAATAAAAATAGATGAATTATAAAGTCCCAAACCTGAAGGATTTTCTGCACGCCACGGGCGATATCGTAGTGCTCGTGGCCGACGATGTTGGGGTACATGATACGGGAGGTTGAGTCCAGGGGGTCGACGGCGGGGTAGATACCCAGCTCAGCGATGGCGCGGGACAACACGGTGGTGGCGTCCAAGTGAGCGAAGGTGGTGGCGGGGGCAGGGTCGGTCAAGTCGTCAGCGGGCACATAGATGGCCTGGTGGAGAGGATTAAGACTTGGTTAATCTTTAATAGTAGTTTTAGCATGAATTATGTGTTAACATGCGCTGGCATAGTCAGTTATTGTCACTAAGGTCCTGTTTACCTGCACAGATGTGATTGAGCCCTTCTTGGTGGTGGTGATTCTCTCCTGCATGGTACCCATGTCAGTGGCCAGAGTGGGCTGGTAACCCACAGCGGAGGGGATACGACCCAGCAGGGCAGACACCTGAGAGGTAAGATGGTCATTACTAATGAGCCAGTCAACATTCAACATTACAAAATGTATCTTTAGGGAATCATTTCTTGCCCCTGACAGACATGTTTTACAGACCTCGGAGCCAGCCTGTGTGAAGCGGAAGATGTTGTCGATGAAGAGCAGCACATCCTGACTCCAGTACCATCAGATATATTAAAACTATAAAGTGAATGCACACAAACAATCCAAGATACTGTTGACATGTTCTATGTCCCCTGAGTGTAAATTGTGTGTATTGTAATTTGTTTAGCAGCACTGTGTAAACAACCATGTTGTTTATTATTTTTTCTACTGAATCATCAGTTCCTGACCTGAGGCATTTACGTGTGCAACACATTTTTAATTACAACTTTATTATTGGAAATAAGGGGTGCTTGAAGGCAGCATCTGACATAACATAACAGGAAATTAATTGCAAAACAACACTGCTGCCATCTTGTGGTGAAATATAAAAAGCTTCACTGATCCTTGGCACACACTGTTGACTGAGGAAACAGTTTTGTTGACTGTAAAGAAACAAGTTTCATTTGTGGTGTGCAGACGCTGGTGAATGTGTGATGCCTTCTGTGGGTGTCATTTGGGTATTTCCACATCTTGTTTGGTTGAACAGAAGTCGGATGTTTTGATGATGTGCATAAGCATAGAAAGGAAACGGCAAACTAGAGTTGTTGTGTCTGATCAGAGGCCTAAATGATGTTGGAGATATGACGTTTCACTGCTATTGCTCAACATTGTAAATTATAGATTAAAGTCTTCTTTATTACATCAACAAAGAATGATGCAAAAATATATATTTTTTTCTACTTTACTGAGCTTTTTTTGGTCGATTTTACCATGCCCCCAGTGCAAAGTAATCAACTTCTACAAGAACTATAAGCCATAAAAGTATAAAATACGTAAACTATTATTTAATTATTGAATAGGACATGTCAAACTTGCTCTGATTATATTCGGAAGAACTATAGTTATTTTATTTACCATTTTCAAGTCATTTTCCACCCTTTTAGTAGTTTCTCAACCTCCAAAAACTACAGCAGAAACTTTCACTCTTTTTCCATGTTTCATGTTGAGATGTTAATCTGTTTGTCACATTCTTAAAGGTCCCGTATCGTGCTCATTTCCAGGTTCATACTTGTATTTGTGTTTCTAATAGAACATGTTTACATGCTGAAATGTTAAAAAAAACAACTTTATTTTCCTCATACTGTCAGGTTGAATATGCCTGTATTTACTCTCTGTCTGAAACGCTCCGTTTTAGTGCATTTCAATGGAATTACAATGGAATTGCATTGCTAGGCAACAGTTTTGGTCCAGGTTTACTTCCTGTCAGCTGATGTTATTCACATACACTGCAACAGGAAATAAACTGGGACACACTTAGAATGTTTACATTTAAAACCGTCAAATGATCTAAATATTGTATATTTGTGTCATCACAAATTGACAGAAATCGGCTTGTTTCAAACGCACATTTTTCTGTGTGTGTTTCTCTGTAAATTGAACGTTTTAATCGTCTAACAGTATTTATATAGCACTTTAAACCTGCTTTATAATATAAAAGACACGAAAATCTCACATTTTACAATATGGGACCTTTAAAGTTCCACCCTGTTCGGCTAAATTATGAAGAAAGTTGGTCCGATCACATAAAATTTAAAACATATTTGATATAGTGATAAAAGTTGTGTTTGTGTAGAACGTTAGCTAGCTAAACGTGGAGCACTCACAGAGTTATGGTTAAATTAGCTCAAAATGTTCCACCCTGTTATGTCTATAGACCAGTATAAACCAGTCTGCCCATAAGGATTAATATTTGAGTGCCTGAGATTGACCGATATGTTTTCCTGACAGTAAAACATGTCATATTTTTTTTTTGCAAAAGTCATGAAATGCTGCTGCGTAACAGGAAAGACTCACCAACTGTGTGTTGTAAGCTAAGACTGATTTCAAAACTATGCAGGAACTCCAGTATTTTATGTTACAGCCTCTCCTTTTCATGTTGACTCTATTCATTATGGGATAAATGTTATTAAATTGCATTATTTAGTATTTTTTTGTATGTCAAAATAATAAGTAATAACACTGTGTATATATTTATCAATAATGCACTGCAGATTTTAACATAAATCCAAAATTTCCTTGCTGGGACATGAAGAAAAGTGGTGTTTGGACCCATAAAATGCTGTATAAATGTTATTAAAGGTCACATATTATACTCCATTTAAACTAGTTATTATAGGTCTCAGACACCTCCAAACCATGTCTCTGAAGTTTTTTTTTCAAAAAAACAATCAGATCATGCATTCCAGCATGTCTCTATAACCTCTGTTTCAGCCCATTTCCAAAAGTGCTGATTTCTGTGTCTGTAGCCTCTGTCTCCTCCCACTCTGCTCTGATTGGTCAGCGTTTTCTGTCAATCAAACGTCCTCAACAACACAGCGTCACCCTCCCCGCCCCCCTCGCGGCCTGAGAGCAGGGAGAGAGAGGAGCTAGAATAGAGCTTATAAACCACTTTAAAGTTTATAAACCAGAAACTTCACCCAGCGCACGTTACCGGAGGAATCTGATCTGAAATCGGCGACACATGATGAACATCTGCGGTCCAGATTCCAGGTTTTCCTGACGGTTTCTCTCAGGTAAATAATACTGTTTATATTTCTGTTAGTTAACTCAGTGTTTACCTCATGCATCAACTCTGTAAACCGTAAACATACACTCTGTTTTACGTCTGTCTTTACAGATCCATCTGTGAGAAATGACCGACAGAATCATCCCAGAGGAGAGCAGACAGCTGAGAGCAGATGGCTCTGTTTACATGGAGATACAGAGCTAACCCGGTAGCATGTAGCTACATGCTACCGGGTTAGCTCTGTTTACATGGGAGATACAGAGCTAACCCGTTAGCATGTAGCTACATGCTAACGGGTTAGCTACATGCTACCGCTATGACACGGTGTGTAAACACAGCGACCATCAGGGTGGAAAATAGAAGATGTGAAACAGTAGTCAGTTCATTATTTCTGCTAAAAGATAAATGTATGGAAGATCAGAGTAATGGTATATTATTTACAGTAGTAGCTGTCTCTGTGTTACCATGACTACAGACCACCGGAGCTTAGCTTACCATAGTTTACCAGAGCTGAAGACTTTCTCCTGTACCATGTTAACATAACTAACTAACAGGTGAGATGATTACAAATGCTGTGAATAATTAATATTGTCATCTGTCTACTCAAATAAAGTTTGACTGTGAAACAGAAATGTGTTGTGTTGCTTACAAGTCACTATTTACTACCTGTACTCTGCTACATGCATGACATCAAATATATATATAATATATAAATATCATCTGTTTAAACAGTGTAATTACATAAAGCCTTTGTGAAAGAACATGTTATATTTAGATGATGGGAGTACATGAAGCCTGTTCTGCTGGTTCTTGCAGACTAACAGTAGGAGCTACTTTGCTCAAGTTAGGTTGAGGAGGAGAGACAGTGACGCGCTGTGGGCCGGGGTCAGCTACTGAAGGTTCTGCTCTGGTTCGACCAGGAAACCCTCACGTGGCTTGCATTTCTCAAATGACGTCAGAATACAAGGAAAAAAGCGAATTTTTTTTCTGCACCCATTTCCGGACAAACGGAGGAGGAGAAAAAGAGAGAGGATGGTCTTTTATGATACTATGGTGGCCTGTAGACACACTGGGGACAGATATTGATGTTTAAAAGACATGGAAAAGTGCATTTTGCATAATAGGTGACCTTTAAATCACATTATTTAGTAATTTTTTTATGTCAAGATGGGTAATAACACTGCGTTTATATTTATCAAGAATTGCACTGCAAATTGTAACATAAATCCAAAATGACCTGCATTCATTTATTTATTTATTCATTTATTTATTTATTCATTCATTTATTTATTCATTCATTTATTTATTCATGCATTCATTCATTTATGTATTCATTCATTTATTTGTTTATGCCTTTATTCATTCATTTATTTATTTACTTATTTATTCATTAATTAATTTATTCATTTATTTACTTACTTATTCATTTATTCATTCATTTATTTACTTATTTATTCATTTATTTACTTATTATTTATTCATTCATGCATTCATTTATTCATTTATTTAGTGAAGGAACTGGCCTTCTACCTCCAAGAGGTCAAGGCCCAGTTACGTGTTGGTTAATCTTGTGTGACAAAGAGAATTTCCAAACAGATGAGTTAAAGCATAATGATTCAATTTATTCCGAACAATCAATGTTGCATAAGTAAAAATAAAAGAGTTTACAGATATCTGGATCCAATCAACGTGTCCCTGACAACATACAGTGCATGGGTCAGTTCGCGAAGTCTGAACCCCGAGCTATGTCTTTGCTGCATATCTTCTTCTTTGTTATCTCCTTCTGACTCCTTTCTCTCTTTGACCTTGCAAAAAGAACAGAACGTGCGTCCTCCCTGTCCTCGCAAACACTTCATGCACAACAAATCCAACAATCAGGTTATTTCAGGTCATTGTAAGCACTTTTGTACATAATAAATCCAACAGACCCTCTTTTGAACTTAACTAAGTTCACCTACAGATAATGTTACATACAGATGTATTAATTATAAGCATAGATAATGTTACGTACAGATGTATTAATTATAAGCATAGATAATGTTACGTACAGATGTATTAATTATAAGCATCATCCCACAACCTCTTCAGGGTCAACATCTTCACTATCCTCCGCCATTTCCAGGAGACCCTGTCTCTCAGCTTGGAACATGGCCATCTGATAGGAAGGAGGTGCATCCGGATGCTTTCGTTGCACAGCAGAAATAATCACACGCTCAGTGAGGTGGCGAATACATGGAATACAGCAACAACCACATAATACTAAGCATGCACACACAGCAAGGATTGAGGAGAATAGAGATACCACCATGGACTTCCATTTCCCAAAGGTACGGTCTAACCAGTCGTTAATGGGTCATCGTGCATGGATTCCTTTCTCTCTTTGACCTTGCAAAAAGAACAGAACGTGCGTCCTCCCTGTCCTCGCAAACACTTCATGCACAACAAATCCAACAATCGGGTTATTTCAGGTCATTGTAAGCACTTTTGTACATAATAAATCCAACATTAGTTAGTTATTTATTTACTTATCTATTCATTCATTCATTCATTCATTCATTCATTTATTCATTTATTTATTTATTTATTTCCGGTGCTAAGTGCAGTTGCAGCTGTTACTTTTCCCGCCGATAGGTGTCGCATGCCTGCCGTGTAGATTGTGGCTTATCTGATTGGTGGACGCGGTCGTTCTCCTGTGACGCAGCCTGCATTCTGTACAGAGTGTTACTATATAAGAGAGAGCGATAACCTGCTGGAGACAGTTACAGAGAGACCTCTAAACACAGCAGGTAGGAGCACTGTTACTACTGTTAACCGTGTTTATAAGTAGAGAAAACAACTAGACTAAACTATAAACTACTACACTACTTCATCAGAAGCCTGTCTCAGATAATACAGCTGATGAATATATCATGTAAAGTACAGGCAAGTTTCATCATGTAATGTTGTGTAGAAATTCAACAAAAAAACAGGAAATCAACTATAGCTTCTTCTACTTCAAGTAACTAGCCAAATATATCTGTTTTATTGTGTAAAAGAGTTAGCTTAGCTTACCAGCAATGTTGAGTGAGTGAAATATTTGAGATGTGATTGGAATGTTATTGTTGTGCTGTATAAGTAGGAGAGACCGGGGACGGTGGTAACACCTTTCTCTCAGCATCAGTAACTCAGTGGTTGTTGGTGCTAGATGTCTCAAACTTTGATACAAGGTACCTATATCATGGATGTATTAAAAGAACTGGATACAGCGTTGGAGGCGCGGCCCCGGTCATTCCTATGAGAAATCGACGACCGCCGCACTTCTTGGGAGCTTGAGCGAAGCAGAGTTATAGTTTCGTAGCATTTATTCACCGACAAATAAACTGTACACACACTGCTACGTTCACAGCTATAACGCCACTAACAACCTCACACTCACCGCCAATACACTCGCACACGGTCTGTTGGAAACTCGCTAAAGTTACGCAGACTACGTGTACGGCGGCGGGCCTCCGGCAATGCTAGAGCTGCTAACGTAACACAAATACACACTGTTTGTTGGCCACTCGCTAAAGTTATACTGGGCAGACACACAGCTGACAACCTGCTAATCAAACTAAATGTATATACATTTTTCAAAATGAGCACCCCTATCTACTACAAATAAAACTTAGACAGTTCTGTCCGCAAGACGACAAGCAAACAACTTTTATATTGCTTGTTTTCTGAATGGAGTTTGGATCACGATAGTGATTAGTGATATACGATATTGATGACATCGCCGCAGCTCTTTTCTGATTGGTCAAAATGTCAGTGATACAACTAACTCAGTGGTACAACTCTCCCCGGTCTCCCCTACATTTTTGTATTAACAAAATGTACTTATATGTAATAAAATTATATTATTATGTACGATATTACTGGGTTGTTAATAGTAATGCGTTAATGTATAAGTAGCATTTTACTGAAATATTTCATATAATTTTGATTAGTTAAATCGATTGCATTGCATTTTATAAACCAACCATATGTTTTGAATGGAAAATATAATCTGCAGAATAACTACAGTACAAATGTAGCGGATAATAGAAGTATTAAGGACAAGTACGTCAAAACTGTACTTGAGAAAATGTAATGTAATGTCCTCCCTCTTTGTTTCTTCCAGTCATGTACCTGTATCTCCTGGCTGGGCTGGTGGTTTTCTACTACCTGTACCGCTGGGTCACGGAGCTACCCAGGGTCCCCGACAAGGGCAGCAAGTATGTGTACATCACCGGCTGCGACACCGGCTTTGGCAACCTCCTGGCCCGCCATCTGGACAAAAAGGGCTTCAGAGTGATCGCCGCGTGCTTCAGCGAGAGGGGGGAAGAGGATCTGAAGAAGTCCTGCTCCAGCAACCTGATCACAACACACCTAGATGTCAGGTCCAAGGACAGCGTTGCCAAAGTTGCAGCGATGATCAAGGACAAAGTGGGGGGGCGCGGTGAGTTTTAACCCTCTCTTATTTTGTTGGATAAATATCTCCACAACTATTGAAGTGACACATCGTTGCCGGTCCAGACCCGACACATTCCTCTCATGTATTCAACGTGTATTAACATGCTTTGATTTTTTCTGCTCTACTTAAGGGATGATAAGGGTGTTTTGAAGCGAGGTTGAGGTATGTACCTATTGTCAGTGTATTACCTACAGTAGATGGCAGTCGGCACGCAGAGAGAAGCAGACAGCACGGGAGCAAAGTAATGTACTGTTGTGGACGGGGCCGGCAGCAAAATGGATTTCAACCACCTAAAGGAATCAATATCAGTTTACGTGTACGCTATATTTAGAATATTTTCACCGGTTTTCCCTTGCCAGAACAGCGTAACACTCTATCTTAGCTGTTATCTATGCTCTTGCCAAAGCAACCAGACTCCATTGGGAAAAAAACAGTAATTTTACCCCGCAGAACACAGGGGTTGCTGGTCTACCGCTGCCTCGATCGGTTAGTTAGTTTGTGTTATTGTGTGACTTTTGTGAATCCAAACTAACCAAAGTCACACAATAACTAAGGCTGTCAATGGTTTAAATATTTCATCATGATTAATCACATGCTTGTCTGTTCAAAGTTTAAAGGACCTTATTTGTCAAGTATTTCATACTCTTATCAACATGGGAGAGGACAAATATGCTGCTTTATGGAAATGTATGTATATATTTATGATTGGAAATCAATTACCAACACAATACAATGACGAATATTGTCCAAAACCCCTCACAGGTCTATTTAGCATAGAAAATATGCTCAAATCATAACATGGCAAACTGCAGCCCAACAGCCAACAACAGCTGTCAGTGTGTCAGTGTGCTGACTTGCGTTATTCAGCCTCCTTTGATACAAGCTAGTTACATATTTGGGTTCACCAAAGTCACACAATAACACAAACAAACTAACCGATCGAGGCAGCGGTAGACCAGAAACCCCCCCGTGTTCTGCAGGGTAAAATTACTGTTTCTTTCAATGGAATCTGGTGGCTTTGACAAGAACATAAATGGATACAACGGCTTCAGTTCCCCATCGGAAAGGGCTGTCTGACGGCAAGGTAAACCAGTGAAAATATTCTAATTATAGCGTATATTGATATTGTTTTTTTAGGTGTCTAAAAGACATTTAGCTGCCGGCCCCGTCATATTTGCCAACCCTCCCGATTTTCTCCCGGTTTCCTCCCAGGGTCACATTTCTCCAATTTCCCTCCTGTTCTTACCAACTTTTTCCCCCATTCGTTACCTCAGCCTGTTTCTGGCATTGTGGACAGCGTATACAAGCCCTACTGTTTCCACCCAGACAACAATAGATACACTGCTCATACGCTCGTGATCAACACAACACAGTTTGAGCTGAGCTCGCCGCACATCACAGCGAGCAGCGCCCAAAGTTGGGCTCTGCTCGACTCACCGAAAAGCTGTCGTGGAGTGGCGCAAGCCGTTAGAAATAACGTGTTTCAGATCGCATCGGTGGCGTTGTCGTGTTGTCTGAAAGGAGCTTCGGTAAGTGAGAGAAGGAGAGAGAAATGGAGAGCTCTAGAGGAAGTAATACTCAAGCAGGAGCAAATAAGAATGAATCAATAAAAACTGATCAATATTTGTTTATGCCAGAGGGGCGAATTATTCAGTTTCATTTCCTGAGAATTAAAAGTAGAATTAAAAGTAGGCCTATTTAACATAAAAATGCTGTTGCAGTGTACTATTTAATTTCATTCAAGTCACCAGAATGCAGGAAACAAAGTCTCTGAAACTCAATTATTTATATAAATATATGTATGTATATATATATAGATAGATAAGTACCTCATACAACCCCGCGTCAAAACAGCCGAACTATCTCTTTAAAATGACCGTATGGTGCAACTAGTTGTGAAGGAACTTATTAATAAGGTCAAATGTAATGATTTTATTGACTTGTTGTCCTCTGTGTTATCCTCCCAGGCTTATGGGCCGTGGTGAACAACGCAGGAGTGTCCGTCCCCTCCGCCCCGTGCGATTGGCTCACCATCGACGACTACAAGTCCATGCTGGATGTCAACCTGATCGGTGTGATCGCGGTGACCCTGAGCGTCCTGCCGCTGATTAAGAATGCCAGGGGGAGGGTGGTGAATGTGGCGAGCGTGTTCGGGAGGGTGAGCCCCACGGGAGGCCCGTACTGCGTCTCCAAGTACGGCGTGGAGTCCTTCAACGACGGCCTCAGGTGAAACATTAACACACGCAATCAATTTATTGTCTAGCACAGAGACTCTTCGCATACAAGCCCTGAGCAAATAAAAACGTTCTGCTCCAGGTTAAACCTAGCGCCGTTCGGTGTCAAAGTCCTCTGCATTGAGCCGGGCTTCTTCAGAACAAATATGACCGACACCACCATCCTGACCAATAACGTGAAGATGCTGTGGGACAGACTGCCCCAGGATGTCAGAGACGACTACGGAACAGAATTTCTAGACAAGTGTAATTTTGGATCGTTGCTTTTCCTCATTTTTGTTTTTAACTCTGTTTATTTATCCTGCTCATTTTTTCCCCTCCTAGCACTGGTCATAATAAAAGACAAAGTTTCCGCGATGAGTGACGGAGATCTGATGAAGGTGGTCAACTGTATGGAGCACGCCCCGCACCCGCTACTCCCCGGGCTGGGACGCCAAGGTCTTCTGGCTGCCGCTGTCCTACATGCCAACCTTCGTCTTTGACTACATCATGTTGAAACAATCGGTTCCTATTGCCAAGCAGCAGGAATGAATTATGATGTTTGTTTGTTTTTTTATCCATGTGTGCACAATCCATCAGTGCATTGTTTATGTAGCTAACATTTGGCTGGAAGGCTCTGTGACATAAACAATACAATTTAGTAGGACTTTGTGTGTCTGTCTGTAAACCGTCTCTGAATATTTCCTAAAGACTAACGAGTACTAGTACTAGGTGTACAAGGCCACCTTATCTACAGACTGATGGCCTTGATGAGTGTGTGAAAGGTCAGGGAGGGACAATAACACGGCAGCTATTAAATACAGATGACATGAGCAGCAGGTAGAGACACGACCGTGATTAAGTTTCCACACAACGTATAAAAAGACTTACATTTAATAGTCCATGAGCCAGGGGGTTGGTCGTGCCACTTTGGAGGGACCAAGTCTCATGGTGATTTTTATAACGGTCTATGTCCCTAGTGTTGGGAAATGCATGATAGCATTGCAGCAATGGTAGCTTTCTATTTGCTATCACTCCTCTTTTCATCCCTCCATCATTCAAATTTTCCCATCTTTTTTCGCCATTTTACACATAGATCCAGTATAAAAGAGGGAAACCAACACACAATGTCATGAAGTCATATATCATTGTAAAGGTTAGACTATAATCTGTCCATCGGTCACATTGTCATGACACTGAGGTCAAGATAATTTGACCTTTGACCTCTAATGCTGTAATCGGGCCAATTCTGAATGCCACTGCAAATGCCCTTATATCTAACTTCATATTGATCTGATGTGCACATGGATAGTTCCAGCATAAAGAGTACAAAAAGAGCTTTAAAATGATATATTACATGAATAACAACAATAACAACATTTCTTATCAGAATAAGCGTAACTTTGTGCAGTTTGTATCTGATAGAATGTTCAGAACTTTGCATTGGATTCTGTTATTGGGGGCAGTTTGTAAATGACTTTCTTAGCAGCAGAAACACAAAATAATACAAAAACTCTAAAAACTTTCCTAAGAAATGTATTCTCTACCAGGTTTATCAATTATTTGATGTGTTCCCACTCTTACCCTGTTGTCAATATAAACATGTTACAACTGATGAGGCCCCGTTTCAGTAGCAGTGGGTTATAATCCAGGTGATATGTGAAAATGATGTTCACTTTTTCACAACTACATGAAACTTGGTACACTTGAACAGTTTGGGGCCATGAACATTTTCAGATATGGAACCATCGCAAAAATGCCTCGTGGCAGCCATGGCGGCCATTTTACTTTCCACCATAACCAAATTATGTATTTTGCATCATATCTCCTGAACCCAACATGATAACACAGAAAAGGTGATTTCTACCCTGATGTTTTGATGGCCAACATTTACAATGATACCATACACAATATCATAAACTGATCAGGTGAATAGTTAATGGTGAATTCAGTGATTTTGTATGAAGCAAATCACAGTATCTGAGAACCTAGGCTAGACTTAGCTACTACAACTTAACTAGACTATAATATCATGTCAGCATGTTGTATAGAGTTTGAAAAGCTTAATCCTTTTTTTCATTAACCCAGACAATACAGTGACTGTAAAGAGGAGATCAATATTCAATATGACCGTAACAAGTTAAAGCTTAAAATGAATGTGTCAAACACAAAGATGAAAGATACATCCTGCAGATGCGCTGGGACGCATAATCAGTGATGGAACCTGGGGTCATTCAGTGTTTTGGGTCTTTCAACATCAGACACTCTCGCCCAGCAGCAGTCGTCCACGTATCTAGCCTCTTGATCCAAAGCCAGTCTAGTGGCTTTCTCTGCAGCTTCCGTAAAGGATCTGACGGCCTTTCTCTATGGCCTCCCCGGTGATGCCCACTGCCCAGTGCCCAAATACTTTGCAGAGTGAATGCCCTGAAAATCCTTGGCAGCCCACTTCCACGGGCTCACAGCGAGTTCGTCAGCCTTGCCTTCTACACTCTTCCACAAGTTCCTGGTACTTGGTCTCGCTTCCTCTCATTGGCCTCATCAATACGATCTTCCCAAGGCACTGTGAGTTCCACCATGATCAGTTGCTTGGTAGACTCTGAAATGAGGATCATGTCTGGTTGAAGCCGTGTTGATGTTATCCAGGCTGGGAACTTCAGCTGCTTGCCCAAGTTCCCTTCCAGTTGCCAGTCAGTGGCAGTGGTGAGGAGAACAGACTTTGCTCTTGGTTGTAGGTGGGGCTTTTCTCCGGCTCTGAGGAACCTGATGGTCTTTGGCTGGTGTTGATGGCTGTGGCTACACTCTCATTGACTGTGTTAAGCACTTGGTCATGGCGGCAGCGATAGCGTTAAGGTTTACTGGACTTGGTAGGACATCGTCAACAGCCTGGATTAAGAACCTGATTTGGTGGAAGTCTGCTTACCAGATATTTGACCAGGTGATCTTTCGTTGCAGTGCACTTTCCCATCTAGTCTATGCTCCTTGCAGTCCCATCCCTACCATCCAGCTAACTCTTTGCCCTGGACATTGTCGACCTTGGTCACCGGGAAGAAGCCTATGTCTGCACACCCCATTGCTACAGACCCCACCTTTGCCTCAGCCATGACTCAGCCACCTCCAGTGCTTTGTCGATGCTCCTGCCTATTCAGACTTGGATGCCGGCAGATGCCACTTTTGGATCCCAGGACTCTCCGTACGAGAGAGCTTCCCCTGTCAGTGACACCATGAACTCTTCAGCGAGGCCACTGTTCGGGAGCTGCAGGATGTTACTGGTGTCATACAAGGCAGCACTGCTCATACTGCAGGGTAGGCCTAGCCATCTTCACAAGTAGCTGCTGATCTTCCTCTCCAGGGACTTGACTGTTGTTATAGGCACTGTATACACCTGCAGAAGCCACAAGATCTGGGGTCGTATGGAGTGCTGGTGTATCCAGGCCTCAAACTTCCCTGGCAGGCCTGTTTTGTCCACCTTTGGGAGCCAGGCCTTGAGCTCTTTACTGGCGCCCTTTATGGTGGCCGTAAAATTGAGAAAACATGAGGTAGTACCATATAGGCTGCCCAATATGCTAGAAATATTTCTGCGTGCTGGTGCCCCACTGCATGCAGCTGATGCCCCGTTACCACTTATTTTCGAGTACAAGTACAAGAACTTACATCTGGGTACTCGCCAATACTGAGTACCGATAAGAGTACTTCTCTGTGCCAAAAGACCCTCGTTAACATCCAGCCGGAGGGTGTAAGTGACACACGGCAGGCCGGGGAGTCCTGCATCACTTATGGCCTTTATCATGTTTCTGGCATTGTCCCGGAGCACAACGTGAACAAAACTTTCTGGAATGCCCCACGTCTGTAGCATATCATCAAGCGCACCTGCTATGGCTTGGCCAGTGTGCAAACCCCCGAAACTACTTTGCTTGTAGAACGACTCTCTGCAGAGTAAAATCCTCATCAATCCACTGCGCAGTTAAACTGATGAGAGACATTGGGCTGACACTGCTAGTCCAAATATCAGTGGTGAAACTGAAGGCCAAAATGTCCTGCAACAGACAGTTGATGTGCTTTTTCACAAAGTCATGCAGCTTTGGTAATGCGGTTTCTGTGATGTGGCGATGGCTGGGAATCTCATACTTCGGCTCCAGTACACTGACAAGACGGCAAAATCCCATATTATCAACAACTGACAGTGACTGGTCATCAAGAGCAGTGTACTGGGTAAGAGCTTCTGTTATTTTTACCGCCCGTGGGTTGTCTTCGGACATTTTCGCTCGCTTCCCCAGCATTTGCTGCAAAGTTGGTTTTTGCTGTTTCCATCTGCTAGCATTAGCAAACTCCTTGAACGCTGCGTTGTGTTGGTTCTTAAGATGTTTTATCAAATTGCTTGTGCTAAATGTGCTGCTTTTCACTCCTCCTCTTGACAATTTAGCAGAGCATAGTTTGCAGACTACTCTGCTTTTTTCTTCATCATTTACCGTAAAATAACTCCAAACTGCTGACATGGCTGCTCCCCCACCTAACGTTACCTGCTCATTTGACAAGAGGTTAACGTCACGCTGCCGTAAAGTGGTATCGGTGCCTTTGTATCGGAACCGTTTTGCT
This sequence comes from Sebastes fasciatus, assembly GCF_043250625.1. Lineage (NCBI taxonomy): Eukaryota > Metazoa > Chordata > Actinopteri > Perciformes > Sebastidae > Sebastes > Sebastes fasciatus. The sequence continues at coordinate 9,017,981 of NC_133818.1, read as the reverse complement.
AGTACGAGTACATGAGCACACTATCGGACCCGATACCTGATACTGGTATTGGTATCGGTGCATCCCTAAATATTATTGCTCTACCGTTAATATTGAAAATGAGAACAGAAGCAGGTCGTTAAACCATTGTTCATTCGACCTGAAGAGAAGTTGGCTGCACTTTATTTTTTGTTAAATATTGTTACTACTATTATTACCTGTAGCGACTTCAGGAAACAAACTAAAAGCTGCTGAGAGACTGAGGTTGGGCCCGGTTTGCTTGTCCGATATGCTACCAAAGTGAGTCACTGAGATCCGAAAATACGTTGAACAAAATGAAAATGATCAACTTATTATAACATGCACAAAATCTTGATAATCAACAGCGATCAAAAGAAAATAGCGGTCATCAAAAAATACGGCGACCCACTCACCCTCTCTTCCCTCGGGTGAACAGCATTTTATTAACTATGAGTACCACCCATATCCATGTGACCCAAATCTCCCAAATCAACAACATCACATAATAATAAATAAATGACAATATCACAAACACTAGAAAATACCAATACCAAAAAATATAAACCATTATAACCCAAATTAACATTACTGCAAACATTATTTCTTTCTGAAATCATTCATGGCAAACCTTTTGCTTTGAAAATGAGAACAGAAGCAGCAGGTTAAACCACTGTTTATTTAACTTGAATAGAAGTTGGTTTACTTTATTTTTTGTTAAATATTGCACTGCTTTTTATCTTGAGAACTGAAGCAGCAGGTTCTGAAGTTTCACTTTTTATTATTTTCAAATAAAAGGTGTAATGTCAGCTGGGATCGGCTCCAGCCCCCCGCGACCCCTAACGGGATTATGGATGGATGGATGACTCGTATCATATCGCTCTAGATGAGCCAACTATCGTCCTTGAATTCTTTTTAAGCTAAGTTGTTAAGGAAGGTCATATTGAATAATGTTCACAGTCACTGTATTGTCTGGGTTAATGAACAAAAGGATTACGCTTTAACATGCAACAGACATGATATAATAAAGTCTAGCCTAGGTTCTCAGATACTGTGATTTGCTTCATACAAAATCACTGAATTCACCATTAACTATTCACCTGATCAGTTTATGATATTGTGTATGGTATCATTGTAAATGTTGGCCATCAAAACATCAGGGTAGAAATCACCTTTTCTGTGTTATCATGTTGGGTTCAGGAGATATGATGCAAAATACATAATTTGGTTATGGTGGAAAGTAAAATGGCCGCCATGGCTGCCACGAGGCATTTTTGCGATGGTTCCATATCTGAAAATGTTCATGGCCCCAAACTGTTCAAGTGTACCAAGTTTCATGTGGTTGTGAAAAAGTGAACATCATTTTCACATATCACCTGGATTATAACCCACTGCTACTGAAACGGGGCCTCATCAGTTGTAACATGTTTATATTGACAACAGGGTAAGAGTGGGAACACATCAAATAATTGATAAACCTGGTAGAGAATACATTTCTTAGGAAAGTTTAGAGTTTTTGTATTATTTTGTGTTTCTGCTGCTAAGAAAGTCATTTACAAACTGCCCCCAATAACAGAATCCAATGCAAAGTTCTGAATATTCTATCAGATACAAACTGCACAAAGTTACGCTTATTCTGATAAGAAATGTTGTTATTGTTGTTATTCATGTAATATCATTTTAAAGCTCTTTTTATACTCTTTATGCTGGAACTATCCATGTGCACATCAGATCAATATGAAGTTAGATATAAGGGCATTTGCAGTGGCATTCAGAATTGGCCCGATTACAGCATTAGAGGTCAAAGGTCAAATTATCTTGACCTCAGTGTCATGACAATGTGACCGATGGACAGATTATAGTCTAACCTTTACAATGATATATGACTTCATGACATTGTGTGTTGGTTTCCCTCTTTTATACTGGATTGTAAAATGGCGAAAAAAGATGGGAAAATTTGAATGATGGAGGGATGAAAAGAGGAGTGATAGCAAATAGAAAGCTACCATTGCTGCAATGCTATCATGCATTTCCCAACACTAGGGACATAGACCTTTAAAAAAAAAAATCACCATGAGACTTGGTCCCTCCAAAGTGGCACGGCGACCACATTTTGGGGGTCTGGCGCATGGACTAATAGTATTTATGGGTGTTGGAACGCACAGATAATGAATAATTGTTGACCTTATTTACTTATTGCGTTACCCGTTAGTTGAAACAAAAACTCATCCAAATTGTTTGTCCACTGTTTTATTTCAGTACTTGACAAAAGCTGCAACACAGTTCAGATCAGCGCTCAACATGACTCAAGACTGCCATCTTGTGGTCAGAGTGGATGAGGACAGCCATTTCATGAAATCCACTACTCGGAACAACGACTATTAAAGCATATAGGAAATATACAGTTGACGAGTTTTGTTTTTGTGTGTAAAGACAGCGTTTTATTCCATCTTTCATTGGAAACATTAAATAGAACTTTTTCTTTCAGGATGACGAGACAGGTACATTTGTTATTTTGACATGTTTTACAAACCAAGTGCTCCTAACCGCAGAACCCCTCCTTGTTTTCTCTCCCTCTCAACAGGTAGATTGTTTACGCGAGCTCTTCAGCCATCCTCGCGGCCTTCTCGACCACTTCCTCGATGGCGCCGACCATGTAGAAGGCCTGCTCGGGCAGACTGTCGTACTCGCCTGCAGGGAACAACGGGTACAAAAGAAAAATATTAGTACTGTAAATAGAGCTGAAGACGTTCGAATTAAGTACTTAAAGTCGAGGTGACATCATCCACTTACCGCCGAGGATGCTCTGGAAGCCCTTGATGGTTTCTTTGAGGGGCACCAGCTTTCCCATGTGGCCGGTGAAGACCTCGGCCACCTGGAAGGGCTGGGACAGGAAACGCTGGATCTTGCGGGCGCGTGCCACGGTCAGCTTGTCCTCCTCAGACAACTCATCCATACCCAGGATGGCGATGATGTCCTGCAGGGATTTGTAGTCCTACAGGAGGAAAAGTAGAACTTGTTAGCCTGATAAATGTTTTCTTAGTCCCACCAAAGTAAATTGATAATTATCAGCCCCACCAAAATAAAAATAGATGAATTATAAAGTCCCAAACCTGAAGGATTTTCTGCACGCCACGGGCGATATCGTAGTGCTCGTGGCCGACGATGTTGGGGTCCATGATACGGGAGGTTGAGTCCAGGGGGTCGACGGCGGGGTAGATACCCAGCTCAGCGATGGCGCGGGACAACACGGTGGTGGCGTCCAAGTGAGCGAAGGTGGTGGCGGGGGCAGGGTCGGTCAAGTCGTCAGCGGGCACATAGATGGCCTGGTGGAGAGGATTAAGACTTGGTTAATCCTTAATAGTAGTTTTAGCATGAATTATGTGTTAACATACGCTGGCATAGTCAGTTATTGTCATTAAGGTCCTGTTTACCTGCACAGATGTGATTGAGCCCTTCTTGGTGGTGGTGATTCTCTCCTGCATGGTACCCATGTCAGTGGCCAGAGTGGGCTGGTAACCCACAGCGGAGGGGATACGACCCAGCAGGGCAGACACCTGAGAGGTAAGATGGTCATTACTAATGAGCCAGTCAACATTCAACATTACAAAATGTATCTTTAGGGAATCATTTCTTGCCCCTGACAGACATGTTTTACAGACCTCGGAGCCGGCCTGTGTGAAGCGGAAGATGTTGTCGATGAAGAGCAGCACATCCTGACCCTCCTGGTCACGGAAGTACTCGGCTACGGTCAGTCCAGTCAGAGCCACTCTGGCGCGGGCGCCTGGGGGCTCGTTCATCTGTCCGTACACCAGCGCCACCTAGCGGGGGACAACAGTTGAGGTGAGCGGTTCATACTTTGCCATGTCATTTTTTTTTCTTCACTCCAAGTTTCAATTTCTTGTCAAAATTCCTCACCTTGGAGGTGGTGTCCTTCAGGTTGATGACGCCAGACTCAATCATTTCATGGTACAAGTCGTTTCCCTCGCGGGTACGCTCTCCCACGCCGGCGAACACGGAGTAACCACCGTGGGCCTTGGCCACGTTGTTGATCAGCTCCATGATCAACACAGTCTTGCCCACACCGGCACCACCGAACAGACCTGCGACCACGAGGAAATGTAGGATTAGTTTGGGGATATTTCAAAGATTCCAGTTTATACGTCGTCATCTATCCTGTCGTGAGCAAACGTTTATGTTTAAGCACATACCGATCTTTCCTCCCTTGGCGTAGGGGGCCAACAGGTCCACCACCTTAATGCCAGTCACCAGAATCTCCTGCTCCACGCTCATGTCGACGAATTCAGGGGCCTCAGCGTGGATAGGTGCAGTCCTGTGGGGGGACAACAAAAAAAACATACATTTCTAACTATTCATCAAAGAGCAAAACTGTTTCTGCAGTTTTAAACTCAACATTTGTAATTATGGCAGGCTCTTTAACTCCTGCTAATCATCGCCACTTGCAATATATATATTTTCTTTTTTTAAATAATCATCGCCACTTGCAATTTCTTTTAAACCAATGTCACTTTTACATTGTCATTCTGCAAGACAATTTTCCTTATTATCATTACAATAATGTAATATTGTCATTGTAGTGAACTCACTGCTTGGTGGAGATGGGACCCCTCTCGTCGATGGGCTCTCCGATGACATTCATAATCCTGCCCAGAGTCTCGGGACCCACTGGGATTCTGATGGGGGCGCCGGTGTCCATAACCCTCTGTCCACGGACCAGACCCTCAGTACCATCCATAGCAATGGTACGCACTGTGTTCTCCCCTAAAACACACAAAAACATTTAGTTTAAGATGAGATATTCCTTTATTAGTCGCGCAGCGGGGAAATTTGCAGTGTACAGCAGCAAAGGGGATAATGCAAAAAACAAGATGCATCAGCTAACACAGTAAAAAATAGAGCTGAACAAAGTGTAAAAGATATAAACCATTTAAATAGAAGTATAAAAATATAACATAGATATTGTATACATATATGTATCTGCTCATATGGGTATAGTTTTCTTGTATGTATACAATATTCATCTGCTCATATGGGTATGTAGTTAATGCTCACCAAGATGCTGTGCCACCTCCAGGACTAGCCTGGACTCACGGCCGGCGACCTCCAGGGCGTTGAGGATGGGAGGAAGGTCCTCATCGAACTGGACGTCCACCACGGCTCCGATCACAGCCGTGATGCGACCTCCTGCGACACTGGCAGCGGCTGCAGGTGCGACATACTCTCTACCTGTACAGAAACACAGACAAGATAGATCAGTGTCATGCATGTGTGCTGCATGTTATGACCTTGTGGTGTGCAGAATAGTCTTCAACACAGCACCCTGTCTGCTAAAAGAAGCACCAGATAAGGGATTGTTGTTGGGGAAACTATGAATAAGCTTATTTGTGTGATATACAAGTCGATTTTAATCAGTATAAACTCTAAACAATGTCACAATGGAAAGACAGACAGATGAATGAACTTAAGAGCTATTGCTAATGCGACTACTGCTTATGACAAGTAGGTTTATCATCCTCTTAGTGCTTTTTCTGTTGCATTAATTGAAGTGAGGTTAAACCTTGCAAAAACACTGTGACATTGCTAATCTCCTAGCCAGATGCTAATGCTAACTTAGCACATGTCATTACATAAAGGTCATTGCTGCTAGCAGAAGAAACACACCTCCTAGCTATTATCTGACACGTGACAGCTGTCAATATGAACATATATGCACATGTGAACCCATGTAGATGTTTAGATTTACTCCAGCTGTTTATAAAAGAGATGTTTTAATGTGGAGGCCTGCCAGCGTGGTAGTGTAGCAGCAGCTAACGTTAGCATGGACCCTGCCCTTCTCTCTATAGTATTTTAACCTCGATCATAAAGCAACCAAGCATTGCACTTACGTGAGAGGACGGCTGGTGAGCCGACGAGAGCCTTCAGCGGCTGGGCTCCAGGCTTCAGAGCCTGCAGAGCTCCGGTGCAGCAGCGTCCCACAGCTCCTAACATGGTCAGATTAATGGCTGAAGGTGGAAAGAGACGAGTCGACCTGCGGCTTTATAATGAATGGAGGAGGAGGAGGAACTGCGCATGTGCGAGTGACGTGAAGGTCAAGAACGAGTCGGCTCAAAGAGCTGGCTCTTTTAAGTGAACGATGAGTTTAAAAAAAAAATATATATATATATATTAAAGGGACTGTTTGTAACTTTTTACACGTATAAATCTACCATGTTGGTTTCCCATGCGCGCTCGCGTGTGGCTACACTGCTCAGACTCCCTGTGGACACGTACCATCAGACTCCAACACAAACTACACGGAAGCACCAAAACCTCAAAGTTATATCTAGTGAAGCCCGTCTTGCAAAACAGTGTTGGCTGCGGTCGTAGTACGCGGGGGAGACCATAGCTTTGGTTTCCAGGGCCTGAGTCTCTGCTTTACTCTGCTCCTCTGCTCCTCTGGTTCTCTGCTCCTCTGCCTGCCTTCCTTCGCTCACACACCGCGCGCGTTCTCGCGCTCCACCTCACGTTCATGCACGCACACTTCACACTGCAGAAGACTTCGTAGCTCTGAGAATATCTAGTGAATTGTGGACGTTTGTGCAGAAATAAATGCTGCAGCTCTTCCAGACCTACAGAGGTTTCCCGTCGTCTTGTGAAGTGACGGGGCTCCGCAGCGAGAAATGCTTTCGTCTCCGACCAGGTGCCGGTGTCTCCCTCCGGCCGCGGTCGGGAGACTGAAGCAGGAAAAGCCAACACTAGGATCAGCATTGATTCTAACATTACTGCCAAGCAGGTGAAATATAGAGTGATATTGTGGTTTTAGCTGACGTGTGTCGCCTCACTGTTTTGAGCGATGCTCGTTCATGTCTATTTAGAGCGAGCAAGGCAAGCCCAACGCTGACTTTCGTTGATTTCAAGGCCACAGGTATCGCTGTTAACAAGCATTTCTGAATCTTACAAACAGTCCCTTTAATTAATTCAAGGCAGAATGATAGGATGATCTTCAAAAATTATGGTATTCTGGAAATTATAAGGTTTAGTATAATTATATTGAATAATTTAAGTGATATATATGTGAACACTTACTAATCATAGGTCAAAACTGCGCTAAATTTGGCTGAATTATAAAAAAGCAGAAGTGGTAAAAATTAAGAGCCGTTTGGGAGCCGAAAGAGCCGGCTCTTCTTTGTGAGCTGAGCCAAATGATCTGGATCATTAAAAAGAGCCGCAATTCCCATCATTAGAAGGCTGAACTGCGCATGTGCAGATGTTAAGAGCAGCTGACATTCTGCCCTCCAGAGCCTGTTGGACACTAAAATGTGACTCTGAATGACAGTCTCAAACAAAAGGTTACATATAATATGAGTTATTATTTAAAACCAGTCGTTCAGTTAATGTAGATCTGCATGGGAATAAATGATTTAGATGTCCTAGTTAGTGTCACTAACATAGTTGTACATAGTGTACTATTTCAAGGCAAGGCAAGTTTATTTATAAAGCACATTTCATACACAAAGGTAACTCAAAGTGCTTTACATATATAAAAGCAAGATAAAAGAGCACAAAATGCATAAGATAAAAACAAATAAAAGTATAAGTTAAAAGAACAAAATTAAAAGGATAATAAAAACAATCAAAAGAGTAAAGTGCAGCATTTAATCAATTAAAGAAAAGCATCTGAGAACAGTTCTTGGTCTTGAGTCTAGATTTGAAAGTGGCCACTGTTGGTGCATCTTTGATCTCATCTGGAAGTTTGTTCCACAGTTTAGCAGCATAGCAGGGGGAGTTAAGTTTTCTGCTGCACCCCCCGACATTTGTTCTTCATGTCTTAACAGTGTCCTCATTCCACAGAGAAATTGCACAAGTGTCCACAGTTAATTCTGTGTTCTAACCGTAAACTAGAGCACTCTGCCTGTGTTTACAGAACTTGAAATTAATCATATATATCTATACTATTTTACTTCAACATAAGGCGACAGTTGACCTCACCATGTCAATGGTGTAGACTGAAAACAATGCAGCTGCTCTGACTAAACAGCTAGACTGTCCTCAGTGGTGGACACTGCATTTAAATACAATCTTGACCTTGCATTTCATCCGACCATATAATTAATATAAAATATGAAGATTATACATTATTCTTATACCCAAAATCATATATCTACAAAATGTACATTATTGTTTACAGAAAAAAATAGAAAGATAGAATAAGAGAGAATAAATATTAAGTAACCAAATAAATAAATAAACAGTAAAACATAAATGTATTCAGTCATCATGTATGAAAGAGGAGCAAATGTGCTCCACTGGGTCTCAACATTGTTTGATTTGCTGAGCAGTAATCAGTAATCATGCACAGTACAGATAAGACAATATACTATAATACGGTATGAAAAAAATGTCTAGATAATCTTAAATGGTAAATCACAGATGGTAAACATTCAAACTAATTATGAATGGTGATGAAGCAGCTCCAGGAACTTCATAAAAATAGAGCTTTTTCACAGCAGACATTTTGACAGGTGAAAGAAGGAAACCTACAGGTGTAATTAATAACATTAATGATGGCTGTTGCAGGTCCAGAGGTTGGTTCTCTACACTTCTGGCTTCCTGGGACGTTGTTACTGGTCGTAGTTCCACCTGGACTAAAGGTCTATCTTCTCCTGCTTGTACAACGTAAGTAAAGTTAATTGATTTCTTGTATACTAACTAAAAATAACTGCATACTGTCACAATCAATATGTAGAGAGACGAGTCCACCACATGTACACTAGAGGGTGCTGCTGTATTACAAGAGACAGAATATATAGAGGGTAGCTGTGTGGATGTGTGTCCTCCAGTTGTCTTGATTTGTACACAGATTGTGAACAAACAAAGCCCTCTGGTAGAACTGTGCGTAAAGCAGAGTCAACAGATCAGAAGTGTGTTCAGTCGTAATGAGTTCATTCTCTTTCAATGTGTTTTTAAAACTGATGTTTTGCATATTACTGTAAGTGACTGAAGGTTTAGCATCACTCCTCCTACTCACCTATCTGACTACCATCGCTGCATCTCTACTAGTCTGTATTTGTCTGTGAAAACACAACACATATTTGCATTAAGCATCCTTGTGCATGCTCCAAAGTAAAGTCTGATGAGTGATGATGGAGACTATTTGTGTTGCCATGCCTTTGTGGTCCGTGTTGTTGGATTATTGAAGGTACATGAAGGAGGACACTCTTGAATGTCACTTAAAAATCTGTTTTAAAATGTAATTATAATGACATACAGTCAAGGGGAACAACGTTGAGATCACTCGGAAATGTTTCCGTGTGTTACTCGTCAGTGTTTGGAAAGATTGTGATTGTGTTACTGTAGCCACAGTGATCGGGTTGAATGAGTTCGCAACAGTGAGAGATGCAGGAATGGGCATGTTCCTCAACATGATCCAATGCAGCAGAGAAGGTCGTGTTTAGAAGTTAACACGTAGATCGTGAAACTCTCGCGAGGTGGTTGAGGTTAGACATTGACCTCGACTACTGTATTGTGTCTCTTTGTGGTAATTTTGTGTCTCTTTAAGTTTGTTTCGCCCCTTTTTATAATTATTTTGTGTCTATTTGAGGTTGTTTTGCCCCTTTTCATAGTCGTAGTGATTCTCTGTGTAGGTGTGTTGTCTCTTTATAGTTGTTTTCTGTCTATTTGTAGTCATTTTGTGTCTGAGGTTGTTTTGCCCCTTTTCATAGTCATTGAGTCCCTTTGTAGTTGTTTTGTGTCTCTTTGTGGACATTTGTGTCTCTTTGTAGTCATTTTGTGTCTCTTTGTGGTTGTTTTGTGTCTCTTTGTAGTTGTTTTGTGTCTCTTTCAGGTTGTTTTGTGTCTCTTTGTAGTTGTTTTGTGTCTCTTTGTGGTTGTTTTGTGTCTCTTTTTTAGTTGTTTTGTGTCTCTTTGTGGTTGTTTTGTGTCTCTTTGTAGTCATTTTGTGTCTCTTTGTAGTCATTTTGTGTCTCTTTGAGGTTGCTTTGCCCCTTTTCATAGTCATTGCAAGTCTCTTTATAGTTGTTTTCTGTCTCTTTGCGGTCGTTTCAGTCTCTTTGTAGTCATTTTGGGTCTCTTTGAGGTTGTTTTGCCAATTTTTATAATTGTTGTGATTCTCTTTGTAGTTGGTTTGTGTCTCTTTGTAGTTGTTTTGTGTCTATTTGTGGTCATTTTGGGTCTCTTTCTGGTTGTTTTGTGTCTATTTGTAGACAATTTGTGTGTCTTTCTGGTTGTTTTGCCCCTTTTCATAGTTGTTGTGAGTCTCTATGTAGTTGTTTTGTCTCTTTGTGGTTGTTTTGTGTCTCTTTGTGGTTGTTTTGTGTCTATTTGTAGTTGTTTTGTGTCTATTTGTAGTAATTTTGTTTCTCTTTCAGGTTGTTTTGCCCATTTACATAGTCGTTGTGATTCTCTTTGTGGTTGTTGTGAGTCTATTTGTCGTTGTTTTGTGTCTCCTTGTGGTTGAATGGTTAAAGTTAGACCTTGACCTTGAATGGTTAAGGTTAGGATAGGTCATGGGGCAGTCAGTCCCGCAAGAGTTTTTTGTAAGTTTTTGCAATGTGCGGGTTACCTTCTAGACACGTCCAGCAGAGGCCGATGTGGTTACCATTTTAAACCGATAGAAATGTCTGATGATCCACATCATGGGGTGATCCGCGGAACCTGCTCTGTATTCGAATCCACAACAATAACCTTTATTCAAATCACCTGTGTGTTGTCTCTGTCAGGTTCTGCAAAGCAACCCTTTCATCATACTCGGGACAGTTTGACAGCAGGCGACCTTTGACCTTCCACAGACATGTTACATGCAGTAGCGGTGAGGAAACAATTTTCTGCTTTTCAGGATTTTTCATCAAAGATCTCAAAGGTAAAGAATACGCTCATAATAGTAGATTGAAACAGATGGGTACAGTGCTCTAATGCTTTTGCAGTAAATGCTTTTGTCTGGTACACACATCCATGAATTGTAATAACTTTGGTGGTCCCTCAACTTCTCATCTAGAGCCATCATCAGGTCAACATTTACATTTGTCCAATACTTTGGTTCAATAACATCCCCATCAGCCTCAGCTCTACTTTGTGTTGGATGCTACATAGCAAATGTTATCATGCTTAAACACTAAACTAAGACAATGACAGTCAGCATGGACAGATTATGAGACAATGGTCCCCTGGACACCTCTCCTACATGCAAGACACACAGACTTTATAGTCGTTTAGCCTCTTTTCATTGTTGTTTTGTGTCTCTTTGTAGTAGTTTTATGTCACTTAATAATTGTTTTGGTTGTCAATTTGCATCTCTTTGTGATCATTTTGTGTCTCTTTGATGTTGTTTTGTCCCTTTTCATAGTTATTGTGTGTCTCTTTGTGGTAGTTTTGTGTCTCTGTGCTCATTTTGTGTCTCTTTTAGGTTGTTTTTCCCCTTTTCATTGTCATTATGAGTGTCTTTGTGGTCTCGTTGTGTCTCTTTGCAGCTGTTTTGTATCTCTTTGTAGTAGCTTTGTGTCTATTTGTAGTCATTTTGAGTCTCTGCAGTTGTTATGTGCCTCTTTGTGGTACTTTTGTATTTCTTTGTAGTCGTTTATGTGTCTCTTTTGGTCATTTTATATCTCTTTGTATTCGTTTTGTGTCTCTGTGGTAATTTAGTGTCTCTTTGTGGTCAATTGTGTCTTTGTGATCATTGTGTCTCTTTTAGGTTGTTTTGCCTTTTTTCATTGTCATTGTGAGTCTCTTTCCAGCTGTTTTGCATCTGTTTTTAGATGTTGTGGTTTCTTTGTAGTATTTTGTGTCCCGTTTGTAGTCGTTTTATGTTTCTTTGTGGTAATTTTGAATTTCTTCCTGGTTGATACGAATGACATTTTGTAGGTGAAGGCCGGGGGGGCCCTGACACTTTGGGCCCCTGAGCCTGTGCCCGGTAGGCCTGTTCTGTAACCCACCCATGACTGTCAGGTACAAGACAAAGAAAACCTGTTAGAAACTCATTAATGCATTTGATCTGAATGCTTGTGGTACTGTACAGCAACCAGCAACACATTCCTCTGGTACGCCATGACAGTTACACTGTGGTGTAGCTGTCAGCTCCCCTTTAGATCACACTGGTATGAAAACTTGTTGGGACATACATTATCTGTTTCGTGGCTCTGAGTGCTCTCACATAGGGGTTTGCAATTCACGCGCTAACAATGTCAGTTGGTGCTGTAACTATACAGTACGTTGAAGGAACAGGCATTATCTTGTAAAAACAGTGGTTAAACCAAATGTCACAGGAAAGATACCTGGAGGGGGAGGGGATATCAAAGAGCTAAGTGGCGGCTTCCGCAGCATCATAAAAGAAAGCCTCTCTCCTGCTTTGTTTTCCCTCCTCTTTTTATACCACACATCTTTTCTGAGGAAACAATTTGCCCTTTAAATTATGTAGCATTGAATAAAAAATGCCATGTCCTGCTTTTTATTGATGCCCTTTATTGGTGTCTGCATCTGCTCCGAGCATAGACCCGTCTGTATTCATCTATTCCCATATACTCGCTGAACGAATGTCACCTAATTGCCGGGTTTAGAGACACTGTGGGGTCTTCTTTTAGAAGGCGCACACACTGTGAACATGCAGGCTCATTATTTGAGAATCCCTGCTGTGAAAGAAATCAAGAAACTTAACTTTGAATCCAAATGGTCTTTTTTTTAAAAGATTGTCAGATTTGCAGCTGCCCTATTTCCGCAAAACATAACATCATGTTCTGTGGTTTTCCATTTGTATATGGCGTTGCATATTGAAATTCAGTGCGATGCTGCGTCCTAGTTTTGCTATATATTGTGTAACAAAACAAGTCTAAGCTCTAAAAGTTTCATTCGTTTATGTGAAGTAGCCAAAGCAGTGCCTTGCTGCACCCGATTTGACTATTATCAGGCCATTAAATAGGCGTTATCAGTCGCTATAAGCACCATAGATGTCGGTCAGTAGGGACCTACTACGCCTACTACGTTGTAAAATGGAAACTTAAAAGCAACATGTTGTAAAATAGAATGAAACGTTACGTTTTGAACACAAACAAAAAGACTTCTTCAGGTTTAGGCAACACAACTACAACTTCTTTAGGTTTAGGCAACGAAACTACAACATCTTTAGGTTTAGGCAGCGAAACTACAACTTCTTTAGGTTTAGGCAACGAAACTACAACATCTTTAGGTTTAGGCAACAAAACTACAACTTCTTTAGGTTTAGGCAACGAAACTACAACATTTTTAGGTTTAGGCAGCGAAACTACAACTTCTTTAGATTTAGGCAACAAAAACAGGTTTGGGTAATAAAATTGCAGCTTCTTTAGGTTTAGGCAAAATAAAAATGCTTGGTTAAGTTTAGGGAAAACCATTGTGTTTTGAGTTAAAATAATTTTTAACACAACATGGTTTCACACAGGATGCAAACTCTGATCCCCTGGGTGAAAACCCTTTGTTTTGTGTAGCATATTACAGCACCTAACTTCTGCTTTTGCTTCCGTCATAATTACTACGGTCGCTAGAGGTCGCTGTTGTGTTCTGTTATTCCTTCTTCCACTGATCTACCATGTGAATAGATGATAAAAACCTACTAGTGGGTGTAGTAGGCCCCTATTGACCCACATCTATGGTGCTTATAGCGACTGATAACACCTATTTAATAGCCTGAGAACAGTCTTTTTAAAACTGTAAGGTCAAACAGCAATGACAGCTTCTTCCTATTTCTCAATGCAAACTAGCTCCAAACAGACACAATATTAAAACAACAGAAATAAGTCCCATAAACCCCTCGCTTTGCTCAATTAGCTCTCCACACGGAGCGAAGAGAGCTGAGCCAGACCGAAGGAGGTTCATCTTTCAAGGGAAGCATTCTTGAGTGACAGCTCACCTTTCCTTGCTTTCAGTAATACAGTAGGCAATAAAAACACACGCCGTCATCCCTGTTGCAGAGTTATGTGATTCCCTTTGCAGCTTTTATGGCTGCAGACGGTCTCATGGGATGTAAAGAGTCCTCTGATCCAGGACTACATAGGAATTATAATAAGATTACGGAGTTATGAGAATTTTCTTTGGTGCTGAAAAGGACATGCACCAGGATTCAATAAAAACTGGACTGATTCTGGAGAAGGAGTGAACTGTTGTAACCTTTCACGTCCGGCTTTTGAAGAGACTTCCTCTTGTACAGAATCTGACTTTGGATGTAGACTTATGGGTAGATCTCACCCATTTTGATGATATATGAACAATATGAATGAATTCCATTGACTGATGAGAGACTGTGGACAAAAAGACAAACACCTGTCCTGTCAAGAAAGACTGAAATATGTCGGCTATTAAGCTGTAAATGCTATAGTGGCACTGCCCTTCTTACGGATTTACTTCTCTCTGGCTTCTGGAAATGTATGTTTACAGTAAATCTTGTCAAGTGAAAGACTAACAAATCACTGCTCTGGGTGTTTTCACTGATGAATCATGCTTCGCTGCTCTCGCAAGGTGTGTTGCCTTAAGGTATAAATCACCTATCCAAACTTTTCCAGCTCTCTGGATCGTATCGAGGGCGAGGCCTCCGGAGGCAGAGTTAAAGGAAACATGAATATTATGTTCTTTAAATCAGCTATGATAGATATTTTTATAACAAAAATGGATTAAAGCGGTAGTTTCCAACCTCCTTTAAGCCTGCTTTTTTAAATTAAGTAATCTTTCTTTAATGAATAGAACTCGTCAGTTTCGTCAACATAAGTAAAGTGATAATATGATCACTTTTTTGTAACAAGTTAAAGAATCTACTATAATAGTGTTAGAGTCAAAATAGATTTTTTGTTATTGTGGTTAAATAAATGTAATGGTGCTGTTAGATTGATGCTAGACCGTCCTGTTAATACAGGTGCGGGCCTTGCTTTGTTTGCGGCAAGCAGAAGAGCAAATAGGTTTTTGACCGCTTTGAAAATGTTGGTTTGAAAGGCTAAACGGCAACAAATATGGATGAAATTGCTGCCTAATTGGTTTGGTTTAGGCAACAAAACTACTTAATTAGGTTTAGGAAAAAAGATTGACTTGGTTAAATTTAGGAAAAGATTGACTTAGTTAGAGTTCGGCACCAAAACTACTTAGTTAGGTTTAGAAAAAGGTTGTGGTTTGGGTTGAAATCACTCCGAAAGTGGCGTAACTTTAAATAAATAACCATTAATAGTAATAGTAGCACGCAAGTACTCAAAAGCAATATCTATCTAAAGTTATCTACATTTGCTAACATTAGCCACTATAAGCTACAGATCATACCAGACCAAACAAGGCTGTAGCAGCAAAACAAAAGAGTGTGTTGAATTGGCCAACAGTATGCTTTATTGCTTATGAACTAACCTTTTCATTTGTAAGAGGAAGAATGTGTTGTTTTCCTGTTTCAAAACTAAAATAAACAATCAGTTTAGTTAGAAACATTAGAATCAGATGTTACATGTGTAAAACATATTTTTCACGTCTTTATAAAACCCCCTTTACTCTCCAGAAATATTACCAAGGACATGACCTTGGTGTCCTTAATGGAAGCTGTTGCAAAAACACAATAGCAAATTGATTTTAACCAGCTGTCTTGGACAAATTGCTATTATTCCCAGGGGGCTTTCCTTTTCTCTGCCTGTTTTTAAATAGCACGGCTAGCAAAAAAAAAAAAAAAAAGGGCACTCATTGCTCTATCATGACGAGGGATTTCTGGAGTGTCTGTAGCTGCCTCCCCAAGGGGCACCCCTCCCACCATCCCTCCCCCCCAAATGGGAGTGAGTGAGTTTAAAAAAGGGCTGGACTTCCCTTAATTTACTGCGGGCTTACAATGGCTTGAATTTGAGTCTCATGAGAGTCAGAATACAGTCCAAACTTTTCTGCAACGCAAAGCTGCTGCAGCTGCTGGTGGTGGTGTCCTCCATAACTTTGACCTACAGACTTTAGATCCAACCCTGGAAGAGGACTCGGCTTGATGCTCAGGACATGGAACCAAACTAACTCTGAATGAAGAATCCCTCCTTCTCTAACTATTTGCACTGAATTTCTGAAAGGAGAGCTTTATAGGACACCTAAGTCAGCAGCATTGTGAGTTATGCATGCCTGTTAAAGCTTGTTCTCGGAGTGTGTGCAGGTTTTTTTTCTTTTTAGGAAGGTATTCAAATGTGAGGACGTGGGTTCACCTCTGTCTTCTCTTCTTTCTCTCTCTCAGGGAAGTCATGGTCCCCTCACTGCACTGGCTCCTGCTACTGTGGGGACTTCAGGGTCTTTGTGCACAGGACTATGAAGAAGACTATGAGGAAGAGGTGGTGACCACCACTAGCAAGAAGAAGAACAAACAAAATCCATCCAATTCCATACCGCAAAATGGCAAATGTAAGTCCAACTGATACCGCAATATAGCAAATCTAAAGTAGTCTCTTTATTACATTTTTCTGTTTTATTGGCTCTTTTCCACTGATGCTCTTATACTTGGAAAAGTGGAGTGGAATTGGCACATCGTTCACTTCACCTGGAAAAAAAAGCTGCTGCCACAGGTAAAAAAAACTAGAACATGATACTCAACAAGGACATCGCTGGAGGATGCAATCCACTTGGATTGATCATATCTCCCGGGCTCCTCAGGGCCATCCATCTCCTGTGTGACCGCTCAGTGCTCTGTTACCCAAATGTTTTATTCGCTCAGAATCCCGTCTCCCCAGGCGCATTCTCTCTGTGACATATTTCCGCGAAGATTAATGTGATTTATCCTCAGCCTATATTAGATCGGTGACCTCCTTCCATCGCTGAAGGTTGGCGCAGGCAAGTTGAGTTACTTTTTTATTTCCTCTTCAGAAAACGAAATGCCACATTCATGAACTTATCACACTTTTCCTGAAAAGGCATCAGCCTATAGAGCCTAAGGAGTCGATAAATCGCCTTTAGCCCTTCTGAAAACTGCACAGATAAAGATTTCTCCCTGAGTCATAAAACCCATTTGGCTGTGATCACTTATATTTTGGCTGGATATGAAAGTCTTCTTCTTAGCTTGTCACACAGACTATATCTTGTTCAGCCAGAGCTGAACACATCTTTTGCTCTGTCGATATGAAAGTGACAAATGTCATATCTTGATTGGAAAAAGTATAGACAACAGAAAACACATCATGTGAAGTTAACTTGTTATGAAGCTAAAACAACAAACTCAATTTAATGGCATGCACTCCTTTTAAAAAGCCTGTCTCCAGGCTAGCTGTTTCCTCTTGTTTACAGTCTTTATGCATATGCACATGGACAGCGTGTCGGTTTCCACTTGTTACATGCATTGCGTCTTTTCAAAATAAACTTCCGTGTTCACAGGAAACATACAGTTTCTGCTCGTTACATTCATAGTGTCTTTTCAAAATAAACTTCCGTGTTCACAGGAAACATACAGTTTCTGCTCGTTACATTCATAGTGTCTTTTCAAAATAAACTTCCGTGTTCACAGGAAACATACAGTTTTTGCTCGTTACATTCATAGTGTCTTTTCAAAATAAACTTCCGTGTTCAGGGGAAACGTACAGTTTCGAGTTTACACGCAGTGTTTTTTCAAAATAAACTTCCGTGTTCACAGGAAACATACAGTTTTCGCTCGTAACATGCATAGTGTCTTTTCAAAATAAACTTCCGTGTTCACAGGAAACATACAGTGTCCGCTCGTTATATGCATACCGTCTCTTTTCAAAATAAACTTCCATGTTCACAGGTAATGTACAGTTTCTGCTTGTTGCATGTATAGAGTGTCTTTTCAAAATAAACTTCCAACATATATTTACTTTGTTTTTATGTTTACTTTTGCAACAAAACTACTTGGTGCTACAAAAGTGCTTGGTTAAGTTTAGGAAAAGATGGTAATTTGAGTTAAAATAACCATGTTTCTTTGTAAAATAACTGTTTGTTACGTACCTGACATTAGTAAAGTACGGAAGTTACGTAACAAAACTACGGTAAGTTGACGTTTCCCCCTGGACACAAACAGCGGCCTCCCATCTTCACTACTACATCAGTTGCTCTGACCGTCTAATAATGGCGTGAATGGGTTTACATTGGAGTTAGTTGAAAGCCTGGTGCGTCTCATATAGATTCTAAAGGGTACATCGGTATCAGACACAGAGGGGAAATGGCCAAGCGTCAGTATTTGACGAGTTGGGAGTGAGAACAGGTTGCCATGGCATGCACTCCTTTTTGAAAAGCCTGGCTATAGGCTAGCTGTTTCCAGTCTTTATGCTAAGCTAAACTAACAAGCGGCTGTCTCTAGCTTCATATTTAGCGTACAGACATGAGAGTTGTATCAATCTTCTCCCCTAACTCTCAGCAAGAAAAAGACGTGTATTTCTGAAATAGTCAAACTATTCCTTTAATTCTTACTATCTCCTCTTCCTTCTCAGCACTCATAGACGAAGACTGCAGATTGGAGTTAGCCTTCCTTATCGACAGCTCAGAGAGCGCCAAGGACAACCACGCCCAGGAGAAGCGCTTCGCCTCGGACGTGATGGACCGGCTGCAGAGCATGCGGCTGCAGACGGGCCGGGGCCTCAGCACGCGGGCCGCCCTCCTCCAGTACAGCAGCCATGTCATCATAGAGCAGACCTTCAAACAGTGGAGGGGCATCGCCGACTTCAAGGCCCGAATCGCTCCCATCGTGTACATCGGCCACGGCACCTACACCACCTTCGCCATCACCAACCTCACCCGCATTTACCTGGAGGAGTCGGATCCCAACAGCATCAAGGTGGCCGTTCTGCTCTTCGACGGCATCTCGCACCCCAGGAACCCGGACATATTCTCGGCCGTGGCTGACGCCAAGAACCAGGGCGTCCGCTTCTTCACCATAGGCATCACACCTGAAGCCAATGAGGCCGCCAATATAGCTCAGCTGCGGCTAATAGCTAGCTCCCCAGCCTCGCGCTACCTTCACAACCTGCAGGATGCAGGCATTGTGGATAAATTCATCCAGGAGATTGTGAGTAAAACTGATTTTGCTTTGTTTCCGATTCAATGCAGAATTGTAGATGGTGGAATTACTTAAATCAAAGTCTATGTAAATCAACTTTCTTTAAAGAACATAACTCGTTGGTGTGTGAGCAAACAGTTATTTGACCGCAGTGAAAAATTGTTTTTGAAAGGCTAAACGCCAGCAAATATCCATTGAAGCAGAATATTTCATCAGATAAAAACAATTTGTGAATTTTGAAAATTACTACATCTATCTTTTTTCAATACATTTTGACTTTTGGACTTAACAACGATTCAGATTTTAGTTATAAATGTGCAAATCTAAATTTGACAACCTCAGAGCGGACAAATGCTCGTGCACCCCCTGTGATCTTTGGCACCTGGACCTCTAGGATGGGAACCACTGGACTAGATTCCTCCCTATTCATGGACGTTTTATTAAAATTTACATTTCAGCTTTTTTTCCAGAAAGGTGTTGTAACAGATCTTTCTCATTTAAAAAAAAATACTTGCATTTACTTGTGTAAAATGCATATATGATTTGATAAATGTTTATCCCCAGAGGCCAGGTGGAAGCTTCAAAAAGGCCATTATGCAGGGTGACTTTTGCCAAATGAATCAAATATTAGCGTCTCTAACTTCTCCATGAACCCAATTCGCACTTCCCTCGCGCTGTCTTTGACACCACCTACTGCTTTATTTCTTGCCTTATTGCATCCCTGATTTACACCTGCTACCTGCTGCCATAGCAACAGGTCATCACTGCAAAATGAAATTCACTCCGACATCCACTCGGTTGGCTGAAAAAAATGTGAAATTCTTCACCGTGCATGTGTCGGGAGTTAACTAAGGCAAAGGTCTTAATTTCCAATTGTTTATTTTAATTGATTTGGGTTACTTTCACATACCGACGGTTAAAGATAATTAGAACATGTGCAGCACAGCGACATCCTGCAGGCATACCCAGGCTGCTGGCTGTAACATGTGCTCCAAATTAAAACTCTTTGTGGGGAACATCGGATGCAGTAAGAGCTGGAACACGGCAAGAACATGCATGCACGCTACATCATTCAACCAGCTCCTCAAACAACCACTTCAAACTCTTACTGTTGACACAGGTGGTACACATCCGAATGTGATAAGGGGGAAACTTTATAGAAAGCTTGCACCGCGGCTCGTACAGCATTGGACCTGACAGCCTCCGATTCTGCCGGCATGCAAGAGCAGCAAGTCCACGAGCAGACTTTCATCTCGTTTTACTCTCCATAGGCAGCATCTGTATGTCATAAGCATGTGCCTCTGTCTCAGCTGAGAAACCGTCTTTAATCTTTAGTCTCAGCATCGCTCCGTCCTCTAAGAATGTCCGTTGTCTCCAGACACCCCTCCCCTCCCGCGGATGCTTAGCGAGGCTATTTTACTGATCAATGCATGTGGTTTGGGTTCGGTCTCGGCGGAATTTCGACCATTTCCCCTCGTGTAGAGAATGCGGTTAGCTTTGAAGAGGAAAGCAACCTGCGGGGTGAAAAACGGGGCTCTGGCAAAAGTGTCTGTTACAAGAGGAAATGCGAGTCCACTCGAGGAATCAGGTGGAGGAGGTCGAAGGTCGAAACTGAACCCGGGCCAGCTGCGATCAAGTTTAATTGGGTGTTTGGGTAGCAGGTGTTTGTGGCTCCGGTCTAATCCTGCATCATAACTTTTTACACTTTTGGTAAATGTGTGCCTTCGGGGGTAAAACTGAACCCCATGGAGTAAGTCTGACGACATTCTTGTGTTTCTTGTGTCTCCACAGACGGCGTTGTCGGATGAAGGGGTAAGTCTCAACACTGCGGTCTTGCCGCACATTTCCAGATTTGTGTCCCCAAATGGCCCGTCTGAGTCTTCTTTCCCTGTGTTTGCAGTGTCCTCTAGCCCAGAGCCAGTGTGCGTGTGACAAGGGTGAGAGGGGAGCCAGCGGCCCTCCTGTAAGTATCCCTCCTACTCAGCATCGGCCTATGGAGCCCCAGAGAGCTCATTATTAAAGAGGACCTATTATGCTAATTGTCAGGTTCATACTTGTATTGTGGGTTTCTACAAGAACATGTTTAGATGATTTAATGTTAAAATATTTTACTTTTCTCATACCGGCTGTGCTGCAGCACATCTTTTCCCCCTCTGTCTGAATGTGTTACTTGGTGACATCACTACGTTACGGTAATTCAAGCGAGGCGTTGGAGTGGATTTTAGCGCTTTATCTTTCCTTGTCCTTTTCGACGGGGAACTGAACTGAAAGTGAAACTTATCTATGCTCTCTCCAAAGCCAGCAGGGTCACATGACAAAAACAGTAAAGATACGTTTCACTTGCAGTTCAGTTCGCCATCGGAAAATATTCTAAAAATAGTATATACATAAACGGATATACATTTTTTTAGGTAAACCTTTCTTTAGGTGTCTAAAGTACCAGGTTGACATTGACTGGTTAGGGTTAGGTTAAGTTGTTGGGCAGCAAGTCTCGCGAGAGTTTTCACATATTCGCAACTTGGGGGTTACCTTAGCGCCGACTGTCACCTACTGTAAGTTATACACATACTATGGAGTACCTCATACAACCTCACTTCAAAACACCCAAACCATCACTTTAATATCAAACTATTTGGGTTTCCATATAGGCCCTCCTCTTACTGCTACATACAATAAGTGTTTTTGAAAACAACATGTGTTCTTCTGCTGCCCCTAAAAGACAATTACTTCCAAACCGGCTCCTTTTGAGGACAACACAGCTGACAAAGGCACCCTTGATGCTAACAGGCTACATAATTGCAGGGTTTTGGGGGGGGTTTAGTCAATCATGTGGTTTTTGAGAATCCTTATTTCCCTGCAGCAGTGAG
The DNA here is from genome assembly GCF_043250625.1 of Sebastes fasciatus. Classification (NCBI taxonomy): domain Eukaryota; kingdom Metazoa; phylum Chordata; class Actinopteri; order Perciformes; family Sebastidae; genus Sebastes; species Sebastes fasciatus. The sequence continues at coordinate 8,996,141 of NC_133818.1, read as the reverse complement.
AGTAAAGCAAATACCTTACATTCTTCCTACAGTTTATTGAGAACAGGCCTAAACAGATATCTACATGGGTATCATGTCTGTCGAAAGAACCGAACCACTTGGGTAGTCTGAGGACACACGCTCGGCGGATAGGATGTTACATGCATGACTTTCTTCTCCTGCCAAAGCCATGATGTGATGTGAGCTCTCCTTTTATTACTCGGAGAAGGTCAGCCGCAATTAGACGTAGCGGTTTGGCTTTGATATATTTTCACAGGATGAGGACAGAGTAATTACCCCGTTAAACCTAATGCTCCGAACAAAAGCTGTTTCACATCACACCAGCGGAAGCAGTGTGTGCAGGCAGACATACAGACAGGGGGATGCTTGAAAGATAAGAACATGCACAGTCCACAACACGCATGCAAGAAAGCGGAGAGAAGAGCCAGACACTTGTTTGGGTGAGTCTTCGCTGACTCATCGGCTCTCCAGACTCAATGGCCTTTATCTATGCTTCAAGGCAAACATGTTGCTGCCATGAGGCCTCGACAAAAACGCCTCTTAAACTGCAGAACATAAGGCAAATAATAAGAAGGAAGACTATTCTATTGGCTGTCATCTATTGTTCTCCTGGAGGATGAAAACGCAATTTGCAACCACACCACCAGATGCCACCAAATCCTACACACTGCACCTTTAAGCTCTGAAGAAGGCACATGGCTAGTGAAACATCAGTCTATGCTGCAAATCTATCATTCTGAAGTGCTAACTCTGTTAGTGCAAGTTATTATTACACTTGTTTTCTGCCTAACGGTGCTTCCATGACTTTCTCTTCAGGGCAAGAAGGGTCGTCCAGGAGAAGATGGAAGCCCCGGCCTAAGAGGACAGAAGGTGCTACCTCATTGAACCATCAGTTGTTTTGTTTTTAATTAAACTGCATAAAACAAACCTACTACCAGTTCAAGATGTTGCTGGAACAAACCAGGAGGCTTTATAAAACTAAAATCCCTCTTTCCCGTAGGGCGATGGTGGGCTCAGTGGACTTCCAGGTCGGGAAGGATCAGAGGTGAGCTGAGCGTCTTAAATCAAGTTGTTAAGATTAAGTCAAGATAGTCATTGCTCTAAAAGGAAAAGTCTTGTTCTGCGGTATGTGTGGCAGTGTTTGGGTTGTCTCCTTCTGACTTAACAAGACTGTTTTGTACACACAGGGAAAATCGGGATACAAAGGAGAGAAGGTATCGTATGGATTCTACTCTCTATATGCCGCCATAGTTTGTCAAAGTATCCGGTTCCCACGCTCGTGGAAAATCTGCAACAGCGAGAGACGCTGGAGAATTGTGTTTTCCAGACCTGATAAAGACTTTGGAAATATCATGATGTTTGTTCATCTGTGTTTAATGTCAAGCTTGTCTGCAAGTATCTTGAATTACTTTTCTTTTAAAGGAATTTAATTAGGTAAATCCCACGTCATTAGTTGTTGCACACCAGCTCCTGGCTGGGATATTAAAACCCATTATTCCAACATAAATCGCTCCTTGGAAATTGCACTCATAAACTTGAAATTATGCAAAATGATGTTACGCTAAACTGCTTTTTCTTCTCTTCCAGGGAGAGAGGGGGGAGTGTGGCACACCTGGAATTAAGGGAGACAGAGTACGTTGCCCTTTTTAATGTTGTAACAACTTGAAACCAAGTTCAAGTCTAACTTTCTGTTGCAGTTTTCTCATGTTTTTGTCATTGCTTCAGTGATGCAGTCAATGAAATCTGCAGGAGAATACAAGTTACTGACCTTTATAAAGAGACGAATGGTTTGGTTTTGCGGTTGAAGTTCAACACATCCCCTCTAAGATGAGAGTTTTGTTTATGATCACAACAGATTATGAATTTTAAGCAACTTCTGTTCTTTTCCAGGGCCCTGAAGGTAGCGTTGGCCCAAGAGGAAATCGTGGACTTCAGGTAAAATCTTTTTTGTCATAGGATCCAATTGACCGACCCCATGTCCACTTAGTTATTGTTGCTACATCAAGCTATCCATTCTAGCAATGCAAATATGCATTTCACAATGATAAAGATGGCAGATTTACCACTCGTAAATGTATAGTATTTTTTGAAAACAATGTTGATTTGTCTAATTTGACAACTGTCACTAGAAAAGGCTCAGTTTGACATGCCTAGTTACAGTTGCTAAGCTATGATCGGACAATAACTGATAGGGGGAGGGGTTTGGCGTACAGTCAATTATGCCATTTTCATTTTATACTATGTCATGTTCAGGGTCTTTCTGATCCTTGATAATCTACAATAACTGTGTAACCCTCACATACTTTTCAGGGTGTGCTCGGTCCACCTGGTGATAACGGACCCGAAGGCGCCATGGGTAGAAAAGTAAGTATCCCTCAGCCTTGATGCTTTTGAAATCCATTTTTTGACACGCTTGAACCAAACCTCTGAAATCTGGGAAGTGTTTTAAGTACAAAAGGAAACTAAGAAAGAAGTAAATCAAACTTCTTCCTCTCCGACAGGTCTTTTCCTTTACACTCGAGTGAATTCACTTTGTGCCAAAGACTGGCCCTTTTCCCCCGTTCTCCAAAAACCAGATGCATAGCTGAAGGATACCGTTTTATTTTCAGTCTGGTTTGAATTAAGTCTCTTTTATAGTTGTATGAAAAGGGGGCTGCGGCTTCATCAGCGCAAAGATAATGAATATAACCTTGTTACCTGCGGAGTGGCAGAGGTGAAAAATGAAAGTATAAAGTGAGAATGTGAAGTATTAAAGTGTTGCTGAGTGTTTTCCTCAGAGTAACGTTGATGCGTTCAGATTAAATCAATTCATCACAGGGATAAATAACATCGAGTGTCAAGTGGCCCTATAATCTGATCGGATGACCATACATTTGAACACTTATTTGAGTTATGATCCATCACCAGTGGGACATTTGAAACCCCTCTCAAGTACCCCATCTGTTATTACCCCGTCAGCCTATTTGTCCGTCCCTACTATTTTACGCTCTCTCGAGTTATAGCTGCCAATCCTCGCCATGAGCCCACGCTCCACCGCCGAGTGTTCCCTCCTTAATTATTTTGGAAGAATGTTCATGTTGATTGTCTGGCTGTCATTCTATATCACCTGAAACGGCAGACTAATGTCTGGCTTTAAACATTGTCCCGACTTGTTCGAAAAAAGGGCAAGGGAAATGGAAAAGAAAAAAAAAACAGTGCCGGTATGCGCCTGCTAACGTTTCCACACCCTCTTCACGCCTCTCGCGGGCCTTCCTGCTGCACACCGTGGTGGTGATTTACGGCCTGTGAGTGAATAATTGCATTCTTTACCAATAAAGTCTTGACTGAAGGAATGAAGGAACCCCATAGTACGTGTCTAAACCCCCTTTTAAATAGCCAAATATTAAAGCAGAGTGGAAGGAACTAGCATGCTGATTTTGGTCATTGGCGAACCCGGACAGCCCTACTGGATGTCCTATCACGTCAAAGTGATGCCTTGTTCCCAGGATTCAGTGTGTTTGCACATGTCTGTCCCTGCCTGTCTTTTTTTATAGGGTGAAAGGGGACTTTCTGGGCCACCTGGAATCCAAGGGGAAACCGGGATCGGCCTTCCGGGCTCCAAGGTAAACTCTGACACCCTATTGTTTGGGAAAATTATGCCACGAGAACATAATAATCCACCTGCGTCTCGTCCTGTTCGTGCACTCACCTCGCTCCCTTCACGCTCCACAGGGCGACGTCGGGTACCAGGGGCAATCGGGGCCACCTGGTCCTCCGGGACTTGGCGAGTCTGGACCACCGGTGAGTAAGAAGCACACATACCAAGGCTAAAGGTGTGGCAGTGCAACCTTAATTGACGCTTTGCTAAGCCCCAAGCCCCGGTTATTGATGCTACTGTATGAGCTTTCCATTCTCACACGGCACATACGTAGTTTGAAATAATAACATGGCAGATTTACCATCAAAGCTCATAGTAATGTTTGTCTTTGATTTCGCCCTGAAAGGAGATATTTCAAACCTAACCTTTATCCCACAAACTAATGTAGTTTGTAATTGATATGCTTCTTGACTTTGGCCAAAGAGTATAGAAGCAAAGAGACAAAACTCTGGTCAAAGTTAGCTGTGCTAAGCTTTGGAAATAACTGAAAGGGTTAGTGAGGTTGTATGTAAACTCCCGTGTTCTGCAAAGTAAAATTACATTTAGCTAACAGTTAATTGTTAAAGAGGTCATTTTTCAGTGGTATTTGACATCCTTTTGTTTTTCTCAGGGGCCTCAAGGGCCACAGGGAGTCCAAGGAGAGAGAGGACAGATGGGAGAAGGTCTTCCTGGAGCAAAGGTGAGTTGATGTCTTTTATGTCTCAGGCTGTTAGAGCTCACAGTGTTTTTTCCTGGGAGACGCATGCACTAGTTAAAAGCTTTGACCCCTTTTCATGCATTCACCTTCAATTCACCCACCTACCCACCGGCCTGCACAAAGGCCTCCGTCTGGCCACCAGATTCCACAGTGTAATGACAGGAAATTGACGACGCGTATGGTTACAAGAGATGATAACACAACACAGAAGTTCCATAAGTTCACATACAGCAGTGCGGTATGTCTCTCATTACCTCATGGTATGATCCGCTCCGCTGATCGTCCCCGCTGAGAACATGCCGGTGCAGCGATGATACAGGACAGGACACCTTGTGACGTGACGGAGTGAGTGACTCATTGAAGAGAGGAAAGAATGAGTCTGTTCCCGTGTCTGTCTCCGCTCACGTTGTACCGACACACACACACACAGGTGCACACATGCTCAAAATCCAATGATTAGACATGTTCCCCGCCACAGCTGATTCCATTTTCTCTTCTTTTGGGAATTTCCTTCATTATTTTCTGCTTTTATGTTTCCGCACCGGGGACAGCCGTGGCCGGAGGCATATTATGTTTTCATGTTGCCGTATGCCCATCTGTAAGTCCATACGTGCGTCCGGTATGTACGTCCATACCATTGTCATGAATGCGATATCTCATCTGGAGGGAATTTCTTCAAAGTTAGCGTAACCGTCCACTTGGACTCAAGGATGAACTCATTTGAAATTGATGGTTGAAGGTCAAGGTCACTGTGACCTTAGGATCCTCCCATTCTCGTGTTATCTTGGAAACGCCTTGATCGAATTTCTTAAAATTTGGCAGAACCGTCCACTTGGACTCGAGGATGAACTAATTTGATTTTGGTGGTCAAAGTTCACTGTAACCTCAGCAAACACAGTTTTGGCCATAACTCAAGAATTCATATGCTAATTATGACAAATCATGACATTTTGGAAAGACATGGATGTAAACTGTAACTTGACTGGTTGGCGGAGGCCTACAACCACAAGGCGGTTATTCTAGTTGGTAAAATACAGTATGTGTTAAAGTATGATCAATTCCTAATCCTGTCATAGAATTTAAAGTGGAAACGGACAACTTTTTAAGTGGTATTATTGTTGGCGCCACTGTCACAAAGACAACCGGATTGCAAAGCAAGAAACAACTGTTACGCCCGGGACACACTGAGCACGTCAACAGTGCGTCATAAATGTCATTTTAATTTATTTTAGAAAGGAAAAAGGTTAAGAACCGTGTGGTAGTTTGTAAATAATAGTAATAATCCACAATTAAAACGTGGTACTTAATTAACCTATGGAGCCCTGCAAGTCACTGCATTTTCTACAAGACATTCCTGTACAGATTTCCGAATAAAAGCCTCATGTTAACAAATGAAGGAATGCTGTCCACAGAAAAAAATTTCCATTAGCTGGGATAGCTCTTCCTGTTTTGGTTGTGCAATGGTTGACGCACTTCCTTTTATGTCACAAATGGAGCCTTCTTCTTGGGAGATTGTACCGGGTGGCAGACAGAATTTCATTGTGAAAGCGAGGCTTATAGAAAACCAATTATTAAATGCCAATGTTGTCATTATTCTATAGCCATTACATTGTGCAATCAACATTTACTTCATAATGAAAAAAACGGTTAAATGAGATTGATGGTATGTGCCTGGCAACCACTTGTTGTGAAATAAATGCATAGGAATGGGGGACGACATCCAGTCGCTGAATGTTATCAATAGCACCTTTAACACTTTAATTAAATTTAATTAAATAGTTTTAAACATCTGCCCCGAAGCCATATGAGCATAACAGCTCTTTAAATCAACACTAGACCAAACCCCTTCGTTGTTTTTGAGAATTCTGTCAGGTAAATTAAGGGTGATTAAATTAATGGAATGCCTATAGGCAATGACTAATGCAATCACTTTTTGGCTACAGTATGTTACAACTCTAGTGTGGCTTTATACATCAGAAGGCGCAGTAACTATAATTCACTTTGAAAATCATATTTTTTCCCCCGTACCTTCATCTAGCCCATCATTACTCGTCTTTCCTCTGAGATGGTAGCAGCTTGTCTCCACTGCCGGAGAGGAGGCGGCGTATCTCGCAGCCTTAGATTGGCCTCGGGGGTGCTCGTTTTTTTTCCTCGACGGGGGAGATTTGACCGCGGACTCGCAGGTGGCGTTCTTGCTCTTAAAGAAGCGTTCTCCTCTCCGCACGACGTGTCTCGACAAGCTCCAGATTCACAGGAGCTCGGCAGCAGTATCACCCCTCTTTTCCACATCATTAGCACCTCGGCTTGTGTGCCAAAATGAGAGATCATGGAGAGTTATGACAATAAATCAGTACTTTTTTGAAGCTGACATGCAAATGCAGCGTTGCTATGCTAATCAATGTGTCTGTCGCTGTATTTCGGTTGTCCTTGGACGACCTTGGAAGACGGGAATGTTCTGTTCTCTGCAGCGTTATACAGTCAGACATTATGCTGCACTTACTGTCAACTCGTATTACTGGTCTAATCCCTCACTGTATTCTATTCCTACTTGTTCAGGTTTTTTTTTAGACGTATAGATCCTCTCCAGACACATTTTAGGAGATGTAAAATACTCTTTTTCCTCATAAACTGGTCGGTAACCATGACTCTTAACTACTCAGATGGGGTTAAAGGCACCCATTCTTTCTCCCTCTATACAGAAACAAACAAATATGGAGATACCTCAGGCCTTAGGCGCCACCTGCCACTTCTATAGGTGCAGTTTCCACATCGTAGATTTGCAGTATGATGTCACAAAACTCATAAATTCATATCTCTGGGAGGTATAAGCCTTCCTCATCAGTTTATATGATAAATGTCAAACATCCAAAGAGGAGTAACCAACAGGAAAAACATGCTGGGGTTAAGGGAGCCTTTAAAGTGGGATGTGAGACTTGTAATAACTCACAGTGACTTTGAAGAGCATTGTGTTGGTTTCTGTGGTAACAGACTGCAGTAACAATTTACTCACACATGGTGCCAAAACTATCCGACAGTGAAATATCTCTGTCTGGATACTGTTTCTGTAAACAACGCTGTCCGTCAAGTTCAGCCCGTGTAGACGTCAACATAAACAAGGATTAAAAAGGAATGTTTTACCCAAACCGCCATCAGAAACCACATTTGTTTTCTATAGTCTGTTGTGTAATTATTTGTACTGGGTGATTTATGTCAATATCAGATTATGCAAGAGAGAAGTGAAAATAAGATTTTCTTGTCTGACTTGTGACTACACGAAGTATATTTCCCAAATATACTTCATGTAGTAAGTACTAATATCAATGTACTAGTAGTATACTTGTAAGTGTACTACTTCAATACTTCTTGGGGCTAAATTGTCACTCGTCAGTATAAGCCAAGTATGCTTAGACTTTTCTATAAACTTGTCAGTATAAGCAAAGTATACTTGGACTTTTCTGTATACTTGTCAGTATCAGACTTTTCTGTATACTTATCACTATAAGCCAAGTATACTTAGACATTTCTGTGTACTTTTCAGTATAAACCAAGTACACTTAGACTTCTCTGTATACTTGTCAGTATATAAGCCAAGTGCACTTAGACTTTAATGTATACTTGTCAGTATAAGCCAAGTATACTTAGAGTTTTCTGTATACTTGTCAGTATGAGCCAAGTATACTTAGATTTTTTTGTATATTTGTCAGTATAAGCCAAGTATACTTAGACTTTTCTGTATACTTGTCAGTATAAACCAAGTAGACTTAGACTTCTCTGTATACTTGTCAGTATAAACCAAGTATACTTAAACTTTTCTGTATATTTGCCGGTCCGAGCCAAGTATACTTAGACTTTAATGTATACTTGTCAGTATAAGCCAAGTACACTTAGAATTCTCTGTATACTTGTCAGTATAAGCCAGGTATACTTAAGTATACTTTTGTTAAGTATATCTCTTATAAGTACATAAAAAAGTAATATGAAAGCATACTCTCTTATTTTAAGTTTAAAAGAAGTATACTAATAGCACACTTGAATAAACTTCTTTCTGGTAAGGGTAAGAAAAGATGACATTTTCTGGCCTTCCCATCATCCTACATATGCTCTTACATTGTCATTGTATTCACATATATTAACTGCTATTTCAAGAGGCAAAATGCAATAACTTCTGTCCATCTTCACAGGGAGAGCGAGGCTTGGAGGGGCCGCGGGGGCTCAGAGGACAGCCGGGCGCTGGAATCAAAGGAGACAAGGTAGAGTACAGAGTGGCTGTAAATAAGACGCCTGGCTGAAATGCCTGTTGCGAGGAACGTTAGCGGAGCCGCCAGTGAATGCATTCAGCGCGGTGTTATATACGAGGTCACGGTGTACAGGTGATGAATCAAGGTTAAAGCCTGGGCTGTGTAGGAGGAGTGCAGCTTCACAGTTTTTGTCTGTGGGAAAGCTAGCTCGGTCATACAATCACAGATTATTCTCTCTATGTGGCTCACAGGCGTTGATGGGACATGACATGAGTTGATTTAAAATGCACAATTTGGGAGTTCCTGACACAGACCGTGCTGGCAGTTTTATTGAAGCCTTGTGTTGAAGTTCATCACAGATAATTGCAATGTTTTCGCGTGGTAATGACAAACCGGATCGCAAAGTTTATGACGTTAACGGTGCATGTGACAGATGGAAAGACGTAGAATCAAAAAAATGTGTATGTAAAGACAGTATACATGTGAGCCAAAAGGAAACGCACAGGATCCTTTACAGTTGGGTGCTTTCCGCATGCAGTAAATCATGAAATGTCCCAGTTGGCGTTTGAGTGTGATGCACTATCAACACTTACACGCTGTTATCATCATTAATCTCCATTGTTTTCTGAACTTATAGGGGGATTTTGGCGCTCCAGGTCTTCCAGGGCCCCTCGGCCTCACAGGAGCAGGAATACAGGGCGAGAAGGCAAGTGACTCCCACTTTGGTTTTAACAATTACTTCTGCATGTTATTCCTTAATCCTATGAATGTAAATTTCCTATCAGTCTTTTTTAGGGACTGTACACAAATGATTAGTGTTGGGGAAAAAAAAAATTAAAAATTAAAAAGCAAGACTTTCTCTATGTTAATAATATTTCCCTTGCAATTTATTATTCCGAATAATAGAAAGAAAGGTGAATTATATAATATGATGTAGCCTATGTATGAGGTCAGTCTAACTGATTGTCATAATTAAACCAACATGATGCATACGTTGCATAACATTGATGTTTTGGAGCCCCTTTCATAATGATCATTTTGGGGGAGTGGCTTTGGAATTTGGGGGAGTGGCTTTGCATTTTGGGGGAGTGGCTTTGGAGGGAGGACTGAAGCGACGGACTATCAGTGTTGCCAAATTGGCAACTTTCTCTCTAGATTTAGGGACTTTTGGAGCTAGTGCTGCTAGCTACTTTCATTGGAAAAGAGTTGGCAACACTGTGCTCGGTTTATGGGTTGGATCATTTTTAAAATCTAGTGTACTCTTTCTCAAGATTACCGACCCTACCTTCACTGTATTGCTGGTTTCTTGTATGAAGCAGAGTACGTTCGATGACTAATAACTATAAAGAAACAAGGGTATTATATGTTTTTCACTTGACAATCACTCAGTAATTTTCATACAGTCCCTTAGCCATCCAACTTTTACTTAGTGTTATTTTTAATAGATGGCTTCTCTTTTTATCACTGCATCTATTTCTCCTCGCAGGGCGTGGAGGGACCAAGGGGGCCACCGGGTGGCAGAGGCCCACAAGGAGAGGGCTTCCCTGGATCCAAGGTTTTTTACATGCACTCACAATGTTGTTTAATTTGATGGTAATGCCAAATCAACACCGTCAAGGCCCACAGTTTGCATGATAAGACCTAGAATAAGTCTCTTGTCTCACACATAGGGGGACCAAGGTTTGCCGGGCGAGGTTGGCGCCTCAGGAGAGAGAGGGGCTGGAGACCCTGGAGCTAAGGTGAGTCAAAACTCAACCATTTCTATTTTTTTTACTCAAATTTTCCAATCCATAAACTGACACATGATCCACGAATGTGTCCTCAGGGGGAGCCAGGATCAACGGGGATGTCTGGTTTGCCCGGTCTGCCAGGGGAGGACGGAGCCCCTGGACAGAAGGTAATTTAAATCACCACCTACTCTATCTACATGTGTCCGTTTCCTCCGATATCAAACCCCTGAAAGTAATAAGTATGTGTGTTTCTTTAGGGTGAGCCAGGACCTGTAGGTCTCAGGGGGTCCGAGGGGGCAGCTGGAATTGGCATCCAGGGTGAAAAGGTAAAAAAAAACTGCTCACTTTTTTGCATGTCTTGCACTTTGCTGACTTGTGTATATATCATAAGTAAAGTCACAGCTATTAGATTAGTAACTGTATTTGCAATGTTATCTTGAAGGGTGACCAAGGCCAAAGAGGAATAAGGGGCTTGACTGGTCCACCTGGCATTGCTGGACCCTCAGGACCAAAGGTGAGGAGCTATTAAGCCATGATTAGCTATTAAATGGCGTTGAGACCCCGTCTATGGCCTTCTGGAAGGGAATAAATGCTAAGGAATGAGAAAAGAGTTAAAGATTTTAACCACTTGTCTTGCATTAATCTTCTTCAGGGAGAACCAGGGGCACAAGGAAGGGGGGGTTTACCTGGTCCACCAGGCCGCTTCGTCTCCGGGCCCAAGGTAACTTCTCCCAGTCTACTCTAGTAACATTAACTGTGGAAGCTTCTTATGTTATTTCTTGTACATTGTGATGATAATTTTGATTGTTCCAAATGCTGATAAAATCCTATCGAGAGTATTTCATGCACCACAAATGATGAATGATCCTATATAACTTTACCTGAACAGCAGCGCAATGGTATGTTTTATTACTTATGGATACTTATGGAAATGTAATTGTATGAACTTTAATATTGTAGTGGATATTATACTCACATGGTGCATACTCCTTTAAAAAAAACTTTTCATTTAATCATATTGTATCTAACTTGGGAAACCCAAGGGCCCCTTAGCGGGTTAAACTAGCCCTGAATGTTTCATGTATAGCAATCATAGAGTGTATATAAAAGTGGACGTAGTCATTGGGACGTCACCCATTGGTTTGTGGACTACCGTTTTGAAGCCTAGAGTTCGGCATTTTGGCCGTTGCCATCTTGTTTTTTTGGAACCAGAAGTGATCATATTTGGACGAGAGGATGGAGCTTTGTAGGAGCTAGGCCCGTTAGCGTAACAATTTACGTTAACTGTGATATTAATTGGATGCTAATTTTGGCTATCATAAAAACAGGCTTGTTTGTTTGTTTGTAATGTACGACCCCTTAGAGTGTCTTTTAGTACAACTGAAATAACACGTGGTAGCGACACCCTAAATGGCCACGCCCTTAGTTATACATAACTTTAAGCCTTAATATAATCTAAACGGGTGAGTTATATAAAAATTCACCTCCCGTAGAGTTGTCATGAATGGGGAAATTAGCTATAGAGACCAAAACCGCTTTTTGTACCAGGTTGTAAACATGTTCATTTCTGCTGTAGAGTTGGGCATTTTAACATGGGGGTCTATGGAGATTGACTCGCTTTTGGAGCCTCAAGTGGCCATTCGATGAATAGCTTTAATTTTTCAGCCCAGGACGTTGCCGCTTCACATCAATGCACCATATTTCATGATCTCATCACAGGTTTTGTATGTAAAATGCTAATGTGTGTTCTAGGGAGATTTTGGCCCAAGTGGTCCTCCTGGTCCGATTGGGGAGACTGGCTACGGACTTCCTGGTCCAAAGGTAACACTCAGTATAAACATCTATTCTAAAACACAACAATGTGTTTGTTACTCATGTCTCGGACGACTGCCTGTCAACACACACTTGGAGCATGTTGTCATAGCCGAACAAGCTGAAATGTCTGTGGAAGTTAATTATCGAGTGAATGTGATGAGAGGCAGATCTTGCAGCACATGTTTTCATCACGAAGACTATTTCCCAACATTCAGCGAGAACAGAGAAGATGACGGGGAAAAAATGGGATGCATAGTTCATAATGTGATGTATCGCACCGTACTTACAATACAGAAGCGCAGATGTGTGCATTTACATCCACATTCCTCTTCGGTTTGCTTTGAACATTTTATGTGTAAATCACTTTGTATCCTTTACTTGAATGAATTATTGACACACTTGTCTGCTGTAGGGGGACCGCGGAGATTCAGGCCCCGCAGGTCCATTCGGTCCCAAAGGAGATGGCTATCCCGGCCCCATGGTGAGGAACTGATTTAGAGACTGACGTGCCCATTTGTCCACACATAAATCTGTTTGTTCAAACATCCATCTACGCTTTGCATTTAGCCGCCTATCCATCTGTCTTTTGCCTTCCCTATTCTACCCATCAGTTCCACCCATATATCTATATTTATTACCAAAAGTTACAGTACCTGACCCTCATAACCCTCGTCCTTAATTAACAACAGAGACACGGTAGGGGAATCAGGGGCAAATACAGAGCAAAGGGATTATATTTGGGCAAGTAGGGGTATATGTGGTCACTGATGTATAGATTTAAAGGAATAGTTCAACATTTTGGGATTTATTTATAAATCGCTTTTTTTGCCATGAGTTAGATAAGAAGATTGATACCGCTCTCATGTAAAAAAAATCTGCGTTCCAGCACCTCTAAAGCTCACTTAACACTTTATATCGAATCACCAAACAATTCTTTTAACTCCGTTCATAATCAGTAAGAGCAAGGAGGTAGGTTTAAAGTGGCGACAGACAACTTTTCCCCTTGTAGCGTTTCCAAGTGGTATTATTGTTGGCCCAAAGACAACCAGATTGGATAGTACAGAATATACAGTAGTAAGTTGTACCACTGCTCATTATGGAAAGACCGCTGCATGTAACGTGCTCTTTGTTTAGATTATCAAACGGACAATGAATCATAGATGTCAACATGGCTAACACTAGCTAACGTCCGCAGCATTAGTGGCAAACATGTGTCATTATTCTATAGCCATTATATTGCGTAGTCAGCATTTACTTCATAATGATAAATTAAAGCAAAAAACGTGTTTATTGCCACTTTAAATTGACAAAATTACATATAAAGCTCACTTATTAACACGGTATGTTGTGTTTGTTTAATCTGTACACAAACCGCAGCGCATAGACAACAATTCACCTTTTTTTATGGGCGATATGTACTAGACTATGTCTTGTAACTTCCGCCAGTTTCCTAGCAAAATGTCAAACTATTCCTTTAATAATTTCACCATCTCTGAGAGTGTGTTCTACCTCCATGTCCTGTGTTGTTTAAAGGGCCCTCCAGGTCTGCCTGGACTTTCAGGAGAACCCGGTCAGGAAGGAGTCGGCATCCCTGGACCAAAGGTGAGAACTTGGGTCTGTCAGACCAAAAAATAATGTTTGTCAAGTAAGCGTTACAGCGTGATGTATCACCTAATATGATACAGACGGTTACTTTGTGAAAATTAGTAGTGTGACATTTCGCGTTCACACATTTGCTAAATGAACCTCTGCTGTGAAAAGCAATTGTAATACTGTAAGATCAATTTCAAAGCGTTTGAATCTGCGCCGAAGATAGGTGAAAGTATCTCCCCGGTGAAAGATGTGGTCATTTGTTTGAGGAAACTAATTAAAGGAAACAGCATTGTACTCAGCGCAGGAGTTCATTTGTTTGACAGATTGTAAATTGCTGTGTTGTAAGCGTTCATATATCTTCACTGTGTTTTTTTGCAGGGGGATGTTGGCTTCCGGGGGCTGCCTGGTTTACCGGGACCGCCGGGCGAAGGCCTCCAAGGACCTCTGGTACGTCATAACTTTGACTGTTTTTTAACTTCTAACTTCCATTTTGCCTTTTCATCTGCCTTTTATAACTCGCACTAAACTCTTCAAGGACATCGCGTTGTGTTTACTTACGCAGACAGCCTGCTATAATTTTATTTGACATACAACCAATTGTGATTGAGACATATTCTCTGAAGGATTACGTCTTCGCTGTAGTCAAAGAGGTTGGAAAAAAAACAGCTTCATCTTGTGTGCGAACATGCCCGCCACGGGGGCCTTATATTCTGAGGCTGACAGTTCATTTGTTCAGGGTATTTATCATGATTTCCCCCCCCGCAGCACTCTGACACATTGGTGCAGAGTGTGAATCTCCGCAGAGACATATGTGTCTGATGAGAAGCAGGTCTATAACTGAAGCAACACCCAGCACCCACACGTCCCCAAATATCTCAAACCCAGAGTCCCTGCAGGCTCCGGACCGGTGTTTGTGCAGGTCCGAGCGCCGTCACGGTCATGCAGCGGTAGGCAGGATTTAATTGAGGGCTCAGCTAAAGCCGTCACGTTGGCAGACTCCAGCCCTCGTCCATGTTGAGAGAACAGCGGTGTCATGAAATGCATGACTCAGTATTATAATCCTCACCTTGGAAAATGCTTTTTTTCCCTAGAAATATGACAGTTTCACAGCGTGTTTCATATCATTTTACATCTGTTCAAGAAAGAGCAGTTATTGGTTACACATGTGTGATACACGGCTGGTCTGGCCTGTAACATCAAGTTTTATTTATAGAGCGGGTTACAAGGTGCTTTCGGTTAGCAGCAAAACATGTTTTAATTATTATTTAAAGTTCTCATGAAATCAAAATAGATGTTTAAGTTGTTGTATCACTCATGTATTGGGCTGGTGATCAACTATGCAGAAGTCCGACAATGACAAAAGAGTCGTACATGTATGGCTTCTTTCTCCATTTCATCCCTGTGCGATTTTGTCTATTGGCTACTGTAAACGCCAATTAATAGACACGACAAGTCCCTCCCTAGTTTCCTGTTTTTACAGGAAACATGTAAATATGCGTAATCTAATAGCACTCTGCTAGCCAAGACGCACTTCAGTATGGAGGATGGAACCTGCCAAAATCAAAAAATAAATGAGAAATAAATAAATAAATGACTCGATAAATTAAATCATTAAATGTAGCAAAAATAATATTAAAAATAAATGTAACCATCAATGAATTGATAAAAAGTGACATGAATTGATATTTGTTTTGATTTTTCTTCTTTATTTATTTATCTTAAATAGATAAAGAAAGAAATACATAGATACATAAATAAATACACACATTTAAAAATAAATGCATAAATAAATACAAATAATGATAATAACTAAATAATAAATAAATACAAATAATGATAATAACTAAATAATAAATAAATGCAAAAATTAATAAATATATTTTAAAATTAATAAAAAATAAATACATAAATAAATAGTGTGTAAGGGATACTTCTTGAGAATTTAGTCCACTCCAATGTGATGCTTACTGTATCTTCTGTACTGCAGGGTAACCCTGGGCGGCCTGGCCCTTCAGGGCCAACAGGGCCACAAGGACAAGGAGTTCAAGGACCAAAGGTAGGCTATGAGTTGTTGTTCTTCTTATAGAAATGAATGTATCTATAAACTCTATCTGAGGGGTCTATAACTTCCCTGCACTTGCAAAGTAGTTAATTCATGCGTTTGCTTCAGGGTTTACAGGGGTCCCAGGGTGTGACTGGGCCAAGGGGGGTACCTGGTGAAGGCTTTCCTGGAGCTAAAGTGAGTCACCATGTTGTATTGGACTTTTGAATGTTGGTTTGTGTGCACGTATTAATATGTTCTGATCAATCGCTGACGTTTTGCCGTGCGATGTGTGACAGGGTGACCGCGGCTCGGGAGGGGAGAGGGGCCTGAAGGGGCTCAAAGGGGATTTTGGAGATGCTGGAACGCCGGGGCAACCTGTGAGTGACCCTCACCATGCTTTTATATGTCCATCTATTGTGTACTGCTTTGTTATTTCTCTTTTCAGCAAATATCTGTCTGAATAATATAACTACTTCTTGTATCTTTATCTTAGGGCCGATCTGGTGTCAAAGGGGAAGCAGGCCTCACTGTGAGTCTTTTTCATATACTTTTTCTAGTGGTGGAATGAAACTAAGTTCATTTACTCAAGTACTGTACTTAAGTACAAATTAGAGGTACTTTACTTGAGTAGTTTCCTTTTATTTTCATATAAGTAAAGGCTCTGAATACATTTTCCACCACTGACTTACCGCTCATGTATATTTTTACACTCACACTGTGTATTGTATTGGTGTATTCATTTCAGAGAGAGGACATCATTCGGATGATCAAAGAGATCTGCGGTAAAGTATCCTGTGATCTTTGCATTATTTATTTCACTTCTCAGTATTGACTTAACAGCAGCACAGATGTTATAAGAGAAGATTTCATTTCTAAATCAAAGCCACTGTCTCATCTTATCTGTAAATCATTGGATCAGATTCCACAGAGTGGACGTCGTCAAAGTGACATTTCTACCGTGATCTCATGTGTTGCTGTGATGTGATTCCAGGATGTGGGATCAAGTGTAAGGAGAGGCCCATGGAGCTGGTGTTTGTCATCGACAGCTCGGAGAGCGTGGGCCCGGAGAACTTTGAGATCATCAAGGACTTTGTAAACGCTCTGGTGGACCGAGTCACGGTGGGGCGCAACGCCACCAGGATCGGCCTGGTGCTGTACAGCCTGGAGGTGAAGCTGGTGTTCAACTTGGCCCGCCACTACACCAAGCAGGACATCAAGCAGGCCATCAGGAACATCCCGTACATGGGAGAGGGCACGTATACCGGTACAGCCATCCGTAAAGCCACCCAGGACGCCTTCTACAGTTCGCGTGTGGGAGTCAGCAAAGTGGCCATCGTGATTACCGACGGGCAGACGGACAAGCGAGAGTCGGTGAAGCTGGAAATAGCTGTACGAGAAGCACACGCTGCCAATATTGAGATGTTCGCTCTGGGGATTGTGAACACCACCGACCCGACACAGGCTGAGTTCTTGAGAGAGCTCAATCTGATCGCCTCCGACCCCGACAGCGAGCACATGTTCCTCATTGACGACTTCAACACCCTGCCAGGTTAGAGAAACTTACCTTTTGTCGTGTTTGGGTGTTACACTGCGTTAATACTAGCACAGAGATATTAGCTTATTGCCCTATCTGTGTTAATACTAGCGCAGACATAGTAGCTTATTGGTTGGAGTCTGGACCAAAATGGTGGACTGGCCAACAGACCAATGTTACGTTACCATTCAAGCGCTAGTATTGGCGTCCATACTCGCCGGTAACCCGATTTGTTAAGGTTCTATCCCCTGACCAACGGGCTATCCTGACCCTAACCGCTCGAGGTCAATGCCTAACCTCAACCAGCTCGGCAGGGCGTGTCTTGCCAAGAAAAGAAGTTGGATTTACAATTACGCGCCTCTCTGAGTGGGATTCCAATCTTCCACATCCTGTATCTCTGGCTCTGACTTCTCCTCTCTGTTTCTTTCTGTCTCAGCGCTGGAATCCAAGTTGGTCAGCCAGTTCTGTGAGGACGAGAATGGGGCCCTGATATATAACCGGATAACTAACGGCTACAACGGCTACGGAAACAACGGCAACAACGGCAACAGGAACGGCAACAACGGGAAATATGCCGTCGGTGGCTATGGGTACCGGCCTGTGACTGAGCAGCATGTACAGAACGGCCGTCAGAGTGGCACCGACACTGGCACCGGCACCCACACTGGCTCTAGCACCCACACTGGCTCCGGCACCCACACTGGCTCCGGCACCCACACTGGCTCCAGCAGTGGCCGGGTAGAGACCACCCGGCATGGCACCAAAGGATCCAGTACAGGACATGTAAGGAACATTATGAGTGTATGTATATTATAATAATATAATTATGAAACTTAACTTAACTTTTGTCACCATCAGGGAGGAGGAGGGCATTTGTTCACGGAGACACACCTGGGAAACGAACGCGGGGACACATTTAACCGCAACCACTCAGCCGACAGAGAGGACTCCTCAAGCACCCGAGGCTCCTCTTCATCATCATCATCAAAAATAACCACGTCAACCTCAAGTGTATCCATAAAGCACGTTCCCGTACCAAGGCCAGCTCTACCTAAAGGTACAGACAATCTATTCTTCTCCTATACGTTTAGATAATTCTCTTTAATAGCCAGCGCATGCAGAGACATGGTACATACCCAATCACACAACAGAGCAGTCGTCCACAACAACAAACAGTTTGATAGTAATTACAGAGAAACACACTGTCAACCAAACAATTAAAGCACCTTCCTGTAAATGACTCCTCATAACAGAAGCAAAATGAGTCACACCCTCATGTTCCTTTAAAATCAAACAAGCTAGTGTTTGCATTTTATTATTATAGTGTCTAAATTAGTGTTTTTAAATGCAGCATTCCTCCAATGTGTTGTCAAAATAGTATTTCCTGACACTCACGTTTGAATTAGAAAATAGCTACATTGAAATACAAACCGCAACATCCTGTAGACATCACCTCAACACCACTAGGGATCATCACATCTGAGGTTTAAAGGGCCCACATCATGGTCATTTTCAGGTTCATACATGTATTTGGTGTTTATACTAGAACATCTTTACATGCTTTAATGTTAAAAAAACACTTTATTTTCCTCATCCTGTGTGCCTGAATATACCTGTATTCCCCTTTGCCTGAAATGCTCCGTTTTAGTGTATTTCAACGGAATTGCGTTGCCAGGCAACAGCTTGGAGTCCATGTTTACTTCCTGTCAGCTGATGTCATTCACATCCACTGCAACAGGAAATAAACTGGTACACATTTACAATATTTACGTTTAAAACTGTGAAATGGTCTAAATATTGTAGATTTGTGACATCACAAATGGACCGAAATCCCGACAGCTTGTTTCAAAGGCACAGTTTCTCAATACGGGCTGTGTGTATTCCTCTGTGGATTGAGCATTTTGATACTTTCACAGTATTTATGTATCGCTTAAACCTGCTTTATAATATAAAAGACATGAAAACCTCACTTTTTAACAATATGGGACCTTTAACTTAGACACACATGGGCCCACATTCATCAAACTTCTAATAATTACATTTCAGAGTGCTCCAGGAAGCTGACAGTTAAGAATGAGATACATCTATCAATCGACTTACTCCTACTTAAAGGTATACATATATACAGTATATATACATATACAGTATGTGTGTATATATATACTGTATTTATGTATATATACTGTATATATATATATATACATATATATATGTGTACATATACAGTGTATATATGTATATATATACACTATATGTGTACATATACAGTGTATATATGTATATATATACACTATATGTGTATATATGTGTGTGTGTATATATATATATGCATATACTGTATATGCAGAAATGTATACATATATATGTGCGTGCGCGCGCGTATATATATATATATATGTATGTTTACTATATACAGTATATATGTATACGTATATATAAATGTGTGTGTGTATATGGTGTTTTAAAACACAGTAACACTAACAATTTAACCGATAGAGGCAGCGGTAGACCAGTAACTTCCGTGTTCTGCGAGTTAAAATTACTGTTTTTGTTAATGGAGTCTGGTGGCTTTGAAGAGAGCGTAGACGGATATAACGGCCTCAGTTCTCCGTTGGAGATGTCTGTCTGACGGCGAGTTAAAGCGGTGAGAATATTCTAAATATAGCGCCCCCGTCCACAGCGGTACATTGCTTTGCTCCCATGCTGCTACTCCTGTCTGTCTGCGTCAACCGCCGTCTACTGTAGCTAACGCACTGACTCTGGATCAGTACCTCATACAACCCCACTTCAGAACAGCCAAACTATCCCTTTAAGGTAAGCTACGATATTTGACAGTAGATTGTAAGGAGACTGTAGTTATTATTGCAGAATGTTCAACGCCTTGATTTGTATTAGACTGATGATATTTTAGTGATAAGGAAAAGTGCAACTAGACTATAATTGATAATACAAACATTGTTCCAACAGTATCGCCTTATTCTTTTACCCTGACAGTTAGTGATGAAGGTCGCTCAGCTGGAAAATCAGAAAGATGGAACCAATTTCCGAGTGCAGAGAGCTTTTTCTGTAGCGTTCCTCTAAACCATTTGTACTGATAACTTCATCATTGTAGCTGCTGTTCAACTGAACACAGCAGTCAGGAGCTGGTTTCACAGAGACAGACTTCAGATAGACGTCTACATTCATCTAGTCTAAAATAGTTGTGTCCCTTAACTACAGCTGAGCTAGTCGCGTGCTAAGTGACATCATCTCTTGGCGTTCTGTCAAAATGTGATCAGATGTGCTGTGATGTCACTAGATAGATTCATCTCCCGTCCGGTGTGTTTAGAGTCCATGGACTCCTTGTGATTGACAGGCTCAGTAGTAATGAGGTCATGTAGGTGAGGAGCGGGGAGGCCAATTATTTCCCGACGCAGTGTGGATGATTTTCTCGAATCTGCTGCTTTTCCCCCCCGCAGAGACCGTACCCTTGGACCCTCGCTGCGGCCTGGTCCTGGACCAGGGCACGTGTCGGGACTATAACATCCGCTGGTACTACGACAAGCAGGCCAACGCCTGCGCCCAGTTCTGGTACGGCGGCTGCAACGGCAACAGAAACCGCTACGACACGGAGAACGAGTGCAAGAGGACGTGTGTGATCGTCTGATCCGCCGGTGATTCATCCGCCGGTTCATGTCATTCACACCTGTAAAACAGCAGTTTTTGCAATTTCCCTCAGCAGAAATGAGGCCATAACAATTTTTTATTGCTTCCAAATGTTTTAGAGTATTGACTTTCTCACGTCTCTTTCCAGGAGGCCGAGTGAAGGCATCTGCCATACATCTGCTGTAGATAACTTCAAGGAGGGGCAGCTAATACCAGCCATTTTTTTCTCCACAGGGTTATGTCAAGTTTCTGCATAATTCTCAGGCATATACATGTACACTGATGTTCCGTTATCACTGTTACATCCCAGTTCCTGTCTTTGTGCCTCATCCTGTGTGCAACTTCTTGTAAAATTATCCTCCTCTGATTGCAGTGAAAGAGCTTCCATAGATACCTCTTTATTCTTCTTTTATATCGGCACGCAACGCAGGAGATACTCCCCATCGCTCCCACTCAGGAATACAGATGAGCGCTCTCGCTGTGTGTGTGTGTGTCCACTTTGCCGGGGATTCCCCCTCACCTCTCGGACATGTTGCTGCAAAGATTGTGAAAATGTGGACTGAGCAGTAAATAACTCTGGTGCCTCGTCAGTCAGAGTCATAAATCAGTCAATCAATATGTCATAAAGACATAACGTAGCTATTCATTTTCTCTACTCAAACACTGTAGGGCATGCTAATCTTAAAGAGCCAATAACCCACCAATGAAGCCTCTCATCACTTATATCAATAAAATATAGTTTGTTCTTTTATATATATATACATAAATGACTGATGCTCTGTAACTTCATGGAATAATTGTGTGCGTTTGAATGTTTTTTTTAGTTTTTCTGAATGAAAATGTTTACATGATTTTACCCTTTTGTTCCAGCAGTAAACTGATGGACACACGTATACACACACTGCCCTCTACTGGGGAACACATGCTGATGTCATTACAGTATACAATATACTAGTAATTGTACTGCCAATGTTGAGCAACTGGTTTGTCACTATTACCCAGCTGTACTGACTGTATAAATCCATATTGTACTGTTATATTGTACACGGTCAACATTTGATGTCAAACATTTTTAATAAATCTGGTCTAAACTGACAGTGTGTTGCAAAGCCATCACATTCATGGTAAGGGACTGTATACAAATTATATTAGCTTACAGTCACTCTTTTATTTTGCATGATAAGTATTTAAAAATGTATACATTTACAGTATATATATATGTACATGTTTCCAATTGTTCTACTAATCGTTGAATCGATATGAAAAATGTTGATTTTGGATGTTTATAGTTTGGAATATTTATAATCTGATCAGTTCTGCGCATGCGTTTTCAGTCCACATGCGATTTGACCGTTGGCCAAACTGTAAACCAAGACACTTCATTTATATATATATATTATTTTGCCGGTAAAACCGTAAAATGGGAGCTTATCGTTAGAGTAGCATTTAGTATATCTTCGCACAAACATAGAGAATTGCTGGAATATTGGGTAATCCGGAGCTATCATTTGTTTTGCCGTAAATTCAGCAAGCGCTAGTTTCACTTCTAATGTTTCCGATGCTAATTTAATGCTTTTGGTGGCGCACATTGAGAAAGAAAAAAATAATGTTCTGATATTAAATGTTTAGTACCGCGTACAGCAACTCATTATGTTTTGCCTCTAAAATTGTTAAAGGGTAAAGGAGTTGTGTTGTTAGTATTTTAAGATGTTGGCTGGGAGGGTGTTGCAGTTTCTTTCTAAGTCACTGGAGGATCCAAAGAAAATAACGTTTGGGAGGGTTTTACTTTTTTAAAAAGTACTCGATACCTTTAGGGTATTGTGACGGCCTCTTCCAGGGCTGGTAGACTGTTTGGTGCAGCTGGCCACTGTTGCTCTGGTCTATAAGACCCCGCCCCATCCTCGGAGTCTATGGACTTCATTCCCCTGGCACCACCGGGTGCTGTCGGCGTTCGCTTTTATACTGTAGTTCGCTTTAACATTTTCTTAATTAATCGTGGCAGCCTGTTTTTCTGTCGGCTTAGTTTGTTACGATTCATATTTTGTGTTACCCTTGTTAACTTGATTTAACTTTTGTTAAATAAATCTTTGTTTTTAGTTACTCCCTCGCGGTTTGTTTCCTTATTTGTTATGGTCTCAGAGCCAGGACATAACAAATTGGGGGCTCGTCCGGGAATTGATCGTCCGCTAACAACGACAACAGTGCTTACAGAGTTAACAGTTTCAACCTGGAGGGTGGGCATTACGCTTCTGCTTCAACGCGGTTTCTGCCACCGTGGGTCAGGGGGGCCGCATCATCAGCAGTAAGCGCTGTATGAACGCTGTGCAGTGCGGCGATTAACTAGCCAGTTGTTATCAAATTAAGTACTGTATTGGCATCGGTATCACTGTAAGGGTACTGGTATTGGCACCGGCATCATAATAAACGATAACCAGCCCTAAACATTGTGTTCAACCCCCCCTCCCCACCCCAATCATTTTCATACAGTCCCTAAATATTCTACAAAAATGAATATATATTTGCAAGACCTGTTTTTAGAGCCTTGCTTTATTAATCTTACTGCGGCTTTGGGGAAGTGTCAGAGCTTTCTTACGCAGAATCTGCTCTCCCCTTCTGCTTAAATTACATGTTAGACACTCCTCGACAAGTGGCGTAGTCTGATCTATCTTTAGTGCTGCCCACGGGAGAAACGTTACCTAACTCTACACACTCCTCACACTTTATCAAGCCACAAAAATAGGACGCAATAATATAAGATCCTATTGATCCAGACGCATCAGCATCAGCAGTGGCCCTTTTTTTTACATTTTGTACTTAAACGTGTGACTGTGAGCAAATTGACACCATTTATCTTCAAGAAGAAAGAAAGCACAGCGAGTAAACATTTTCAGAACTGATATCAGTGATTGAGGTGTGTTTTAAAAGGTTTAGCTGCAGAGCAACACACTCACACACACAACCAAGCAGCTTGACAATAATGCACCCCACAGGGAAAAGGGAGAAGCGTGCTGATTGGTGGACAGAACAGCTCGTATGTGTCGCTCTCACCTGTTTCTGCACACAGCTGCTGCACCCAAACTTTACTGGTCCATTTTTAGCACACTTTTTTTTTGTGCACTTCAATCTCACTTAAATAAAGCCATGTAAATAAGGTAAGATTTTGTATTGACTTTGGTGATTCATTTTAGGGAGTGTAGCAAAAGACTCAGCTGAGGGAAAAACAGTGAAATATACAAATACCAATAAATCATTAGAATAAGATATTATAGAAATAAAAGTAAAATGTTAACTGCACTTAA
This sequence comes from Sebastes fasciatus, assembly GCF_043250625.1. Lineage (NCBI taxonomy): Eukaryota > Metazoa > Chordata > Actinopteri > Perciformes > Sebastidae > Sebastes > Sebastes fasciatus. The sequence continues at coordinate 8,971,909 of NC_133818.1, read as the reverse complement.
AAAATTATTATTTGTGGGTTTTCTCAATCTAGGGTAACACTTCATCCATTATTAATAAATTGTAAATTGATAGTTAATTAAACTTTGTTAATAGTTATTTTACCGTTAACAAACAATGAAATTATAATAATCTATACTAATTATTAGTAATGCTATTATTCCTGTTATTTTATCATTAGTTTGTATAATATGAAATAATTAATAAATTCTATATTGCATCATACATAAGAGACAATAAAAATTACATTCTGATTACATTAGTAAAGTGTTTACTAACAGTTTATTGTTGCACACATTATAACAGTTTATATACTATATTAAGTATTTTTTTATGTTTACCAAATGATTTTTAAACCTTTAAGAAATGTTTTTAAAACATCTATAAATATTTCATAGACAGATAGACCAGAAACCAATTATTGATCATTGACAAAGTATTAACTTTCTAACTAAATAATGTTTATAGATGCTTTACAGAGTGTTTATTAACCATTTAACAAGGTATATATATATTTATAATAACCATCCAAATAGCGTTTATATATATACATATATATATGAACGGAACTTTAAAGAAATTATTTGTAAAATATATATATATTTTACAAATAATTTCTTTAAAGTTTGCAAATTTTTTGATTAATTATAGCATTACTAATATTAATAAACATTAATTATAATTTTGTTGTTTGATAACAGTAAAAATAATTATTAACTAAGTTTAATTAACTATTAATTTACCATTTATAAATGATGGTTATCGTAAAGTGATAGCGAATTTAAAGCCGAAAAAACTAATTCATTAAATTACCCAATTTGTGGCTTTTCTTTGTCATATACAATAGTAAATAGAATATTTTGGGGGTTTGGACTGTTTGTTGAACAAAAAAAGTAATTTAAAGATGGTCCCTTGGGCTCTTTACAAAATAATCTGTAAGTAACTATCTGTTGCAGTACAAGTGAGTATAATTATATTGTCTGTAATTATAATTATTGAAACTGTCTTGATTGCTTCGTCACGGTATATGGATTTGGAGTAAAAACAAATTGGTGTATATGTAGGCTCAACATGAGACTAAATCAGTACAGTAGATTTGACTGCACTCTGAATAAATGGAACAAAAAAAATGAATGAACGGAAACCAGATATAAATGAAAGGATGATGTACACACACATATTTTTGAACGTGACAGCGACTGCTCTAAATATCCTCCCAGTCATGCGTACAGCTCGGGGCGAGCTATTCCAGAGCTTTGACAGCATTGTCTCCGCTCTTACGGCCACATGACACTTTGGGAGCTGAATCACGGTGGCATATCCTCGGCCTGAGCAGCCAGTTGCTTCTTTCAGTCTGTGACAGCAGCTGCTCGAGCCGAGGCCGTGATTTGGCCCAGTCGGATTCCACCGGAGCTGAAGCAGGCTAGGGGGGGCAGAGGGAGCTATATTTAGAGAGTGGGACGGGATTAAATTGCGGGGTCTTCACTCTGGGAACCTTTTCTCTACTCTGCCTTTTCCAGCCAGGACCGACTGCCAAAAGGACCTGTGGCCCCGCCGTCTCCTTCCTCTCTCCACAGACCCCCTCGTTCACCCGCCGTTTCCCCCCATCGTGACTCGCCATGGACCCCAACGCCATCAAGGAGGAGCTGCGCCTGTTTCAGAGCACCCTGCTTCAGGACGGGCTGAAGGAGCTGCTGAACGAGAACAAGTTTGTGGACTGCACCCTGAAGGTAGGCGACCGCAGCTTCCCTTGCCATCGGCTGATCATGGCCGCCTGCAGCCCTTACTTCAGGGAGATCTTCTTCACGGAGGACGGGAAGGAGGTGGAGAACACCAAGGAGGTGGTCTTGGAGGACGTCAACCCTTCCATCCTGGACATGGTCGTCCAGTACCTCTACTCGGCCGAGATTGACCTCACCGACGACAACGTACAGGATATAATTGCCGTGGCGAACAGATTCCAGATCCCTTCCGTCTTCACGGTGTGCGTCAACTACCTTCAGAAGAAGTTGTCTGTGGGCAACTGCATGGCCATTTTCAGGATGGGCCTGGTGCTCGGCTGTCCCAGGCTCGCCGTGGCCGCACGCAACTACATCGCGGACCGCTTCGAACTCCTCTACAAAGAAGAGGAGTTCCTCAAGCTCGCGGCGCACGAACTGTTCGCCGTCATCGGCGGAGACTCGCTGAACGTTGGGAAGGAAGAACTGGTGTTCGAGTCGGTCATGGCGTGGGTCCGCCACGACAAGGAGCGTGTCAAGCTCCTGAAGGACGCTTTCAACTGCATCCGCTTCCGCCTGCTGCCGGAGAAGTACTTCAAGGAGAAAGTGGAGACCGACGACATCATTAAGGCCGACCCGGAACTCCAGAAGACGATCCAGGTCATCAGGGACGCCTACAAGGGGAAACTTCCAGAGACGCCCAAGAAGAAGGAGGGGGAGGAAGGTGGCGAGGAGGAAGAGGAGGCCAGTCTACTCCCTGGCTTCCTGAACGAAGACCGCAGACACGGCATGTTCACGCGTGAATTCATCATCATGATCAACGATACGGCGGCGGTGGCGTACGACGTCAGCGAGAACGAGTGCTTCCTGGCGGCCATGTCGGAGCAGGTGCCACGCAACCACGTCAGCCTGGCGTCACAGAGGAACCAGCTCTACATCATCGGTGGACTGTTTGTGGACGAGGAAAACAAAGATCTACCCCTGCAATGTTACTTCTACTTGGTAACCATTTTTTTTCTTTCGTTTGATATCGCTTCCTGCATTGGGGAAATATTCCTATTCACTTTCTCGCAGAGATTTAGATGAGAAGATAGACACCACTGTCATGTCTTAATGTTAAATATGAAGCTAGAGCCAGGAGACGGCTAGGAAAACGAGCCGATAGTGTGAATGAAGCATTGAGTTTTTCAATTTGACTCATTTCCATTTTCTATGTGCCTCGTAACGTTACTACTCCGCTGCTCGTTTGGTCATCTTTACAGCAAAACTTCACCTCAGTGAGTCCGCTACTTGCCGCAAGTCGGTTTAATTTATGCAGAAGTCAGCCCGCTACAACGTTCGCCGCTCTGACCATCCTGCTACGTTGATTTGAATGGGAATGTCCATTCTACTCCTATACTACTTGTATGGTACAGACATGACGGTGTTATCAATGTTCTCATCCAACTCTCGGCAAGAAAACAATTAACCGTATTTCCCAACATGTCCAACAATTCCTAAAGGTGCTAAATGTGGTGTTCTCCGCTCAGGTAGCCAGTACTCCACTATAGAGAATAAAACAGTGTAGGAACTTAGAAGTCTGAGTATTCGTGAAAATAATGCACTCATTGCACAATATTTTAGCTCATCTAAACCCGCTTTTGCATTTCAATGCCTTACTGGAACTCAAAATCACAAAAAAGGAGAGAAACATAGGACAGATTTAAAGTATTTTTTCAGTCTATAACTACAAGAATGACTGGGATACAGTTTTTCCTAAATCCTGCGATCAGTTGATGAATTATGTTTCCCATGTCGCCCATCAAGTCTAAGTAACGCAGACTGAAAGAAAGCATGAAGGCTTTTTAAGACCTATATTTTACAGCATAATCAATATGTGGATACCGTACAGTATGATGATTCATTCTGAGCTAATGGGTGCTAAGAGGGTGTTTTAATGTACTTTTTTTCTTCACAGTTGGATCAACTCGCATCCGAATGGGTCGCTCTGCCGCCCATGCCTTCTCCGAGATGCCTCTTCAACATCGGAGAGAGCGACAACCTGCTGTTCGCCGTGGCCGGAAAGGACCTCCAGACCAACGAGTCGCTGGACACGGTCATGTGCTACGATGTTGAGTCAGTAGTATTATTAGCTTCTTTTCTCTCCCTCTTTCTTTATTTCTTCACCTTTTATACTGTATTAAGGTGATAATTAACTTCTGGAAATTAACAATCGCTAATATATGGTGTTTAAGTATAATTAATTGTGTTTTGATGTGATCTCTTGGGTTCATAGTCAGGATATTTAACTTCTTTATGTACTAATACCACACATGTACCAGTGAAGCATTTGAGCAAATGAATTCAGGGGAACAAAATATCATTAAAATGATTTTTTAAATGTGAATTCTTCAGGAAGATGAAGTGGAGTGAGGCCAAAAAGCTTCCTCTGAAGCTCCACGGCCATTCTGTCGTCTCCCACAAAGGAATGATCTACTGCATTGGTGGAAAGACAGATGACAAGTGAGTAAATGAGCGTGTGTGTGTGTGTGTGTGTGTGTGTTGAGACCTTCCACTGTGAGCTGCAGCTGTTCGTGGTCTATCATCCTGCCAGACTGCAGGGCTGCGCGGTACTTCATAGACAACAATTACACCGCTTCAGTCCAGAACCGTCTCATCTGTTACCGTAATGGAAGATACTGATCCCCGTGCATCTCTTGTTGATTGATACAGAAGCTATTAAAGGATCTAGTAGAGCCACCCAACATAACGTGCTGTAATCCTCACTGTGTTTTGCAGCATACGCAGCAGTGATACCTGAACAAAACAGCCAACAAGTCCTCAAACCTCAGGATGTAACACCGTGTTTATTAATACGCTGAGGTGTGAATGACTCGTTTTGCAATGCATGCAATTAAACAGTAGGAAACCAATTAAACCTGTGGCAAAGAGAAGATCCACACGGCTTTTAGTATAAATCAGTAAAAGGTGAAGAGAAAAAGAATAATTAAAAACATTTGGTGTTCTTGTTTTCTTGTTTTTTGATTCAGAAACAAAAAAACAGTTTTCCCGTTTTTGGTTTAAAACGGTAAAACAAACTATCAAAAGGTACACGGACCGGACGCTCCAGTTTTAATTCAATCTTGACTTTCTCCAAAAAATGTACATAACAAATGCACTTTATTTCTTATAAATTGAGATTATGGAGTTTTAATATCTCATCCTTATTTAATTACCTAATTATGGTATTTACCTCAAATTCCCATCTCTTTTCAATATTAAAAGTATTAACTGCTGTGTCCAGATAATTCCTCTTGTATATACAATATAATGTATTTTAATTGTCAACCAACTGTATGTCCAGTATTGTCCCAGATTAGATGATGTTGCTTTAATCCTGCCCCAATATATGTGTTGTCAAATACACTACAGACACAATACCAAACTGTATGTGAAGTTAGGTTACCTTCAAACTGTATTATTCTATTTTTTTCCTACTATGTTATCAGTTAATTGATTCTATATTCTATATCAAAGTGGTGAGTTTTCATCACTGTTTTCCTGCTGATTGTTGATTGCGACGCTGTGCCATTTAAACAGAGAACTCAGTGATGCTCTGATGAAGGCTTCATGCTGAAACACACCGTCAGTCCATTAGTAACATTAGCAAACAATGATTAAGACATGAGGTGACATTTTCATCATCATTTACCGGAATTGCCGCCTTCCGTCTTTTGGGGAAAACAAACACTTCGCTGCATTTACAAAGCAATTTGTTCCAAATGATCCATATTTGCAGTTGTGTGATGCGCGTTTGTCTTTATCCGTCTTATTTGTCTCCACAGCAAAGCCCTCAACAAGATGTTTGCGTACAACCACAAGCAGGCCGAGTGGAGGGAGCTGGCGGCCATGAAGACACCCAGGGCCATGTTCGGATCCGTCGTCCACAACGGCAAGATCGTGGTGGCCGGCGGAGTCAACGAGGAAGGACTCAGTGATAGTTGTGAAGCGTATGACTTCGCAGCAAACAAGTATGATTCTGATTTATACCATACATCACATCTAAATTTTCTCAAACCCTAAAACAAACAGAAATTGGACAAATGTACCAAGGTACATCCGTAATGAGAGCTCCGTCTTCCACTTGACCTTCTCCTAATGTTGTATCTCCTCAGGTGGGAGCCCTTCACAGAGTTCCCCCAGGAGAGGAGCTCCGTCAACCTGTTGAGCAACGGCGGCTCCCTGTACGCTGTGGGCGGCTTCGCCATGATTCAGGCGGAGAACAAGGAGTTGGCTCCCACAGAGGTCACCGACGTCTGGCAGTAAGTCTTCTCATTTTATGGGACCGTTATTTACATGTTTCGGTCGTTCCGAGATCTGACTCTCCTCTTGGTCTCGTTAGGTACGAGGATGATAAGAAGCTGTGGAGTGGGATGCTGAGGGAGATGCGGTACGCTGCCGGCTCCTCCTGTGTGTCCATGAGCCTCAACGCTGCCAGGATGCCCAAACTGTAGACAGAATCTTTCTTTCTTTCTTTCTTAACCCCCCCAACAACACCTCCCGACACCCCCCTCATCCCCCAGCGAGCTGCCTCCGAGGCGTCTCATCCTCTGCACTCACATTTCTGTGTGCCGAGTTGATCTTTGACATTAATTTTTCTCTGAACTCAGATGATTTTTATCTGTACTATAAACACTCGGCTCTGCTGCCTCTTCAAAGACTGCACCATCCCCACAGTATTAAAAAAAACAAAAAAACAAGCCACAATTTAGATTGATCTCTGTTTACACCATTTCTAGCATTTCTTTTGTAAAATAAACATTTGTAAACTTCTGCTTCTTTTACTGTTTTCTGCGATCTACAGAAAAGTGGCATTTTACAGAGCCTGTATCAACGCGTCGAGGGCAGCCGTGGGAGAGGAGATGTATATTTGTAGCTTCTTTGTGCTTTCAGGTAAACAAGGAAGGGGAGACGGGTTAATAGCAGGTGAGGCGTCATTTAAACGCAGCATAATGATCTTCAAACACGTGTCACACATCCAACATGACTGTGGGTTACTGCACCTCAAACGTGACTGGAAAAGTTGAGGTATGTGTAAGGTTACCGTCACACAGAGTGAAATACATTCACACTGAATCATAGCTGTATTTTAACATCTATTTACACTTACATTAGAGATAATGACCCAGGAGGTGGAGGATTTTACACCTCTTTTAAACTGCTGCAAAGGAGATGGAAGAAATGTGTCATCAATGCTTACAATGAATAATTAGTGTTAAAGGTGCTCTACACGATATCCAGCAGCAACTATTGTCTATGTAAAGATATAGAGGAGTGATGTCTACCTGAGCAGAGGATGAAGTCGCTCTCCCTCTGTGTGTGTTGTAATCCCAGCTTCTTTTTTCTTTGTTTACGTAGCCGGATCGGCTGCATGTGTTTTTAGTGCATGTGAGCGTGCCCCACTGGCTACGGCTACAGCTGATAATGCCATCCCAACCAACAGCATCGTTGTGGAAGCGTAGCACCCCAACCTCTGGTTCCCCCCGAGGTAAACACTGTTAGCTCTGTCAGCACTGTTGCTGTTGTTTACACTGTTAGCGCTGCTAGTAACGTTAGCTGCTCTTTGTTTTACATTTTGAAAATTAAGTCATTTCAATAGAGTGCTGCAGGAATGAGTCCTAAAACCTTTTTACTTCTGGTGATTGCATTCACACTTCAAAAATCATAAAAGTGGTGTTCAGTTGTGAAGATTATCTTGCAGAACAAAACGTAGTAGTTAAAATGGGAGGGCTGAAAGAAGTTGAAGTGTCAATTTAAGTGTAAGCACTGAATTAATTTGTCAATTTAAAGCATTGAGCGAAGTTGAAATATATATTGTGTGTGAAACTGCTTAAAAAAAGTTATTCATTCAGTTAAACTTCAAGCACTGAAAGGAGTCGAAGTGTAAGTTGACGTGTAAATCCTGAAAGAAGATGAGTGCCAATTCAACTGAAAGAAGATTTCAATTGAAGTGGTGCAACGTGATCACATGGGAAACATATAAATAGCACGCCACCTTTAAGGTCATTTCATATGTCATGTTGCGACTTTGTTAGGTTTAGGAAAAGAACGCGGTTTGGATTAAAATAACTCCGGAAGTGGGGTAACTTATGTACGGAAGTTACGTTACAAATAACGTATGGGGTAACCTATGTACACAAATCAGTACATTAAATTTCGTGACAATTGGACTTGGATTCAGGACAGAAACATGACTACAAATGAGTGCGTCCAATTTACAATTGCAGAAAAACAAACGCTGTTACAGTTTGATAAAAATACAATTAATTAGACTCGGAACTACTGTGTTAAAGCATGTTGACAGCTTTACAGTGACATTTAAACCGTGCACGTCAGACGGAATTCGCGGGTTTCTTGCACAACATGTTCCAGTGTTAGTAATTAACGATTTTTACAGATGTTTGGAAAGTATTGACGTGAAAGTCGCTCGTGAAGCTAATAATAGAAATCTGTGGCAGCTGTTCAAAATAAAAAAAAAGTCTTAGTTTGGACACTCACACTGTTAATGAGCAATTATTTCCCACTAAACTTCCTCATTTAATCAGAAACCAAGGTCTGTGCGTGAGCCAAATTTAGCTCAGCATTCACACCAAGGTAATCGCTGTTTGAAGAAATAACAAAGACCTCTATAGAAACTCCGGAGTTTATTTTTATGAACAAAAGGTGCGCTGCATGGAGAGTTTAATTCATCAAAAAGCATTGTGTTGCCAGACATGCCTTACAGTTTTCTCTGCAAAATCACCTGAAACCTGATCCGTGTAAATAAAGCAAACCTTGAGCTTTATCAGCTCAAGCATGACACCAGGAAGTCAGTGCACATGGCTGAAGGTGAAGCACACAACAGTGGTCTTTCACACTAAACTATGCTGGAGTTCCCCCCTGGGTGTGGAAGACTGGAAGGAAACAAGAGAGAGGAGGAGTGATGGAGGGATGGATGTTAGACAAGACGCTGAAGGCTTGGAGTGAGTGCTGATGAGGACGCTGTAGCTAAAAGTAAGTAGAAAAATCTCTTTTTCAAACTACACCTTTATGACTCATCCTCTGTGTATTCATTTCAACACTCAGCTGGAAGAAATTAGCTTTTGAATATAGTTTCCAGAAAGAATAACCATTTTTAATGAGTACAAGTTGCTGCCTTATGAAATGCGAGTGTACATTGCGATGTGTAAATGACACTTCGCACATCTCCTTCACAACTATAATGAGAGCGGATTGCACTGACAGCATTACAGGAAGCTGCCATCAAGCCAGGACGCCATAGGCGCTGTCACATCCTGAGAGGCTTTCAGAAAACAGACTGCTTGACGAGGAAAGGTTTTGTTTGCTTCTTTCCCACTGAGTTTGTTTGATTGTTTGTTTCTTTCCTAGTCTGCTCGCCTCTGGGTTTCCAGCTATGCTCTCTCCTTCCTTCCTCGAGTAGTAATTGAGGGGAAAGGGAATGACTTTTTCCTCACCTAACAATATTTACTGTATATGTAGACACCTGAATTGGAAATTCACAGGATTCAACTTATCATCCAGCTCAAAATATCCATTACAAAAAACACAAATTCAGCATTTGGTCAGCATTTTTTAAACATTAAAGTGGCACTAATAAATATTTATACATTAACAATTAATCAGATGACCACATGTTATGTTTTGTTATGTTATGTTATGTTATGTTATGTTATGTTATGTTATGTTTTGTTATGTTGTGTTTTGTTATGTTTTGTTGTTATGTTTTGTTATGTTATATTTTTATATTTTGTTATGTTATGTTATGTTATTTGATGTTATGTTTTGTTGTTATGTTATGTTATGTTATATTATGTTATGTTATGTTTTGTTATGTTGTTATGTTATGTTTTGTTATATTATATTTTGTTGTTATGTTATGTTATTTTATGTTATGTTTTGTTGTTATGTTATGTTATGTTATATTATGTTTTGTTATGTTGTTATGTTATGTTTTGTTGTTATATTATATTTTGTTGTTATGTTATGTTATTTTATGTTATGTTTTGTTGTTATGTTATGTTATGTTATATTATGTTATGTTTTGTTATGTTGTTATGTTATGTTTTGTTGTTATATTATATTTTGTTGTTATGTTATTTTATGTTATGTTTTGTTGTTATGTTATGTTGTTATGTTAATATTATGTTATGTTATGTTATGTGCCACCTGACCCTGCAGTTTCCCTCAGCTCTACAGAACATTTCAGCATTTTTCAGCTCATTGTTTTAGCTTTAATTTTGTTGTTATGTTATGTTGTTATATTATGTTATGTTATGTTGTTATGTTATGTTAAGTTTTGTTTTGTTATGTTATGTTGTTATGCTGTTATGTTATGTTTTGTTATGTTATGTTTTTTATGTTAAGTTATGTTTTTTTATGTTATGTTATGTTATGTTTTGTTATGTTATGTTATGTTGTTATGTTATATTTTGTTATGTTATGTTGTTATGTTATATTTTGTTATGTTGTCATGTTTTGTTATGTTAAGTTATGTTGTTATGTTATGTTATGTTATGCTGTTATGTTATGTTATGTTATATTTTGTTATGTTGTCATGTTTTGTTATGTTAAGTTATGTTGTTATGTTATGTTTTGTTATGTTATGTTATGTTATGTTGTTATGTTATGTTATGTTATATTTTGTTATGTTGTTGTTATGTTATGTTATGTTTTGTTGTTATGTTATATTTTGTTACGTTATGTTATGTTATTTTATGTTAAGTTTTGTTATGTTGTTATGTTTTGTTGTTATGTTATGTTGTTATGTTATGTTATATTTTGTTATGTTGTTATATTATGTTATGTTATGTTATGTTATGTACCACCTGACCCTGGAGTTTCCCTCAGCTCTACAGAACATTTCAGCATTTTTCAGCTCATTGTTTTAGCTTTAATTATGTTTTTCTATACTTATGTTACGTCGCTTCCATATGTATTTTAGTTTGTTTACGTACTTATTTTAAGCCCAACCATGACGTTTTCCCTAAACCTAACTAAGTGGTTTTGTTGCCTAAACCTAACTGCAGACGTTACCGTAGGTTTGTTGTATTTTGCTGAGTTACCTCTTGCAGTGTAGGTTTCTAGGACTTTTATTGTGAAAGGTCAGAGCAGATTGAGTGAAGCTGTTATGTACTGCTGTTGACAATGTGGGAGTAATAAATTGTTTGCCGTTATTTTATTACCTTCATAAAGTAAAGGCAAGGTAACTCTCGGCTACACAAGCTGTTGCGGATCACCTCTCTGGGTGAGTAGGGAGAGCGGGGAACATCTTAACACATTTTGGTTTGGGCTAAATAATTAAAACAAATATTTGAGTTAGATTTATACAAGATAATAGACAACATACACATCTCTGCTTCAACTGAACACTTCCATTCTTGGACAATTGCACCAAGAGTGGAGGACTGACTGTATGGGTGGGGTTCATTGTAACAGACTTGTTGTACAGTTGTAACACTTCCTAGTAAAGTCTCTTTGAATGCCATTAATTAAATACAATTCTAACTATATACCATAGGTGGATACTGTTTGTGGATCTCCATCTATTTCATGGATGGATAGGTATCCATACCGGTCTATTTATGTATCATCTATTGGTCTATCATTGGTGGACATTCAAATATTATTTGTTATTATTTATTTCTCATTCTATGGAAAAAAGATTTGCGAGAATTAGTTGTTTTTATTTCATTATCGTTGTGTACTATGGGCGGCTTAGTTGTAACCTTTGAAGCTGAAAAATGAAGCCAACGCCGAAGTGCCAAATTCAAATAGTTCAGAAAAACGTTCAAGAACAATTTGTGTTATCAGTTAATGGTATTGATTATTTATCCAGCAGCTTTTTGTACCTTAAGAGCATGATGTAAAATAAGTGTTTTCTAGTTGTCAACCAGCCCTAGGTCAGGGCCGGCTTAGGGCATAGGCCATATAGGCGGTCGCCTTGGGCACCACGTTCTTGGGGGGTACTGGTTGTCCTCTGAAAACAAAAAATACCCCCCAAACAATCTGCCCTTGGTTCTGGGGGGTTGAACCCTACCCCAAGGGGGGGCTCAAAATCCAAATTTAGCTTTGGGCACCAAAAGGATAAGAACCGTCCCTGCCCTAGGTAGACAATTAATATGAGTAATTGTAGAGTGCAAACTTCATTAATAATCCCATAAACAAGGATATGACCTCTGTGTCCTAAATGCTACAGTAGCTCCTACTCTGGCACAAGATCTCCCTTCTCTGATTTTTATTTTTCAAATATAAAACTGCTTTTCATACTCGACAGCACTCCACCATGGAACTTGACAACTGCACCGACGTGGACCGACTGATGAATCGCTATTACCTGCCCGTCTCCTACGGCATCATCTGCATCGTGGGCCTGGTGGGCAACGTAACCGCCATCGGCATTTACGTGACCAAGCTGCGTCCCTGGAAGAGCAGCAGCATCATCATGGTCAACTTGGCGCTGACCGACCTCCTCTACGTCCTCAGCATGCCCTTCCTGATCTACTACTACGTCAACGAGGACTGGACCCTTGGCGACTTCATGTGCCGATTTGTGCGTTTTGGCTTTCATTTTAACCTGTACGGGAGCATCCTCTTCCTGACGTGTCTCGCCGTTTTCCGCTACGTGGTGGTGATCCAGCCTCTGATTGCAGCACAGGTGCAGAGGAAGTTTTGGGGTATAATTGCGTGTTCAGCCGTCTGGATCATCGCCGCTGCTGAAATCATACCCATGTTGACGATGATATCCTTCGAGGAGAGCAACAACAAGACCTACTGCTTGGACTTTGCTAGCAGCACAGACGTCTACACCGTGCGGTGGTATGGCTGGCTGGTTACTACGCTCGGATTTCTCCTCCCTCTAGTGGTGGTGTTCATGTGCTACATCGGTATAGTGAAAGAGCTGGCGAACGGGCCCCAAACAACCAGTCCGTGCCGGATGCGAGCGCGGCGCGTGACCGTGCTGATCCTGGTGGTGTTTGTGGTGTGTTTCCTGCCGTATCACATCTTACGCGTGTTACGGATAGAAACTCGAAACTCGACGTGCATGGTGGAGCGCAATGTGCACACGGCATATATTATCTCCAGGCCTCTGGCTGGATTCAACACGTTTTTTAACCTGGCCCTGTACACTCTCTCAGGTGATCAGTTCAGGAGGGCCTTCCTCAGCACTTTTTACTCAGAATACTGGCTGAGCAAGGCCAGGTCGCTGCTCCACGTGACCGTCATCAGCAAGGCAGGCCGAGACATGCCTGCTGCATGACGAATGTCCAACGCCTGACTTTTCTTTCTTTGATGTCTCACTCTGTGGACACACTGTGAGCTTGTCAGACAATGTCGGGAAAGCTGCACGACAGTTGTTGTGTTTTCTTTCATCGTGTGCTTCCCAGAGACAATAAAGTTTTGTGTGCCAACTCCTGACATGTAAATACAACTAGAGGTTATGAGAAATGCATGTTAAGTTAGACCTTTGTCCACATGCCAGTATAATTTACCTGACTAACAATGTAATGATTTGAATGTTTGCCGCCATGCAAATAGTCTTTGTTATTGAAGGTTTCAGTTTAGTCCTAAAACCAGGCAATGAGTTTGCATTACTGAGCTTCACTTTGCCAGATTTCCAGTTAGTTTTTTCCTGTGTATTTTTAATTGCTACAGAAAATAAGGTCTATGTCTTTAATAAAAACTTACAGTTTTACAACATGTTGTATATTACACCCATAGACTGTATATAAGAACTGGACGTAGTCACGGTGACGTCACCCATTGGTTTGTGGACTGCCGTTTTGAAGCCTCGAGTTCGGCATTTTGGCCATCTCCATCTTGTTTTTTGTCCGTTGCCGTCTTGGTTTTTGTCCGTCACTATATTGTTTTTTGGCCATCGCCATCTTGGTTTTTGGCCGTCGCCATCTTGGTTTTTGTCCGTCGCCTTCTTGGTTTTTGGCTGTCGCTATATTGGTTTTTGGCCATCTTGGTTTTTGGCCGTCACCATCTTGTTTTTTTGTCCGTCTCCGCATTGTTTTTGTCCGTCCCCATCTTGTTTTTGTCCGTCTCCATCGTGGTTTTTGTCTGTCTCCATTTAGTTTTTTTGTTTTTTGACGGACACATTTTTTGCAGGTTTAAGGCACTTCCACATTGGCTTCACTTTTCAGATCCCGGAGGTTGCTCACTGACTACACCTGTGAGTATCTTAACCATGAACTTTATTATGCTTTATACAATATTCAGGGCATTAATATAGCATCAAACAAATATTTGTTATGTAAAGATATAGAGTAGTAATGTCTACCTGAGCAGAGAATGAAGTCACTCTGACAAATTTTCAAAAAATGTCTGAAAAAAATGTCTGAACAATGTTAGAAAAATGTCCAAAAAATGTTTTTTAAAAATGTCTGAAAAAGGTCTGAAATATGTTTGAAAATTATCGTTAAAAAAGTTCGAAAAATGTCTGAAAAAAAAGCTGAAATATGTTTGAAAAGAAGCTTAACATATTTTGACCTGCTGACAGGTGATCAGTGATCGTAATGGGTGGCAAGCTGTCCAGGTCCTCCTAATTCATAAGGATCGATATCATAAACTAACTTCAATTTAGTAATATATGACCCCTTAGCCTCTGTCAGCTCCTCTTTATATTGGTATTTGTCTTTCACACGTACTTTATACATTTCTGATGATGATTGACAGATGACAGATGAATAGGCCGGTGACAGATAATGATACCGTAGCTCCGTACTCTACCCTCCAAAAGTGTCGGCGCGCCCCAGAATGCTCCCTATTCCCTATCGGTCATTTTTCAACTAGTTTCTGGAGAGAAGTCACTTTTTCTGATGTATCATTTAACTTTTTCTTCTTTTTTTTTTGTTTACATTTCCTTAGTCCGCCCAACACTTTGGAAATGGATGGAAATTTTAAAAAGATATCAATCATCACACTTTGCTGCGTTTGTCTCCCCAACAGTGTGATAAAATGATTTTACAGCCCGACACCTCCGGCGGCTACTGATCTGTGAAAGACTCCGAGGTTGTGTCTGAGCACTTAGCGTTAGGAGTTCTCTCTGCAGATGCATCCAGCTTCCCCATGAGCTAACAAAGGCGGACACTCTTTATTTTGAAAGTGTACGTACAGCTCTCTATGTCGCTGTACTACTAGGAGGAGATCTTTAAGAACAAAAAATACATCCGTTTATCTTCATGTAACACAAAACCTCCCGGAACAAATCCTCCCTGTCAACAGAGAGACATCATCCGTAGATAAAGGAAGCTGTTACACTATTTGTCTATCACTGCCAGCAAATTGCTTCATCCTGGACACCATATGTTGCTATGCTGCAACACCCCGCTTTATGGTTTCGGGTCCGAACAATTAGCGAGCTGCGTCGAATAACAAAAGCCTCTTATGATACAAGATGGAATTAATGCAACATTTGAAGGTGTCTGCCACTTCTCCGTGTGCATGAGTACACAAAGAAGTCAAATCCGGCGTCATTATCACAGGCTTACATAATTCTAATCTTTCTCTGTTGCATGCTGTGCAAGTAGAATAAAGACTGCAGCTGGGGATGGAGAGGCTATTTTGGTCTGTGGACATAGCCATTTCTGCCTCCTGACTGATCTCCTCATCCTCATTTTCCTTCTTCTTCTGGAAGTGCTTATTACTGTTTTCCAGGATATTAATATGAAGCATCTCACAAGGCAACGCCTGTAGAAAATGTGTCGAAATAGATTGTTTTTTCCCCTAGCGGAGCGCAAATGGAACAGAGTATTGTATGTTTGTCAGATTATAGAGGGAAAAAGCATTCAGCAGGCCAATTGGTTTCTTCTATTTTCTGCTGCGCCAGAGTCATGGTCAATTGAACTTTAAATGATCAATTTGGAAACGAAGAGCCTGTGATCAATGCCCTAATGGTGGAAATACCAATGTTCTCTTCCCGTGATGTAAGAGCGCTGAAACCGGCTCTGACAGCCCGTCTTTCAGCTCTTCTCCTCTCCTCTCTCCTTGCTTAGAAAAAAAGGCCTCATCGATGTGCGTCAGTGTCTGTATACGTGCGTGGATATGGAAGAAGTTGGCACACCGCGTGATAGATTTTAGATTTTTATGGTGAGAACATGCTGTGAAAAAAGGAGCAAGGTAGAACACGTGTACTCATGCGTACCGGAGAGAGTCCATCAAGGACAAATTTACATGACTGGATGCTGCATATTTTTTTATTGAACACATTTCCTGCGAGAAATTGCCTTTCTGTATATTCCAGCTTAAAGGTATAATATGCAACATATTCCTAAAAAAAAACAATGTATAGACTGATAGAAAAATCATCACTTGTGTCCCAGTAGAAGTGAATTTTCTCTTTTCTTCTTATTTTGCTGTGCTGACGTTTCTGGGAGTCGGCACAACACAGTCTCACAGCAGT
This sequence comes from Sebastes fasciatus, assembly GCF_043250625.1. NCBI lineage: Eukaryota > Metazoa > Chordata > Actinopteri > Perciformes > Sebastidae > Sebastes > Sebastes fasciatus. The sequence goes on along the minus strand of NC_133818.1, from coordinate 8,955,750 downwards.
TCATGAAATAGTCACGAAGTTTCATCTATTTGATTTGTGTATATAGACACGAATTTCCCTTTTTTCCGTGACGCTCAGCACGACTTTCAACAACAAATTTTTGGTGAGTTTTTCCTACAAAATGTCCAGATTTCCGCCCCAGTCTTTTCAAAATTAAACTACTTAGTTAGGTTTAGGAATAGAGCGACTTGGTTAGGCTTAGGCAGCAAAACTACTTATTTAGGTTTAGGAAAAGGTCGTGGTTTGGGTTCAAATAACACCGGAAGTGGCTTAACTTAAGTACGGAATTTATGTGACAAAAAATACTTTGTTAGGTTTAAGAAAAGATCGTGGTTTGGGTTAAAACTTTCAAAATTCATAAAAAATCCAGCACATTCCCGCAGATTTGTGGGTGTGTTTATTTGTGCTTTAAAGCGTAACCGGCATGAAACAATCAGAAAATAACATTTTATTACTCCTGCTTTTGTTCTCACTAAAAGCCTTTGCACTCCAAGTCCGTATTTTTTGTCGCACGTTTAAAAATAAATACTTTCGTCCGTCATTAAAGTTTGCGGAACAAGTTTGAATTTCTGCGTTTTTTGGCATCCGTGAAAAAAATGCGAAAGAGGGTTGTTTGACCTCTCAGAGCCACAATCCGTGCAAACGTCATCATCCAAAATGGCATCTGATAAACATTTACTTTGTATCCCAGCACGAAACACTTGCACGATAAAGAAATAAAAGAATACAGAGATGAAGAATTTAAAGATAGTTTGTGGCAGGTGATTGCAGAACAGATTGGAATCGGGGATGGTTGCAAAACAAAGTGCGAAAGATTAGCCAGTAGTGATTCATTAGCCCTGTTTGGGACTAGCGCTATCCATTGCACCCATGTTATTAATTCAGTTTTGTCTCGTATTGCAAATTTAACGGATATAATAAACCCCATCGGACTCGGTGTGTAAGGTTTTTGTGCGTTAGGTTTTTTTATCGGATGATGGATTAAAAAAATGCATATGAAAAATAAGGACTTGGTTTGCAAAGACCTTAACGCCGCTCCCTCTCTTCATTCACGACCACTGCTCTCTGGAGGAGTGGCCAACTTTGAATGCCGCGTCTTTACAAACACCAACCGACAAAAGTAACATATTATACCTTTAATCAATCAGAAAGAAGAAGAAAAAAACACACCGCAGACTATTGCCAAGTTTGTGCTTTGATATTCTTATGAAGCCAAACACCACAGAGTAAACTACAAGATTTCACTGATCAACACGGCGCTAGATCACAAACATGACACAGAAGATCCTTCGAGTCGCTCGCCATTTTTTAAAATAGACTAAAATTGTTCCTCGTGTTTTTTTTTGTCGTTTTTTTTACTAATTATTAGCGAAATTTAAGAAACATTTTCCAGCGCTTTGAGAACATTCGAAGCACTTTGCTAATTAATAAATAAATACAATTCACAACTGCAGTGCCAAAAAATAGCCATAAGAAAAAAAAAAAGAAAAAAAATACAAAATGTTGCCATGACAAATACATCCATTTTAAATATTAAGACACCGTTCGGCAGTCCAACAAAGAGCTATGAGGGCAGGAGGTTTTGGCAGATTCACGGCGGAGGAGAGACGGGGAGGAGAGTAAAGCACAATGAATCAAACAGCGATCAGTCAGTTCATTGGTGTTTTTAGTTCCTCCTCACCATCTCACCACCTGGCTGCTGTAGTCCTCTGTAGTGGCTACCGCCTCCAACGCCTTCACATCCTCTTCCTCCCCTCCTCCTCCTCCTCCTAGTCTCCACAGCTCCGCCAGATAGGTCCTGTGCATCCGCTGCCTCTGCTGCCTCTCCTGCCACCTCCTCTGCCGCTCCTCTTGGTGCTGCCTCTGGCGGTTGTACTGGTAGCGCCGCAGGAACAGCTCCTTGGCGTACTCGTACAGCTCCACGTCGAGCGCGTTGAGCCCCTCGATGCGCCACCGCACCTTCTCGCTGATGCCGACGCTGGCGGCGCGCGTGCTGTTGATCTGCGTGAAGGCCCGGATGAAGCGCAGGCCGAACGTCCGCTCGAACAGGTACTGCGTCTTGCGCTGGAACTCCGTCAGGCCGTAGAACGCCATATTGCGCAGGTTGGCTTTGGCGCTGGCGAGCAGCAAGCGGCCACGATCCAGCTCGCTCACCGACGACATGTTGTAGCAGCCCACCAGGCTGAGGTCGGCAAGCATGCGCACCTGGCGGTTGTTGGCGAGGTTAGAGGGGCAGCTCATGAAGTCCGCCAGGGGCACGCCGGTCCAGTCTTCGCCGCTGTAGCAGGCGGGGAGCTCGTCTTGAGTGGGCGGGCGGCCGTCGCACATGTGGAGGGCGGTTTTCCAAGTGGCCCCGCGCTGCACGTGCTTCCACTCGCTGAGGTAGCGTGACACGGGATCGCGTAGCATCGTGATGTAGTAGAAATTCCTGCAGGACAGAAAAAGAGATGCATCAGAGGAGGTGTCTAGCACGCACGGTAGCGCTTTGGTCCAGATTGCCATTTTGTGACTGAAAGGCATTCTGGGATATTCCTTTTCTTTCTGAGAGTTATGAGAAGATTGATACCACTTTCATGTCTGTACGCTTCATGTCCTAAACTAATTTGTTTTATTTTGAAAAGACCGGAGCGGAAATTGACTCCTGCGTCACGTGTTGCTGGACATTCGTAGGAAAAAGCATGAAAAATACGTTGTTGAGAGTCGTACTGAAGGTCACGAAAAGAAGGGAAATTTGTGTCTATGTATTTCACGAACTGACGTGAGACTACGTTGTACATCCAGGGCGACAGCACAGTACTGTTTTGAAGAGGCAAAGAAGAATTGATTTGCCGTTAAACAAGTTGATCTTTTTTTCTGGGTTAATAAATATGGAATCGGTGTGTAGACTGGCGTACTTGCAGATACCCTATTTTGAATTTTGAGCAGTATCAGACGCATTTCCGATACTCGCATCGGAACAACTCTAATAGAAACTTACTTTTTTAAAGATTTTTTCAGTCAAATAGCCCCGGCTTTCTGATTTAAAACAACATCTTAAATTGAATTACAACAGTATTAAGTTTAACTGTGTGTTCAGTGAATGATGAAGAAACTGTCTGTTCCAGCACAGCGGAGGAGGACGAAGCTATACATCAAATTTTCTCATATCCTGCTGCAGTTAAAAAGAAATACGAGCAGGAAGAAACACCGCAGAGCTGGAAGTACAGTATGCAGAGAGCACCGAGAGTGTGATTAGGGTTTAAATGAAAACATCATCGAGCGAGTCGGAGGGTGTTGGAGACTAATGATATAGAAAGCAATGCAAACCTAGTAGCAGGTATAGCACTTAATATCCTGCAGATGTGCAATTATTTTGTTTTTGTCACACCAATTTGCTCCTGCCGTCCTCTGGTAATGACTTTTTTTCCCCCCCGTCTCCGACACCTTTCTGGATCGCTCTGATCTGCCACGAAACGACGCTTCAAAAAGTTGCTGTAACACAGCTGCCGCGAGAACCTTTCAACCAGAAAACAGCTTTTCGCTCTTATCTATTGAGTTCAGAGATGACCGGCATAACGGCGAGGTGACTGGGGGGGAGTCAGCGCCGGGAGGATTTCAGCCATTTTTTCAAAAGTTGATATCAAAAGGAAAACAACACAGATAAAAGGGAAATTGAAAATGTTCGTCTTGTGCGCAGAGATCAGCGTGACCTTAAGATGTCGGCGTCGGCAAACCGAACATAAAGCACGAATAAAAAAACGCTTATTTCTTTCATTCCTCAAGGCTGCGGTTTATTTTCTCTGAGCTTTCGTTCAACAGCTAAATAAAGAATTCAGACTCAAGGATATTTTACAGCAACGCTGCTCTGGAAAAAAAATTCTCTTTAAAACCCAAGAGTGATCATTTCCCTTTTTCCCTATACAGATTTGTAACTTGTTGATGCTTCTTTCTTAGACTACCTGTTAGCCTGCTGGTGTACAACAGTGTGGATTTTCTCTCTTTGTGAGTACGTCTCTGTGGACTGAATTTGGCCGAGAAGAGAGCAGACTGCTGTGATGAGCTGGACGGGCTCCCAAAATCAGATCCCGAACGGTTTGTGGGTTTCTCAGTACCTGAGCGTATGTGTGAAATATTTATTTTGAGTGAGATATATCAATAAACCTAGAAGCCCTTTACAGTTACATTAAAGCCTCTTTTGCTACAACACAGAGAAAAACTGGTTATAGCGACATAATTATCAACCATTTTCCACCTTTTTTGCTCAATTTTGCTACTCTGCTATTTACTAAGGGACTGTACGCAAATTATTGGGGTGGGGAGGGGGGTGAAGCTTATGTTTCCCTTTTTTTCCGTTTTCTTGGACGCTTTATTTCTTTCTTTATTTCTTAAAACGGGCACAAAAGATGTATTTTGCCCAGTAATCACAACTGATATCTGTGAATTAAAAAACCCTCCTCCCAATATCTTGAAATAATATAACAGTACAAAGAATTTAAAGAGGACCTATTATGCTTTTTCCCTTTCCTTTAGTGTTTTATATAGTTTTTTGTGCATATAAAAGGTCTGCAAAGTTACAAAGTCCACTGCTCCTGAAACGCCTCACTTGAAGCCCCGCCTTTTCTTCATTAACATGGTGATGTCACCAAGTAACACATTTGCATACCTGCCTAGTGGCTAGTTTGGTACGCCCTCAAACAAAGCTAGTTAGAGAGGAGCTGGAGTCCGAAGAGTTTGGTTCAGTTGACCAATCACAACAGTGGGCCAGCTGACCAATCACAGCAGACTGAGCTTTTCGGGGGCGGGGCTCAAACAGAGCGTTTCAGACAGAGGGTTAAAGAGGTGCTGCAGCACAGCCGGTATGAGAAAAATAAAGCTTTTTTGAACATTAAAGCATTTAAACATGTTCTATTAGAAACCCAAAATACAAGTAAGCACCTGAAAATAAGCATAATAGGTCCTCTTTAAAGCTGACGTACTCTTATTAAAACATTTATGAGTGCAACCAGTAAACAATTAGCAACTGGAAAGTTTATGGCAAACAAAATGCTACGCTAACGGTAATGTCCAAAGTGATATATATATATAGACAGAGTGGTAATCTGTGAAAGAACGGGAGATTAAGTGTGTGTTCAGATCACCATGGATCATATCCACAACTGTAAACAACACACAGTCAACATATTTCATCTGATTAGTAGAACATTTGGCAATATGTGATGCGGAACTTGCATCACATTATATTAATAATGCAGAATAAAGGAGCGATGGGGGAAGGAAATTGAAAAAAATAAAGCACTCACAATCTTTTTATTGTGACTATTAAGAGAAGGCTGAATTACAATATTCCCCTGATAGTTTTCATACGGTCCCTTATATCTTCTGTCATTTCAGAACGTGCAGTTCCGTCCCTGTCCAGCAGTTGTCCCCAGAGTGTTGCCACCTTTTCAACTGACCTCCACACCCACCTGCACACCTGCTCCACGTTACCTCATCAGCTCCCTGTGTTTGACCTGCCTGTTGCCAAACTCTGCTTTCAGTAAGTTCTGCTTTTTTACCTATTTTATCTACAATATGTGTATTCATGAGCCTTTGGAGATGTTCCTCTTTCACTGTTTATAGTCTCAAGAAAAAAAACAAATTTTCATGATTACATTTTTACCAAGGACAGATTCAAAAAAAGGTATTTGTGTCCGTCATGAAAAGCTTCACATCAAAAGCATCGACTGCAGTAATTTACTAAAACCGAGACAGTAGATTTGTCTCATTCTGCTGGCAGATTTGTTCACTAAACTGAATGTTTATATTATTTTATACTTTGGTGAATTGGTGATTATCATAAAGTGGACATGTCTGTAAAGGGGAGACTCGTGGGTACCCATAGAACCCATTTTTATTCACATATCTTGAGGTCAGAAGTCAAGGGACCCCTTTGAAAATGGTCATGCCTGTTTTTCCTCGACCAAATTTAGCTTAACTTTGTAGCGTTCTTTAACCTCCTTTGGGATAAGCTAGTATGACATGGTTGGTACCAATGGATTCCTAAGGTTTGTCTAGTTTCCGCTACAACATCCGAAGGATTGAATAGTGCCCGAGCTAAATCACAAATTACGTTAATACGTTAAAGAAATTAGTGGCGTTAAAACAAATTTGCATTAACGCGTTATTAACTTTGACAGCACTAGTTAATATAATAAAAGCTCGATACTTGGCGTCTGTATATCGATACAATATTACCACGCAAAATATCGCGATACTGTACTGTATTATTATTTTTCCCCCACTCTTATTTTGTGATTATATATCCAACTATGCTGAAAAAAGATGTCATTTTGTGACACAAACATGATACATTCTGTTAAAGTGCATTGCTTGCCATCAGTTAAGTTATTTTGTACTAAATCGGCTGTATATTAGATGTAAAAACAGGAGCTTTCACAATAAAAGCATCTGCACAGCTGTGTAGTTCACTGCTAAACTGCCAAATTAGATTAATTCAGAGAGAAGTTGTGTTACTGAGCAGGGAGTGCACGGCCAAACAGCCTTAAAAGGTCCACAATTTAGCAATAATTGCCAGACGGCAGATATCAATCAGCTGTGATATACAGTTAAGTGAGTGGCGTGATGATATCATGGCAGAACACACCCGCAGACAGGCCCACCACCCAGAGATAATGGCCATCCACAGTGGAAGCTAAGTGAATTACCCTGCCATCTTCGCCGGGTTGAGCGGACAGCACTAGATGGATGGACACACACGAGCGCCTCACAAAGCGGCCTTTGTTGTACTTCCTGGAAAACAGCTCAGTCTTTTCTTCCTCCCCTCCGCCCTCCCCCCCCCGTGCCTATCATCTATCTGTACAGCTAACCGCGAGACAGCCGGATCAATAAATGTCCATGCAACCCCGCCTTCCTGCGTCTGTGCTTTCATCGTGACCTATTGACAAAAGAGCAGAAAATGTCAAAGCTCTCCTCTTACTCGTGTCAGGGACAGACGCAGGGTCAGATTATGAAGGTCACGAATAATTACTCGTAGGTTGAGTGGCTGAGGGTTTGTCATGCAGGAGACGGGAAGTGTCACTTTGAACGAGCGTTTTATAGCATTTGTTATCACAAGTAGGAGTCGCTCTGCAGGTACGATCTAACCCAAAAATGTCTAAAAGTGCTTTCAATAGAAACATTTCACTCAAAAATGGACTGTGTTCTTAAACAAAACTACTTTTCTAGGTTTAGGAAAAGATCAACTTAGGTTTAGGTAACAAAACCACTTAGTTAGGTTATGGCAACAAAACTACTTAGATAGGTTTAATAAACAAAACCACTTAGTTGGCATTAGGAAAAGATCAACTTAGGTTTAGGCAACAAAACTACTTAGGTTTAGGAAAAGTTTGACTTGGTTAGGTTTAGGCAACAAAACTACTTAGTTAGGTTTAGGCAACAAAACTACTTAGTTAGGTTTAGGAAGAGATTGACCTAGGGTTAGGCAACAGGACTACTTAGTTAGGTTTAGGAAGAGATTGACCTAGGTTTAGGCAACAGGACTACTTAGTTTTAGGAAAAGATCGACTTGGTTAGGTTTAAGCATCATAACTACTTAGTTGGATTTAGTAAAAGATTGACTTGGTTAGGTTTAGGCAACAAAACTACTTAGTTTTACTCCTCCCTATACACGGTGTTTTTCGCTCTTTATACTTCCTGGATTACATACAAATTGATTTAATTGGATATATACGAATTACAGTGCATTACTTTTCGTAGGTATATCTACGAGCGGCGTATGAGAACAGCCTGAACTGTTTGTTGGTTGATGAGGCTTTCCTGAGCTAAAACAACCCTTCCTCACCATCCATCTCTGTCAGACATCATTCATCCTGCTTTATTCCATGCCAGTGCCTCAGCTCTTTGCTAATGCGCCAAATTGCTTTCAAGTCTTTCAGGCCTGAACAGGACAAAGTGGGAACGTTTTTGATGCTCTCGGATACCTGATTGATGGGGCTGAAATCTAATGTTCTTCATCTATTTATTTATTCGAGTGACTGTACAAGACGTTGATTCTGCCACTGGCAACACACAAGCGTGTTTGTAATAATGCACGGTTGTTCCTAAAGGTAAATTTAAATCAGCTTGTCGCATTTTGCCACCGATCAATCCGCCGCCTCGTTCATGCCCTTCTCGCTTGCCTGTCACCTTTCTCCATACAGCAAACCTGCAAACACTATTGATCGCCCTCCCTCCGCCTCCCTTCCTCAATTGTCTCCCTCTCACTCTCTAAATCACCATCAAAAAGCTACAGAGGAAACTCGCAGCAAAAGATCGATATCTGCCTTGTTAATTCACTCACTAGCATCAAGGACACAGTCGGCCCTCATGATAAAAGCCTTGATGGAAACTATTTACGCTGCTGAAGAAGCAGCCCGTACAAAAAGGATCTGGATCGACGACAATCTTATTTATTTCATCTTTCTTTCTTTTTTTTCTTTTAGATAAAATTGAAAATACATCATGTTGCTTTTAGTTGATGTGTTCCTGAAGAACGATTTCACCGCTCCGTCTCCACCTCACGCTGTTCCAATGAGGTTATTGCTTTGGAAGCCAGTTTCTATCTGCCGAGTATAGGGAGAGGAAGCCAGTTTGAAAACAAGCACAGGACGAAACATCGATTCCACACCGGAGTCATGGTGTTGATAACTCGCGCAGTTGGAGCGGATCCATTTTTAAAGGTGTTTCTGCGGCCACGAGGGATCCCTTTAACCATCACCTTCAAGAGGCAATTACTATCACTAAAGAATTCTCCTTTAGCTTCACACACATTTCTACAGGAAATAATAAACCCCATCAGCAACCTTAAGTAAAAAATATCTAATCTGTCATCTTATTTTAAAGATTGTTGTCATAAAAATATCAAATGTATGTATGTATGTATGTATGTAATTTCTTTAATGCAACTTATGATTTTTAATTTACCTTTTTTTTAAAAATTCAACAGGCCACTGTCGGGCCCATCCGCTATTTGGTTTTTCAGAGGTTGTAGCGGGCTCAGTTTTAAAGCTAGACTGAAGATACTGGTATCTATGAAACTATACAATTTAAGGAATCCATTGGTACCAAACATGTCATACTAGCTTGTTGCAAAGGAGGTTAAATAACACTCCAAACTTGCGCTAAATTTTGGAGAGGAAAAACTGCCATGTCCATGTTCAAAGGGGTCCCTTGACCTCTGACCTCCAGATATGTGAATGAAAATGGGTTCTATGGGTACCCACGAGTCTCCCCTTTACAGACATGCCCACTTTATGATAATCACATGCAGTTTGGGGCAAGTCATAGTCAAGTCAGCACACTGACACACTGACAGCTGTTGTTGCCTGTTGGGCTGCAGTTTGCCATGTTATGATTTGAGCATATTGTTTTATGCTAAATGCAGTACCTGTGAGGGTTTCTGGACAATATCTGTCATTGTTTTGTGTTGTTTATTGATTTCCAATAATAAATATATACATACATTTGCATAAAGCAGCATATTTGCCCGCTCCCATGTTGATAAGAGTATTAAATACTTGAAAAATCTACCTTTTAAGGTACATTTTGAACAGCCCTTAGACCAGGAAGGATTTTGTGGACAACACTGCATTTGGCAAAGCAGATAAAATACTATCCTGGTTTGATTTTACAGTTTAGCCATCTTGACGGTGGGTGAATGGGTAACTACACAGGAGCAGGAGTAACAAATGGGAAGAGCTATAAAACACAGCAGAGGGGCTCAAATCCCCCCCCAAAAAAGTAAACGAGGCTGGCAATTAGATGGATGAAAGAGGAATGTCGGAGGCAGCAGCAGGTCTGAATGTTAAAGGGGATTATTATCGAGATGACTGAGTCTCGTCACATCGGTCTCCAGAACAAGAGGTCAAGCGGGATCCATTTCCACGCATCTGATTCTTTCTCTAGTGCAAATTTAATCTTCGTGTGCCAATTACAGGCAAAATTCTCCTCATCCCCATCTGCGCACAGCAGGATCACCATCCACATAAAAACTACTCTCCTTCAGCCCCACATGATGCGTCAATAGCACAACATAACCCAGTTATCGGCAGGTAAAAAAATCGCTTGACAGATAAATCTGCGCCGAGTACGAGGAGAGAAATGATGAGCAAGGAGACTGGTGCTGCACTGTGATCTTCATTGGTTGCAGATATGAGATGCTATTTTGGGCGATAAAGGAAAAGCCCCAGGGAGGCTGATGTGGAGACGAGGGAACCGAGAGAGCGCTTTCGGAAACGCGAGGTGTCCGGGCAAAGCGAGGGTGTGAAGATGTGGTTTTGCTAAAAACTAGGTGATAGACTGTGGTGGGAGCTGCAGCCCAACGTACACTAAAACAAATGAAACCGCTCAAAAACATCTTTGCATTGAAACTCTCTATTGGAATCGTCTGTATTTCTTCAAATGTGGCTGCATTTAATTTTTTCCAGAGTTCCCAGAGTTCATTCGTTTTCTCAAACGCACCCACGACAAGGCGTAGTGTGCATCCATGCACGCCACAACCTGCCGTGCGCAGCTTTAGTAGCTTTAGCGCCTTAGCCTTAACCTTTCCTCGACATCTTAATCTTTGCAGCTTTGTGAGATGTCAGCCAGTCCTCTAGGTCCATGTAGATACGGAAGGGATGAATGGGAGGCTGCACTCTGCAAAGGTCACATCCACCCACACAAACTGCTGAGGAATTTCTGAAAGGCAATTCACTTTTGAGCAATCTGTGAAGGCTGCTTCCGACACTGTATTCTGTATGTTTTCTTGCTGCATTGAGTCTTTGAAGGTAGTGAGTGGTTTACGTCTTGTATCTTTCCCTATTATGCTGCACCCGATTGAACTGTTATCACACCGGTAAATAGGCTTCATCAGTCACTATGAGCACCGTAGATGTGGGTCAATAGGTCATTACGTTGTGAAGCTGAAACTTAAAAACAACACGTTCGAAAATGTTGTAAAACTGTATGAAACGTTTTGAACACAAACACAAAGGCTTCTTTAGGTTTAGGTTTAGCAAAAATACAATTTCTTTAGGTTTAGGCAAAAAAACTACAACTTGTTTAGGTTTAGGCAAAAAAAACAGGTTTAAGCAACAAAACTACAATTTCTTCAGGTTTAGGCAATAAAACAACAACTTCTTTAGGTTTAGGCAAAGAAAACAGTTATGTTTAGGCAACAAAACTACAACTTATCTAGGTTTAGGCAACAAAAATACAACTTCTTCATGTTTAGGCAATACAACTACAACTTCTTTAGGTTTAGGCAACAAAAATACAACTTCTTTAGGTTTAGGCAAAGAAAACAGGTATGTTTAGGCAACAAAACTATAACTTATCTAGGTTTAGGCAACAAAACAGGTTTAGGTAACAAATCTAAAACTTCTTCAGGTTTAGGCATAAAAAAAAAAACCTGTTCAGTTTAAGGAAAAACATTGTGTTTTGGGTTAAAATAACGACGAACACAAAGACAACTACACATTGTTGGTTTCCATGGCAAACTCCGGTCTCCTGTGTTTTATGTCCCATCCATCGTCCTCAACCTCCACCCCTTAATGGAGTTTCACACTGTCTATACTACAGCGCCTGACTTCCGCTTCTGCTCCTGTCATAATTACTACGGTCACTAGAGGTCGCTGTCATGTTCTTTTATTCCTTCTTTCAGTGATCTACCATGTGAATAGATGAAAAAAACCTACTAGTAGGTGTAGTATGCCCCTATTGACCCACATCTATGGGGCTTATAGCGACTGATAAAGCCTATTTCATAGCCTGACAATAATCGTCTGCATTATTATGCTAGATCCAACACTTCCCCACCTACAATAATAATAAGAGAGATAAGGACTTTGTTGAATCTGCTGTAGTTCCCATGCAATTGAACAGTTGTCATTCCATCATGACTTATCCGCCATCCAACCAACAAGAAGTCCTGACGGCACAAATCAGGAACCACAAGGCTGTTTGACGGATAGCACATAATGATCTGTCTAGCAGAGACCTCCTCCCTGTGATGTTGTTTCCTCTTGTACACTGTTTTGTAAAAAGAAATCCTCAATCCAGTCGACAGGTTTCTGTATAAATCTGGACTTCTGGATTAATCCCCCCCCCCTTTCCTCATTCCCCTTATAATAAAACCTGTCTTGGACTGCCCCTAATCCCCCTAAGGAGTGTGGAGATTACCAAGATCCTCTGAATTTCTCACAAGAATACAACACGCTGCTCTGTCATGAAGGGAGTTCACTGAGGGCTTTGATTTAACTGAAACAACACATTTTGTGTTAAAGGAACTTGATCCTATATTCAACTATACAATCATTAAAAGAAAAATCTGTTTTAATAAAAGTCCATTTCGACCATTTGGAAAATAAACCACTGTCTTTTATTGTGAAATGTTAAACCTATGGCTGTCAATCGATTAAAATATTTAACCACAATTAATCGCATGATTGTCTATAGTTAATCGTGATTAATCACAAATTAATCACATTTTTTATCTGTTCAAAATGTACCTTAAAGGGAGATTTGTCAAGTATTTAATCCTCTTATCAACATGTGGACAAATATGCTGCTTTATGCAAATGTATGTATATATTTATTATTGGAAATCAATCAACAACACAAAACAATGACAGATATTCTCCAGAAACCCTCACAGGTACTGCATTTAGCATAAAACAATATGCTCAAATCATAACATGGCAAACTGCAGCCCAACAGGCAACAACAGCTGTCAGTGTGTCAGTGTGCTGACTTGACTATGACTTGCCCCAAACTGCATGTGATTATCATAAAGTGGGCATGTCTGTAAAGGGGAGACTCGTGGGTACCCATAGAACCCGTTTTCATTCACATATCTGGAGGTCAGAGGTCAAGGGACCCCTTTGAAAATGGCCATGACAGTTTTTCCTACCAAAAGTTAGCGTTAGTTTGGAGCGTTGTTTAGCCTCCCTCGCAACAAGTTAGTATGACATGGTTGGTACCAATGGATTCCTTAGGTTATAGTTCTGGGTTAGGCTGTAGTTTCATATGATGCCAGTATCTTCACTCTACCTTTAAAACCCGCTACAACCTAAAAAACGCAAGTTGCGTTAATGCAGTGCTTTTATTCGTGGTGTGAAAGCTCAGAAAAATCGACCTCGTTCTGAAAACAAATGACGTTTTTCCGCATATTTTTTGCCACGTAATATTTGCGTTCTGTGTGAAAGTATTCATGACAAAAACGGATCGAAAAAAAATATATTGACGTGTGAAATAATCGCATGAAAAAAACGCCTTTATCTTAAATCAATTCAAGACACTTTATTTGTCCCCGTGGGGCAATTTGTAAAATTTAACTTTATCAAACTTTCACAAATTATGAGATAGTATCTCCTAATTTTGAAAAATGTCCTCATAATTTGGAGATACTAAGTCATAATGAGTTTTCTCATCTGTGGGAGATGCTAAATAATTATGACTTAGCATCATCATTAAGCTAAGCAAGATAAAAAATGACAAAAAAAAAATAGAAGAGGCCTGAGGTGATGATTACCAGATGTATTTAAGTTTAATTTTTAAAAACTGTATAGTGGAATATATGATCAAGGTAAAATATAATTATGAAAAAAAAAATGGTGGCGAATTTTTGACAGAAGTGGTCTTCCATATATCTCTTCACACAATGTCCAATTAACTGCTGGCTAAATCTTGCAATAGTGTCACTTGGCATTTAAACTTAAATGAGTTCATTGGCAAGTAGGCCATGTAGCCTGTGATGTTAAAAACTAAAAGACATAAAGTGTGGGTTGTATGCTGCCAACTCCAAAATGTTTTCACATAAGAACCCGGCGGTAATTACTACTGGGATATTTGAGAATTTCCCACAAGACCTCACCGACTGTAAGTGTGTCAACACAAGCTGTAAACAGAACATCAAAAATCCACCAGAGCTGGTTTTAGAAATCATTATCAGTTCATTATTGTATTCACACTCCTGCAACAGACTGCACAGCCATGCGTCTGCTGTAATGTGTTGTTTAAATTTAAATGCAGATTATAAATATGGGTATTTCAGGGACTTCGTGAACACAACAGGACACCACCGAGATGCAGATAACAACGTGTTTCTCATGCTAAACGTGTTTTTAAAAAATATGGTGTTATCACTGAAATTCCTGATAATTGCTTCTAAAAGTTAGAAGACTGTATGTGCAGTGCAGTGTGTGAACTATTGTGACAGGATGTGTTAATTGCTTTCTTTCTGGAGTTAGAAAGCCGTTCATAACTGTAGAAAGTAAAAGTATAATGATGAAAGTGGTGGCGGTTTGAAAGCAGAAAAATGTCATAATAGTGAAAACTGTGATAGTTAAGACTCCAAATGAAAGAAAAAGAGTTAAAGGTATGGTTGGTAGTGTTGTTCAAATACTTTTGCTTATTATATTTGTTGAAATTGTCATTATATCCCAACAGCGTAATTTCATTCGGCCCGAATGAAATGATTGGACGGCCTACCTGCCTGCCTGCTTGTACTCGTTGTGCATCACCGGAGTCTTCCACCATCTGGTAGCTTCACAGCTGTGAGTACTAACAAAACCATGTTTGCTGTTTACGTTCTTAATGATGATTTTTGGGGGAGTGGCTTCGGAGAAAGACCTGAACGGACGGACTGTCGGTGTTGCCGAATTGGCCACGTTCTTGCTAGATTTAGCAACTTTTGGAGCTAGTGCTGCTGGCTACTACTGTTTTTTCGGTTGGATTGTTTTTTTAAATCTAGTGTACTTTTGCTATTTTCTCAAGAATGCCAAACCCTGCCTTTAAGGCCTTTACACACTGGGAGCGTGACGGATAAACAACATGAAAAATGCAAAATATTGCCTGTGAATGTTAGCATCAAAACTATTCATACCAGCAAATTTGCGACAGTTGCAACACTTTTTCAATTACAAATTCGAATAGATTTGCGTAGCGGAGGACAAAATTAAATAAATAATTACAATTAGTGGTGTTAAAAACATTTTGAGTTAACGCGTTATCGCGTTAACTTTGACAGTCCTGGTCCTGGTGCCCTGTACGTTTTGATATGTCCGTTACGCGCAAAGTGATTGGTTGATGCCGTTATTCACGGTTCGAAAAGCTCAGAAAAAAGCCTTATTAATGAAAAAAGATTACGGCGCTTTTTCGTCACATAGACGTGCGAATTAATCGCACAAAAAACGCCACTGGTGTGTAAAAGCCTTTAAATGAGAAGATCGATACCTCTCTTAGATAGTGGTATCAATCTTCTCCTCTAACGTGCGTCAAGAAAGCGAATAATCATTTATCCCAAAATGTCAAGCTATCAATTTAAGTGTGTAATTTTCTTTATAATTAGATTCTAATCGACTAATACTGTACATCTAAAGATGGAGCTAATAAATCTAAAGACAAAGCAGATGTTAAAGTGTCGATACAACCCAGGAGTCAGAGCCACTTTGGTACCAATATCCATATCTGCCTCCCTCCACAGAGAGTTCAGAGGTCATTTAGCTCTCTTTTGGACCTAATTGCTAATATTAAAACCATTCTGCTGTAAGACAACCAATCAAGGTCATGTTTCCCCATGATATATGAATATTGGCACAGCAGACTGTGGCGTAAATCACAATGTGCCGAGTCATGCAAAAGGTGATACTCTGTACACATCCAGACGTCATCGACAGGCTGGTGAGGATACGTTGAGTCATGAGTGTGAAGAGACTCAAACGAACGCACGTAACATCTATACGTCATTACCTAACATTTGATGTCATTACCTTGGCCTCCTCTATAGAGGTTATACCCAGTGTCGTGTAAAGATAAAGTGACAAAAACTACAACTAAATGCTGCCTGAAGAGACTTTAATGCTTTATCGGCCGGCCTACATCACAGCATCAGGCTCCCAAAAGACCTGTGCATTCATCCTTTGCCAAAAATAAAACTCTGGTGTGTGTCAGGTACTGTACTGTACCTTTTCCACCCACAAGAAGTGACGAATCAGAACTTTAGTGAAATGTAAACCATCTCCTACAATGTACAGACTAGTGGTCATACCAGAACAAGTAAAACTGTAGCAGTAGAGTGTTTTGAATCAAGCAAGAGTGCGTTTTACTGCTCATGATTTCAACTTTTCATTAGTAAGAGGAAGAATGTGATATTTTTTTTCCCTTAAAAGGTTCAATAGTCCCACTTTAAGGCATCATATATCCACTGGGAGCAGTTTCTGGTGACTGAAGGTCCCTTTTTTTACAACAAGGTGTGGCAGCTTCAATTAACTTGATGTGTAAGCTTCGACATCGCAGTCAAAAGCAACGTTGAACAGTGAAAGGGCAGTATTACACCTAAAGCGTATTAGAAATACTCTGCTCAATAATATACATCCCTCTCTGAAATCTCTACGTTCGGCTCTCTTTGGTTGAGGATTTAAAGTGACTCACTGCGACTGCACGGGAAGATTAATGTCAAAAAACTTGCAACCAGATGTTTTTCCACCATACAGTCAAAGTATTTCAGTGAAACGTGGTTTAACAAGAAGAAACAGAAACTCACATATCTTGAAAACTGCATTTTGATAAAATCATCTTTCTCACCATCCCTGTTTGACTGCTAAACCTCGTCAACTTCCTGCATATTTTAGCATATTTTCATGCCTTTAGTGTCGTTATCACCACTAATAGGGTGCCATTTCCAAATGAATAGCTAAAACCACCTCGACTGTGTCTAGAATGAACTGGGCTAATTAGACACGGGCTGATCTGTGTGTTGGCCAGCCTGCGTTGCTTTGCTCTAATCTGAAATAATGAGGTCAGCAGTGAGGTTACACTCTCTGACTGCTCAGTGTGAGGCCGGCTGCCGAGGATGAACCGGGCGGCCCGGCAATTGAAGCGGGTTTGACATCTGGCCCGTGCAGCAATTTTGTAACCCGCTGCGGTGTGAGTGCTGTGACTTCCTGCTGCGAGCGAAGCCCTGCAGGAGCCTCTGACCAATGGTGGCCACGTGTTACTCACTGAAGTTTGTGTATTAGGAGGGAAATTGCCAGAGAGGAAGAGGGCGGATGGATAGATGCAAGGAAAAACCATAGGCTGTATATAAAGATGGACGACGTGACAGCTCCCCAAAAGTGAAGCCAACACATCTTGATCGCCCCCTGGTGGCTGGCTGCAGTATAGGTTATAAACCCCGCCCCCTACAGGTTAGCAGATGGGACATGGGCCAAACTACAAAGTCAAAATACATGTCAAATACATTTTTGGTAGTTTTTAACACGCTGATGTACGTTTACGTAGGATACGTCATGATTGACAGCTGCTCCGAGTGAAGTAGTTGTGGAACCAGAGGCTTGAGAGTTGTACGAGAGAGGAGATGTAACTTTAACCTTCCGTAACCGTCACGAGTCTGTGTAATAGAACAAGTGTCAAATTGATCATAAATGTAGTTATGGAGAGATTATGATTAGTTGTTGTTGTTGTTCACTTTTGTACAGTGGGAGGAAGTGGAGACGCGCCGTCCATCTCTATACACAGTCTATGGGAAAAACCTTCAGCAGGTAAACTACAAAATGTCAGGTTCTCCTTTAAAGAAGAGCTAAATTTAACCAATGCTCTGATTTGACAAAGGTGTGTTAAAACCATGCCTCTAATTCCCATAAAGCATCACTAGCTGACCTTTAACAAAACTGGAACTGGTTGCTATGCCAACCTGTCTGGTAACCGATGAGCTAATTAGTGATAATTTTCTCCTTTTCTTGGTATTTATTCTTATGCATGTATCTATTTGAAGAAACGTTTCATACCTCAACAACCCACAAATGTATGTATATGTATACAAAAAAATATCATCAGGAATATATTGCACCTCGTACGTTGCAGATCTGGCCAAGTGTTTGTAATATCAGCTTATGTATTGGCTGGTGATTTTTACACCAGTGGGTTGTGTAGGAGAAAGGTGATTCCAAGGTGACTGTGAAGTGCTCGGAAACAGACAGATGCTTCTGTATTCAGAAAGGACAACACACACCAAATGTGCCATTAATATATTAATATATTAATCTTTTCATGAAGAACAATAATGTGTTACTGATACACCAGCCGATTAGACTGTTGTCAGGCTATTAAATAGGCGTCATCAGTCACTATAAGCGCCATAGATGTGGGTCAGTAGGGGCCTACTACACCTACTTGTAGGTTTTATCATCTAGTCACATGGTAGATCACAGAAAGAAGGTATAAAAGAACACGACAGCGACCTCTAGCGATCGTAGTAATTATGACAGAAGCAGAAGTCTAGACAATGGGGACACACAAGACAGGGTTTTCACCCAGGAGAGTTTGCATCACGTGTGAAATCAACAATGTCTAGATGTCTTTGTGTTTGTCGTTATTTTAACTCAAAACACAATGTTTTTCCCTAAACTTAAGTTTTTTTTTTTGCCTAAACCTAAAGAAGTTGTAGTTTTGTTGCCTAAACCTAAAGAAGCCATTTAGTTTGTGTTAAAAATGTGACATTTCATTCAGTTTTACAACGTAGAAGGCCTAGTAGGCCCCTACTGACTCATATCTATGATGCTTATAGCGACTGATAACGCCTATTTAATGCATTTAAATGGGCGTTGCAACGATTTTGCACTCTGCGTCCCACGTTACCGCAGTATTGCAAAGGGAGAAGTGAGCGGACTGGTACTCAGTCGGTTGCAATCTGCAACCACACCACTAGATGCTGCCATATCCTACACACTGCACCTTTAAATTCGAGTAAATGTTCTTCTTGGGAGGGGTTTGTAGGAATGCCATATGTTTTATATCCTGCACTAAAGAGTTAAAGTAACCAGTGCAGATGAGACTCTCTCTGCAAACATCACACCCTGCAGGATGTAGCCGTAAGATAGGTGTGGGCGTCATCCAGTCCCATGATGTTTGATCCCTGACTGTCTGCATTCCCATTGCTGTATGTGACTTGTATAAGACGGGAGTCATCCTTTTAAAACATGCTGTACTGAGTTGGATTGTGTTTTGCAATCGGACTATGGGAAAATGCTTTATAAAATACACGGAATGGGTTCAGCCTGAAAGACTCTTAATGATTATGCTGCACTTCAGGTAGAGTAGAACGCAACGGGGATTATTGGAAAAACAAATAATCTATCTTAACTTCTAAGAACAGATGGAAAAACGGCTGAAATCAGAGTAGCATTAAGTATTGTATTAAGCTGAGCAGTAACATGCCTTTGCAGAAATACAGACATGCACAAACCGGTGCGTCACAGTCCATCATGGAGCGGCTACATCGCCCAAAGTGACAGAACAAGGGCCTTTCAGCTCTGATAATACTGGTGGTAATACATCATGGAGTGCAGAATAAGCTCTGTGTGGTCTTTACTCAGCAGTTTTAATCTAAAACGACAGGAGGGCTTGGCTTAATTTGATCGTCTATTTCCAGGCCGATCCGATGGTCCCCTGATATTCTTCTATATTCCCCGATAAGAGTGTGGACAGAAAATCAACCAGGCATTAACTCTGGGAAATGAGAACTTAATGTGACAGATTTGTGGCTGTTGAATAAGTTATGACTCATCCAACAAATTCACGGGTATAGATTGAGTTATGACTCATGGTGCGTTTGGCTCAAATTTGATACTTTCCTCTCAATATATATATATATATATATATATATATATATATATATATATATATTCTGCATCTGATCATATATGACAACTGTGCACACAAGACTGCACTGTAATAACTACGGATTTAAAAGCCGTTTCTCAACAGTGCGGTGCAAAAATGCGGTGCAGATTGTAAGGCTGGGACGAAACATCTATCTCCCGATTCAATACTATCACGATACTTCTGTGCCGATTCGATATGTATTGCGATTTTTAAATATTGCGATTCAATATTACAATTTATTGCAATTTTTGTTCACTTTTTTAACACTATACCATCGGAAGAAGTTGAATTATACACTTCTAAGGACTTTTACTTTGAAAATATCTAAACTGATGCAGTAAAATGCTATGTTAAGTGTTGATGGAGCAGCTGCATCGCCTGGCACTGGTCGATCCAAACTCCATTCACAAAACAAGCATTTTAAAAGTTGTTTGCTTGTCGTCTTGCAGACAGACCTGACAAAGCATGAATTCAGACGTTTTACAAATCTTCATCATTATGTAGTTATTCCGGCATCCTTTTCATCCGTTTACAACAACATCACTGCCATATTTATGCCTAAATGACGTTATGTTGAGTGTTGATGGAGCAGCTGCAATGTTAGCATAGCTTGGCACTGATCCATCCAAACTCCATTCAGAAAACAAGCATCTTAAAAGTTGTTTGCTTGTCGTCTTGTGGACAGACCTGACAAAGCGTGAATTCAGACTTTTTACAAATCGTCATCACTATGTAGTTGTTTCGGCATCATTTTGATACGTTTATTGCAATTAAATCACAGCACAATCTGTTTATTTTGGGTTCATACCACAGCAGTAGCGACGTGTGGCTTACTAGATACAGTCAGTGCAATGGCACTGTATGTAAATACAGAGTATAAAGCAAAGCGAGGTGAAAATTTGCTTTGCTCTTTGTGTGAATTCAACATAAAAAATATGCACGCCATTAAACACAGCTGATACAAATTTGTCCTTGAGCGAGACGCTGAATACTTAAAGCTGCTCAAGAGCTGCGATGACCTCTGACCTCCGACCTCCCATCCCAGTGGAAGGACCCGGCAGAAAGAGCATTTGCGCTGCAGCGATCAATGAAGTATCACATTATCAGCGAGTACTCTTCGAGATCACTCAGTGCAGTATCGTATTATATCAGATATTGTCTGCTGCTGTGATAAAAATCACCCACAAGAGTTAATCCACCACTCATTATCTCTGAGTGGAAACACGACCCGCTAATAAACACTTCCCTTAACCAAAAAAAATTGACACTTAATAGCGGGAAAATTGCTGCAGATTTGGTCCCATCTTCAAAAAAGCTGAACTTGTGTCTGCAATCAGGCCCAAAGTGCCGACGTTAATGCGTGCTGATTTTTCACCGACTATTATATTGAGCTGACAAATGTTGACTGGAGTGTTGTTGACTCACTCGTAGTGCTGATATGGCTCCGAGGCGCCACTTCAGAACTATTTAAAAGCGTTAAATTAAGTCTGATGGCTGCCACGGAGGACGGTTAATGGGTTGGAAGGATCCTCGAAGGCGAAGGGCGCTCCCCGTCCCCCCCTTTTCAACGCTCTCTGGAACATATGGAGATTTGCTCTCTGGACCAAATTGGCTTGAACACGCAGGCGGCACACCTCAGAGGACCCGGCCCTTCTTAAGTGATTTACTCCCTTAAGCTTAGCTGCGTTGCTTCTGTAATTACAGGAAATTGAAACAGACCTTAGCGAGGAGGAGGAAGCGGCCTGCTGGCGTTGGCGTGGCCATGTGGCATGTGCGTGCATGTTGCATGCTTCAACGGCTCTATAGGCGGCGTTGACATGCCAATAAGAACACGCACACGTCTGGCGTGAGCAGCCTGGAGGAAACCGAGAGCCAGGAGACGTTAGTGCCACAACCTCTACGGTGTTATAAAAGATCCCGTTACCTTTGACTTAGTGTCTCTACAGTAGGTGAGCACAAGAAGCTTAACAGCTCCTCTAATCTGCCGACCAGACTCCTCCTCAGTGTTTGCTCCACAGATTACTCTCAGTCCATTATGAGAGCCAGCGACCGCTAATTATCTGTTCACTTAATCGACTAATCAGTTCAGTTACACTCAGGATTCTGTGTTAGTGCTCTCATAACGTATAGATAATATATAATATATCATAACACGTATGAGTCTCTTGTGATTGATTACTGAACGGTACAGTAGCAGCACTCGCTTCTTAATGTACCTCATTTTCTTTATTTAAAAATGTAGTAGTGAGTGAGTGAGTGAGTGAGTGAGTGAGTGAGTGAGTGAGTGAGTGAGTGAGTGAATGAATATATGTGTGTGAGTGAGCTAATGAGTGATGGGGTGAGTGAGTGAATAACTGAGTGAGTGAGTGAGTGAATAAGCGTGAGTGAGTGAAGGGATGACTGAGTGAATAATGGTGTGTGTGGTTGAGTGAGTGAGTGAGTGAATGAGTGAGTGAGGGAGTGAGTGAATAAGTGTGAGTTAATGAATAAGTGTGAGTAAATGAATGAGTGAATAAGTGTGAGTGAATGAGTGAGTAAGGGAGTGAGTGAGTGAATAAGTGTGAGTGAATGAATGAGTGAGTGAATAAGTGTGAGTGAATGAGTGAGTAATGGAATGAGTGAGTGAGTGAATAAGTGTGAGTGAATGAGTGAGTGAATAAGTGTGAGTGAATGAATGAGTGAATAAGTGTGAGTGAATGAATGAGTGAATAAGTGTGAGTGAATGAATGAGTGAATAAGTGTGAGTGAATGAGTGAGTAATGGAATGAGTGAGTGAGTGAATAAGTGTGAGTGAATGAGTGAGTGAATGAGTGTGAGTGAATGAATGAGTGAATAAGTGTGAGTGAATGAGTGAGTAAGGGAGTGAGTGAGTGAGTGAATAAGTGTGAGTGAATGAGTGAATGAATAAGTGTGAGTGAATGAGTGAGTGACTGACTCACTGACCTAATATTGAAAAGGTGAGTCTGTGAGCGACCCAGTTAATCAATTAATAAAAACATGATTACATGAATGAATGAATGAATGAAAGAAAGAATGAATGAATGAAAGAAAGAAAGAATAGGTGAATGAGCTGGTGACTGATGAGCTGAGTGAATGAACAGACTTAAAACTGAGTAAATGAGACTACAAGGAAGCAAATTGAATCAGTGAATAAGAATATGAATAAGTGAATTTATTAGATTATTAATGAGTGACTCCACCTGTCACCTGCAGCTCTCCCACCACCTCACCTTTTATTCTTCTGCACGCTCTTCTTGTCCCTCTTGTTCATCACCACGGGCACACAGCTCGTGAGCTCGGTCCAGTCCGCGTGCAACCCGCAGCTCCATCCGGTGGAGAACCGAGAGAAGAGCCAGGACTCTGCTCTGCCTGGCCGGTGACAGGTGCACTTCCTCTGGCCGGGCATGCAGTCACACGGCTGCTCCAGCTGGATGTTCTTCACCAGGTGTCTTCCAAACGTGGTGCCACCTGTCTTCTGGATGTGCAGGAACACCATCACATCATCTCCTCTGATGTTGAAGTCCACATGTCTGTCCAGGTCTCTCTCTGTGAAGTTAAATTTGGATGTGATCTTGGATGGGAGGTCTTCATCCACGTCTTCTGCGTAAAGGAGCTCAAATCCGGATGAGTAGCGCTGGAAGAGCCCCTTGTCGTCGCTCCTGAAGTAGCAGGTGTTGCTGTCTGCAGGGCAAACATACTGGTAGCCGATCATCAAGAAGAGGAGTGCTGCAATGGGGATGAAGATGAGTCTGTTGAACTTCTCCTCCATGATGGAGATCGAGATCAGCTCTCTGCTCTCATCCTGCAGGACTTTTACGCACCACTTTTACGCACACATTCTCTGCAGGATCACAGCTCTGACTGACTGGTTCTTCTCCTCCTGGTCCACTTCTCAACTTCTAAACATTCAGGTGCATCCTAAAAAACATCCTTTTTGTTCCTTAAATGTGTCAAATAAGGTGGAAGAAGTGGCGCACGTGACACCTCTCATGCGCATGAAGAGCGTCCTGGCTCTGCTGTCCTGCCAGAGAGAAACACACTGCTGATCGGTGTCTGAGCTCTGAGCCAGCAGCAGCAGCAGGAGAGGCAGGTTAGACACCATGCACACCTGTGGACTTCCGGTCCATCCTTTCACAATAAAAGCTTTACGAATATTTTACTGCTTTGAATAGGATGAAATAATTATGGAAAGATCTGATTAGACTAGCTTTATACAGTTCAATTAAAAAAATGTTTTATGTGTAAATTGACAAAAAAAATTAAGAACATATAAATTTAAATAGGATAAATTATTAGGGAAAGATCTAGTTAGACTTGCTTTATTAAGTTCAATAAAAAAAAACTCTAGCAGTCTCACGTGTAAATTAACAAAAACAAATATTCAAAAACACAAGTTTAAATATGATAAAATTATTAAAGGTCCCATATTGTAAAAAGTGAGATTTTCATATATTTTATATTATAAAGCAGATTTAAGTGCTTTATAAATACTGTTAAACTATCAAAACGCTCAATATACGGAGATATACACACAGCCCGTATTCAGGAATTTTGCGTTTGAAACAAGCCGTTAGGATTTCTGTCCATTTGTGATGTCACAAATATACAATATAGAGATCATTACACGGTTTTAAACATAAACATTCTAAATGTGTCCCAGTTTATTTCCTGTTGCGGTGTATGTGAATAACATCAGCTGACAGGAAGTAAACATGGACCCAAGCTGTTGCCTAGCAACGCAATTCCGTTGCAATTCCGTTGAAATGTACTAAAACGAGTGTTTCAGACAGAGGGTAAATACAGGCATATTCAGGCAGAGAGTACCAGGAAAATAATGTGTTTTACAGTATGTAAACATGTTCTAGTAGAAACACAAAATACAAGTATTAACCTGAAAATGAGCATAATATTGGACCTTTAAGGAAAGATCTAATTAGACTAGCTTTATTACGTTCAATAAAAAAACTCTGTCAGTCTTGTGTAAATTAACAAAAAAATATTTAAAAGTCCATTTTGCATAAAGTAGCCTAGACCTCAACTTTAGTAATAGTCAATCAGGCCAAGTGCCACATGTAGAGATTCCAGACATAGGCTGAAAGGTTGAATTATAGTATGATACAAACTGTAATGCACCCCTAAATTATATTTTGTATTGTCATACATCACCCCAAGTAAAATCAGCTGGAGTTAAAAAACTAGCTTTTATTTTGAAGACCCAAAGGTCTAGCTTCTGGTTTAGTTGTGGTTTGCTTGACTCTACATCTGCTCCAGTCATCTGTCCTGGCTGCCTAGTCGGTGACGCAATTGCATCTCTAATCACACACACACGCACACACACACACACACACACACACACACACACACACGCACACACACACACACACACACACACACACACACTGGCAATCTGAGTGGCCTAGAACAACTGCTGTAGGAAAATCACTAATGCCAATAATTTATAGGAAACCTGCTGAGAATTAAAGTGGGAGTGATGCAAACAACAGTGATTTGAATGCTATATTTGACTTATTTTGTATTAAATTCATAAATAATAATAATGATACATTTAATTTATATTTATTTATTTATTGTCTCGATACTCAAAGACTCTTTACACAGATAAAATTATCATAAAAACAAGGACAATCATAAAAATATAAAACAAACAAAAAAAGGTTCCATAAAAAATATATTAAAATTGTAGTTTTAGCTTGTAACAAGAAATAAGAATTTAACAAACTGTATTTTGTAAAAAGTTCATATGGACTCTACTCCGGGACGCGGTAAACACGACCCCATTTGAAGGCGCCATTTGTTTGAGCGTGTGCCAAAATAGCAGACCGTTGCTATGTATAACAGACCGTTGCTATGTATAACAGACCGTTGCTATGGGTGCAGTTCTGATGTTGGACGTCTTTGTGTCAAATTATTGACTTCTTAAGTAAGTAGCCGTGTAATAAGTGGGATAATGTATGATAATTGATCATCACCTCGATAATGGCCGAATCGCTGCGCATTATCCCTTATGTGTTACTTGGTGACATCACCACGTTACGGAAAAAAAGGCGGGACTTCAAGCAAAGCAGTTCATGGACTTTGGGCTTCGTAACTTTGCAGACCTTTTACATGCACAAAAAACAATATAACACACTAAAGGAAAGGGATAAAGCCCAATAGGTCCTCTTTAATATTGATATAATGGCTGTAACTAAAGGACTCAGGACTGTTGTACTCAATAGTGTATCTGCTGAGCGCCAGTAGAGAAGTCTTAATATCTTAATATATGTGTCTCCACAGTGAGAAAATATCACTTCTCCTGTGATTTAAAGTCACCATGCAGCCAGCAGGAAAGAGTTAAATCCTCAGGCGAGCGCGCGACGAGTCATTTCAGCACCATGGACAGATTCCAACATGTCAAGTCAATAATTGGCATCGCGTGTGAGGGAAATGTGAGAATGTGTGTGTGTTCATATGTACACCAACAGACTGGAACACGTGACGCAGTTGAATATGGGCACTACAGGCTAGAACTAAAGGCATTTCAGCCTTCAGTAATATATTTCCTTTAAGCCTGCTATGATCAAAAGCTTTTGTTATTTTTGCCTTAAACGCCCTCCATCAAGGGATTTAACCAGGATGCACTTTGGTATGTATCCTATTCAATCCTCTCTCTGCACTTTGCCCTCTTGCTTATAGACTTAATCCTGAGGGATGGTGGACGGTGGAGTGGGGGGGTGCATGAAAGGAATCCGTTATGTTATAAGTGTCAGCACAAGAAATATCTAATTTTCTAAAGGTCAAAGTGAAGTGCTGGACGTTAGGTATTTTTGCCTCAGTGATGATAACATCCTGTGTCAGCGTGCTCTTTACCTGCAAGGCCTCCTCAAGACACGATAGGATACAGTGCTCATTCTGCAAACGGAAACCTTTTTCCACATGCTGATTAAAATCCGAGCAGAGTCCCTGATGGGAAAGAATCTGCATTAATGTTCTGTGCAGTGAAGCGAGACTTGTGTTGTTCTGGCTGTGCAGCTGGGATATTTACGAGGTCCCTGACGCTCACTACACCAAGCCTTATGAGAAATAACCCCCTGGAAGTGCTGATTCAGCCCGGCTGAGGCGATGTGCAGGGCTCCCAATAATGGGAGCTGAAGCTTCCTGGAAGTTATGATTGGATTTGTCTTTTTCATTTTCAGCAGTGATGCAACTGCAGATGTGTATGTATTTACTGGAATTAGTATTGATTTTCAAATGATGTTGAGAAAGTTCACGTTTGGACTCTTGCAGAGGGACCTCTCTGGGTGTTTCAGGCAGGGCCGGCTCTAGCCCTTTTGGTGCCCTTGGCGAAAATCGGATTTGGAGCCAATTGGAGGGTTCAATCCCCCCAACTGAGGATTCAATCCCCCCAACTGGAGGGTTCAATCAGCCCAACTGGAGGGTTCAGTCACCCAACTGAAGGGTTCAATCCCCTAACTGGAGGGTTCAATCCCCCCAACTGGAGGGTTCAATCCCCCCCAACTGGAGGGTTCAATCCCCTAACTGGAGGGTTCAATCCCCCCAACTGGAGGGTTCAATCCCCCCAACTGGAGGGGTCAATCCCCCAACTGGAGAGTTCAATCCCCCAAACTGGGGGGTTCAGTCCCCCAAACTGAAGGGTTCAGTCGCCCCAACTGGTAAACAAGTAAAAGTAATGCAGAAACACATAGAGGCAAAGCTACGGCATCTCGTATTTATTTTTAATATGTGACCAAACCTGAAGCCTAATCTGCTCACATCATCATCATCATCAGATCTACAGGTGGAGGGCTGTGCACATGTGAAAATGAAGCCTCCAGCACACAGCTGTGCTCTGTAAGCTGTCATCTTGGAAAATGTACAGATGGCGGTGCTGCCATGGCGACAGCTGCTCCTCTCCAGCCTCCTGCTCCTCTGTTTTCAGCGTGCTAACCCTCTCCCGTCATGCCTCACCTGCCCACTAGCTGCTGTCACCGATCACCTGATCGTCACCTGACTGCTCATCACCTCATTAGTCCCCGTGTGTTTAATAGGCAGGTTACCTGCTGGCGTTTGTCAGGTGTCGCCGCAGTTTCCTGTCTAATTTCCTGCGCGTGTTCTCGGATGGTTTTAGCTGCCTGCCTCTGGGTTGGTTTGTTGTGCTGACTGGCAACCTGTTGCTGATTATAAGGCTGCTTATTGGTCCCAGTTCTTTCATTAACTGTTACAGGTGCTGGAAGTGCTGGGGGGGTAAAGTCAGGATGCCATATAATGGTGCCATGTCAGCATTAAGAGACAGAAGCAGCAAACTGTCTGGGTATTTCCAAAGCTTTTGGATGGTTGAATTGGTCGTATCTGAAGGAGACATTTTTTAAGCACTTACTTTTGAGTTCTTTGTTATAAAAAAAAAAAAAAATCTTTGTAAATGTTTTAGAAAATGCTTCACTGAGAAGCTGTGTTGACCTTCATGTTATAATTTAGCACATTAGGTTAACTAATAGTAACATTTTGTCAGTTTCCCTGCATTATTGGTAGAAATTGGAGCCAGACATAGTAGTGTTATTATGGTAAGGATGGCCTGTGAGCGAGGAGAACGGCGTTACCACGGTTTTGCACTCAGCGGCTCACGTTATCGCAGTTTTGGAAAGGGAGGAGTGAGCGGAGGGGTACTGAGTTGGTTGCAATCTGCAACCACACCACTAGATGCCACCAAATCCTACACACTGTCCCTTTAAATTCTCTCTGTTTAAAAAATCCTGATATTCTCTCTCAGATATTTTAGAAAGTGTTTCATTGAGAAGCTATGTACCTTTTACTATTGACCTCCGTCTGATAATTGAGCATTAAAACGTAACATCTTAGCAGTCAGAACTCCGTTTGCTCGTTAGAAATGTACCGTCTTTATTTGCAATCTTGAATGTTTAAGATAGTAAATCATATTGTTAGATGCCACAGAGCATCTTTGGTTCCAGTGAACTTGACAACTGTGGCCGTTTGCCTCGGCCGCATGCGGTGCGAGAGACTGAAGATTTGTGAACTCTCCTCCACAGGGATCCACCGGCGGGCCCTCAGACCTGCAGTGCAGCGACGGCACCACGCCAACCTGTGCCGGGCTCCCACCACAGACCCCGTCCAAAACGCTTAATCAAAAGGGACACTCTCTCCACTTGGTCCCGCATGAAAAGGAAGCTGTTGGCCCACGCTGTGCACCTTGGCAGCTCGACAGAGAGCAACCCAGATTGGTCCACTCTCCACTACGGTGCGAGGACATTGGAGAGGAGGCCTGTGATACAATCTGCATTCTCTAGCAGGTAATTGAAGCTTTGGGGACATGGTTGATGGTAATGTGTCCTGCTGTGGCCAGACCAGCCTTCCTGTCTTTACCATCAGCCCTGATGGGTTCATCGTTGCCTCTAAAACAGGGCCTGCATGTCACTTCCTGCAGATGTCGATTCAAAATGTCACAGAGGGACAATTACTGTAATCTCTCTCGTCAGGCGTTATTGTAGCGTGTACCCCTACATTAAGGCCACCTTTTTCTGGCTGCGCTGATTCATTTCGACACGGCTGTGTAATTTCACTTCCTAACATACCACATGTATGTCTTTTAGAATTTTACATTTCAGTATGCCAAATTACAGAAACCAATTTTACATGGTTCCTTCAATTTGGTGCAATTGTGAGTCAAACCTCCGCACTGGTAACACTCTTGTACATGTAGCTTCTTTAGGTAAGAGTCCACCTAATAAAAAATATTATTATACCCCTGCGACAACGTAGTCGGGGATATATATCGCTCTGCGTGTCCGTCCTTCAGTCCGTCTCCCGTGTCACACTTTCGTGGTACGGCACGGCTCTACTTGACTCAAATCGCTCTTTTTTGGTTTTCCTTTAGCAAAAGTTGTGTGTTTACATATCCTCTACAACGGCTCGTATAATATCTTACGAAAAGTTATTCCTCATTTTCCAAAACTACGTGGTTAGGTTTAGGAAAAGATCGTGGTTTGGGTTAGAATAACTGCTTGAAAAACTCTATAGGCAACAAAACTACTTAATTTTAGGAAAAGTTTGTGAGAGTGGCCTAGCCTCTCTCTTTTTCTCTCATATATACAGGTGTGTGTCGATTTATATGATTGAAGCCAGCGTTTTCCCAGCGTTTTCAGTCCAAAATGGCATAAAACAACATCGCGTTTTGTCTCTTTGCTTCGAGGGCTGCAGCAAGTTCAACAGTTTTTCTTCTTGTAATTTTCCACCAGGAGCACGGTGTGACATCATCTCAAAAGGGATCTAGTTGTAGTCTTGTAAATAGTGACTTTGCAAGATGTGACTAAAAACTCTGTTACTTAAGACACATTGTCTTTAGATGTGAGACGGTGTCTGACTTTGGTAGGCATTAGTCTTTAAACTCAAAATAAAGCGTCTAAATTGCTGACCCTGACACATTTTAAAGTAAAGTACACAACATTTAAAAGCATCTTTATGCGCCACGTTGTTAATGAGTGAGATTAATTGAAAGAGACCCATTGCTCACATTCACTAAATAAATGTTACACCGGCTGATTCAGGAGGAGGCTTTAATGCTCGTAGTTCCAAGGACAGAGTAAATGCACTGCGTTAGATTTAATGTGGCGAATAAGGGAACAAACAAGTAAAAATCATCCGTTTTTTTAAAGGAATGACAAGGCCAAGACGCATCTACCGGTAAATATCTTCTAATTAACATTCTCCAGAAAACATTTCAAACACATTTCTCAGGCTGAGAGCTGTATAGTGTTCAAAGTGAATTAAAATGTGATTATTGATGTGCATGAACTCCAGTTTTGATCAAGGCGAAGAAAATAAATATACAGAATATTTGACAGTCGCCAAGACTTTCTTAGTTTCTATCTTGCTGCCTTTGTTAGCATGTAAAGTACCCCTCCGACGTCTCCCATATCTACCAAAGCAGTCATGTAACACTGGATCAAAAAGTTTAATTAGGTCAATGTGTTCCGAGGATGTCTGTGAATGTTTTTTTCTTTCTCTCTTTGAACTTAATTGTGTCAAAACACCTTTTCATCTTAAGAAACCCAATCTGTGACTGCACCATGACGCCTTCTTTCGGGAAAGAAAAAAGTGTTTGTTCACACAGCGACTTTTTTAGAGCCACTGTTTCTTATTCTGAAATTCACCACCTGGGATTCATATACTCACCTTGAGTACATGTACATCTTTTTTTATGCTGTAAATCCATGAAAGATGTCATTTCATTAGTTCGCAAGACTGTAATAGCATATAAATGTATTCATTTAATGTGTAAATTAGTATTTTTTTCACGAAAAGCACCTGACAATCAGCTCAAAGTTGTCCGAGGTGCACTTGTAGCTAACATTTACAAAGAATAGATGATTTAATTTATCAGAATCCCCATTAGCTTCATCAAAACAGAGGTTATTCTTCCTGGGGTCCACACACACCACTCGACGACGAGAATCACGCAACTTAAAGTGGCACTCGGGCGATTTAGCATTTCACTTTTATTAAGTCGGTGGACTCACAAGAGACAGATTAAAAAATTGATCGTCAAAATCGGAGCAGCAGAAGCCGAGATATCCGGACTTTTGGTCCCGAGGGTGGGTGAAAAACAGTGGATCCTACATTTCCCATAATGCAACTGTCTTTCGTTAGACCCTCACTGCCTGCCCACATCAAACTCCACATCTTCGATTTGTCACACAGGCTTTCTGGTAAAAAACGATTGGAGTCTTTAACGCTAAAAATATAGAAATAACCTTGATGACATCACTATGACATCATCAGGGTTATTTTTTTCAGATTTGACAAAGGTCCTCCAGAACCACAGAAGACATTATACAGCTGTTTTCACAGGTTGATCTATACTCCTCATGACAAGTAAACTGGACTTGAAACTTGTGATATCAATGTGGGCCTTTAATATTTATAATAATATGTAATTAAAAAGAAGTATGTGGCATTGATGTACCATGGCATTTACAACAAAATAAAATACAAACAAAATAACACAAAATACCAACATAATACATTAAAAACCTTTAATAAAAAAGGCATCGGATTGTTCATGAATATAAGACTGATCCCTCTTTAAAAACGGTTTAAACTTGAGTTTAATGTGATGCATTTTGAATTCTGTGGGTAAAGATTTCCACATATTGATCCCCCAAACAGTCTGTCCAAAGCAGGGCTGCAATTAACAAGATACTTGCATGATTGAGTACCTGGTTTGTCTATAAAACCTCAGAAAGTGGTTAAAATAGCCCGTTACAAATCACAGAAGCCGAGGTGATGTCTTCAAATTGCTTGTTTTCTCCGACTAACAGTCCAGAACACAAAGATATTCAATTTACAGTGATATAAAAGAAAGAAAAGCAGCAGCAAATATTTACGTTGCAGAAGCTGAAGATGGAACCTAGCCATTCATGCAGTTTAATATTAGCAAAGTAAATAAACTTATCAATAGTTTAGAAGCGGCTAGGTTATTGAGAAATGTGCATTTCTTTAAATGTAATGTGTATTGATAAGTCCATGACGCTGTCCGTGGTGCTGAAGTAGCAGACAAATTTGTGATTGCGATGTTTTCTCTGAGTTCCGTCCTTCGTCTGCACGACCAAAGTGACATCACATCATCAGATACGGACACAGATGGGAGGGAGATGGGAGGAGTATAAAAGATTCAAACGTTTCCTCGTCACAATTCCGCGTCACCTCATGTCCGTGCGGCCGTACTTGCGGAAAGTATAACTGACGCTGACTAGTTAACACGGTTTAACTTGTATGTAAAAAAACAAAATGTTAAAGATGATTTGTCTATGCTATGATAAGGTAACCGCCCGCTGCTGTAGCTTCATATTTAGCATGCAGACTTGAGAGTGAATAAGCATAATTCCCAAAGAGTCCCAAAAGAAATAACTAATAAATACAATTATTTGCAACATATAATCATAAACAGTCTGAGTATAGATTTATGTCGGCCTAGTTTGTTTTTATAACTTCGTTTCTCACATTTTAGATGGAAATCTAAATGCAAAATGTCCACTGCCTTTTAAATGTCTAAATAATGTATTAACTCTGGTGTGGGCTGACCCCTGGATGAAAAAACATTTTCTTAAAGGAACAGTGTGTAACATTTTTGGGGATCTATTAGCTGAAATGGAATGTCATTTCAATAACTATGTTTTCATTAGTGTATAGTCACAGAGTGCAAAACCGTGGTACCGCCAGCCGCCGTCTGACTTCCGTTGCGGAGGGATACTCAGTTGGTTGCAATCTGCAACCACACCACTAGATGCCGCCCAATCCTACACACTGTCCCTTTAATGTTAAGTGTTGTTTTAGTGTGGTGGATTAATCGTTTTTCCGCTAATATACTGTACATTTGTAGTGTTACAACAAAACATGAAAATACCACTGTGCACGTTACGTCATTGTTGTGATGTTCAGTCTGATTAAAGCACTAAATGGGTCCATCTGGTGTGTGTCTGCGCCAGGTTAACCGTGCCTTTGAGCTGAGTCAGGGGCCGTCTGGGCCACGTGCCCGATAACTCTGGCAGTCGACAGTTCACTATTTTATGGCCAATTCACACCACCAACATCATCATCACGCATTCCAGGCACACGTTAAAAACACTGGACACGGTCCCGGTCTTCAGCCTCGTTTATGCTTCCGTTTTCCCAAATTGGCTCCACGCCAGCCACGTTCCAGCTGGGCCTCTTTTTGTTGAATTAGCCATAAAGATGGAATAATTCACGTTTGGCCAAATCTGCCAGGCGCGCTCACCCCAATGGGTCATGATTAAATTCATGTCACAACATTTGCAGGTACTCAAGCCTTTAGCGAGTAAAGAAAAAAGAGATTTGTGCAGCACTCTTCGGGTGAGGTGTGAATTGAAAGAAGTCATTATCTACAGAAAACACCTTCCCGAGAGGCGGCGAAGAGAGGCTTCAAAAGGATACTTTATTTTTTTCCGCAATCCAGACACATTGCAGAAAATAGGGGAGAAGTGTGCAGGGGGAATCTCTGGGAGGCCAAGCTGCTTAGGTAACTGTATTAGACAACCAAACATCAAAGCCTTAAATATTCAACGGGCCCTCAGACGTTGAGAAAATGTACAAATGGATTATTCCTTCTTGAGTAAACACATAGAATATGAGCACGTGGCAGAGTGAGAATACGGGTGTGCAAGGGAGCATTTGGCAAATGATGATGGTAAAATACACGAGCAATAAAAGAATAATGCTTCCAAGACGAGACGCGGCGTTATCGCAGATCAGACACCTTTCTCGCCAGCTCACCAGCAAAACCAGTCCCACAATATCCAGCTGTCACCAGTGACAGTATTAACATTGTGATGCTTCTCCTGTGCTCTCCTCCTACATTAGGTGCCATTTCCGAGAAAACTGTTCAGCGAGGTGTCCGGGAAGGAGTCACCACATCGTGAGACAAATGGGAAGTCTGTGGAAGTTCTCCGGATCTATCGGTAGGATGTTCTCGTGATGAATAGCCAACCTTGTTTCCTAAACTCTACTCCCGTGCGGATGCTTCATCACTATGCAGCTCTATCTTCATGCATCTAACTCCCCGGCTGATTTATTGGAGGCTGTGGCGGAGTCGCTATAGGCCTCGCATCAAACGTATTTTGTGCACAAGTACAAATGCTTACTTAGACGGCGTGAGGAAAGATACATTTGTAAGATGGATGAATGCTGCACATTTGAATTGCAAAATATTGAGAGGCTCATTCCACGGATTTGTTTGATAAAAAAATATTTTTACAGCATCTCTGTGAAGAAAAATCTCTGCATCCAGGTCAGGCTGTTCTCACACTCGTTGCTATACCTACGTTATTCATATCCCACATAATCAATTTGTATGTAATCTATATAATTGCGAACCAAGAAGTATAAAGAGTGACAAACTCTGCGTAGGGAAGTCGGGGTGGACTTTCACCCAGCTGACCAGTGAGTTATTTTAACTTAAACAACGATCTTTTCCTAAACATAACTAAGTAGTTTTGTTGCGTAAACTTAATGAAGTAATTTTGTTTCCTAAACCTAACTAATTTGATCTTTTCCTAAACCTAACTAAGTAGTTTTGTTGCCTAAACTTAACTAAGTAGTTTTGTTGCCTAAGCTTAACTAAGTAGTTTTGTTGCCTAAACATAACCACTTCAATCTTTTCCTAAACTTAACTAAGTAGTTTTTTTGCCTAAACTTAACTAAGTAGTTTTGTTGCCTAAACATAACCAATTCGATCTTTTCCGAAATGTAACTAATTTGTTTTTGTATCGACATTTCCATACTAAAGTTACTTATTTTAACCCAAACCACAATCTTTCCTAAACCCAACTAAATAGTTTTATTGCCTAATCCTAACCAATTCAATCTTTCCTAAACCTTAATATTTGTGTTGCCTAAACCTAACCAATTGTTTCCTGTGAAGTTTATTTTGAAAAGACTGGTGCGTAAATTGACATGTGCGTCTCGTGTTGCTGGACATTCGTAGGAAAATGCACGAAAAATGAGGAATAACTTTTCAGAAGATATCATACGAGCCGTTGTCCAGCGTCAACACATACAGGTTTTGATGTAACTGGACACATTTCATACACAAACGATGATTGATTAGTTCAGTCTCAGCGTCCAAACCGGGACACTGACCTTTCTTTACCTGTTAAATATTCATGCTGCCTTGTTGTGGAGGTCCCTTCAGGATAAAATCACATCAATAAGAGATATTTAGTCTGGCATTAATGGCAAGGAGATTTAGGACATTATTCAGGGGACTGAGAGTCTTATAAAAAATGGCTGTGATCCACAGTTAAGATGTGTATTACGACCATCTGGTTGAGATCCCAGGAAGCTTGCGTCGCCCACTCATAAAGCTGCGTGTCCTATCCTGTGGCCGACTATTTAAAATGCACCAGAGCGTTTGTGGATTTCTCCTAAGGATAACAGCAGCCCTAATGTACAATCTAAGAAGATTGTTCTGTAAGCCTTAAAAAGGATCATATCTGATAGAAAACGAGATGAAACCGTTTCAGACAAAAGCTTAACGTGAGCCCCAGAAACCGGTGCAAGAGGTGCACGACCAGAGGCCGGGTTATCTTTGCGGGCCGAACTCTCTCCGGCGAAGCACCCCTCGTGGCATTTAAAACACATGTCTGCGATAACATCATTGGTTCTTTTCTCCCTCCCTCTGGCCTCCAGAGAGAATCTCCGAGCATCTCTAAATGTCACGTTAAGTGCTTCTCTTGTCCCGCACTGACACAAAAAACGAGGTGCTCTCTGAATACAAAGAAGGCCCGTTACTGGATGGCTGCCATAGCTCAGAGAGAAGGACAGTTATCTGCTCTCCTCTTTCCTGCTCTCTCCCTCATTTGTTCAAACTGTCAAAAGTAACATTTAGTCTCTAATAGGGCTGCCCAAAGGACGACAAAGACTTCCACTCGTGGTCATAACTACATTTGGGTGCTATACATAAAAGCACAAGTCATGGCTGCTTGGAAGGCCGGTATTAACATTATAGTCAATATAACTCACATTAAAGCACTCCTCCCTTTAGTGCAGGTATATATAAAAGCAGTACAAGCGGTCGCACTAATTGTCCTGTAGCTTAATACTAAGAGGAAAATATAATTAGATCCTTCAGGTAAGAGATCAGGAGAGCAATGGTGTAGAAATTCTGCCTTTTTTTTAAATGCTAATGTCATAATAAGGTGCTATTTTAGCAGCGTGGAGCTGTGCCTGATTAAGTGTGAGACAGAAATTTGTTTCCTCCTTGCTGGTTTCCTGTTAATAACAGCTTCCACAGTGTTGTTTTTTATCATATTTGATATCACATACAGGTACGTTTTGGGGAATTGCACCTTGAAATTCAGCATTTCAAACAAGCAGTGACGTTAACACTGAGACAAAGCTTTTGTCACAAATGTAATGCAAAAGTACTGTTATAGGAATAGATTAACATTTTGGGCTTATTCGCTTTCTTGCCGAGAGTTATACTGTACCTCTCTCATGTCCAGTGGTGGAGTCAGCATTTCTAGCAATTAGGGCAGCCTATGTGGCACTGCATATGTTCTCAATTTTAAGGCCAACTTTCTCGACTCTAAGGACACCCTAAAGGGCACTTTGTCACATTTTCTCCACTGGAAGGGCACCCTAGAGGGCAGTGCATCACGTTTTCTCCACTAGAAGGGCACCCTAGAAGGCATTTTGTCACATTTTCTCCACTTGAAGGCCACCCTAGAGGGCATTTCATCAGTTTTTTTCCACTGGAAGGGCACCCTAGAGGGTATTTCATCACGTTTTCTCCACTCGACGAGCACCCTAGAGGGCACTTCATCTCGTTTTCTCCACTGGAAGGCCACCCTAGAGGGTATTTCATCACGTTTTCTCCACTCGACGAGCACCCTAGAGGGCACTTCATCTCGTTTTCTCCACTGGAAGGCCACCCTAGAGGGTATTTCATCACGTTTTCTCCACTCGACGAGCACCCTAGAGGGCACTTCATCTCGTTTTCTCCACTGGAAGGCCACCCTAGAGGGTATTTCATCTCGTTTTCTCCACTCGACGAGCACCCTAGAGGGCACTTCATCTCGTTTTCTCCACTGGAAGGCCACCCTAGAGGGCATTTCATCTCGTTTTCTCCACTGGAAGGCCACCCTAGAGGGCATTTCATCTCGTTTTCTCCACTAGAAGACCACCCTACAGGGCACTGCATCACGGTTTCTCAACTGGAAGGGAACCCTAGAAGGCACTGCATCACATTTACTCCACTGGAAGGGCACCCTAAAGGGCATTACGCTTAACATTTGAACGATCATCGCCTCTCACCCTCTCTATCGCACCAGCTTTCACCCTGCTTTCATGAGGCTGTAGAAATAAACCAGTTCATTCCAAGCATCCCCCAACCTAAAGTGTTCAAAATGGCTCCCACGTGAAAAAAGTTTGACGCCTTAACATTTACAAACACGAATCCATCGGATTCTCCTGGAAGATATGTGCAGGGTTTGGTACTGTCTCACGATAAAGTCTGAGTTAAGTTTTCTACCCATGAGCACATTCATCATTACTCCCTCCACATATTCGATCTCCATTACCTGTGTTTCCTCCAAAGGATCCGCTGCTGCTGCTGCTGCTGCTGCTGTGGCTGATTTGCCCTATAGAGCCCGGACCTCGCAGCTCAGTGGGAGGACAAGAAAAAATCAGTGCAAGCCTCGTCATTTGTCTGCTATATATAATTCTTTGGTGCCGGTACCTCTTCTGACCTGAGCAACATTCATAGGGGACAATGAAAGGAAGCGGTGGGATGCTTCTCTCTTTCTCCCCTCCCCACCGCGGCGCTCTTTCATCTCGCCTTCCCACAAGGCTGATTCACCACTTGTGACCCCTGCGGCTGCCTCGTTGAAAATAGACAACAAAGTGTCTGAGATGAAAACCGGTGGGCAGTTGTAGGCTGGATTGCCGCTCGGTTTTCAAGTTGGTCGGGCGGTGGCGAGCACTCTCGCTGAGCTGACACATGCGTTTGTCTGGATTCATGTCATGTAAACGGGACCGGGCTGGCACTGCCATGCATGTACCCACATCTGCTGGCGTTAACAAACTCAACCCTGTCAGACTTTTTCTGTATGGAAGATTTAAAATGCCTCAATCAAAAAAAATCAAATCAATAGAGCTCAGCAGTGATCACCCACTTTTTGAACGGCTCTGGTTCCAGAAGTGAATTCCCGTTCATTCACTCCATCGACGTTTCAGAAAATCCTTGTATAAAGAGTTGTAAGCACGGAACCAAGCCAACCAGCTACGAGATGAATCGTGACCATAAAAACATTTGATTTGGAGCAAAAAAAACATTGCAAAATGGAAAAATAAACGCGAAGATACATAATTTTTTTAAGATTACTGCCTCCGAAACTAACTGTCGTCGATCTAAAATATAGAGATTCAGTAACTGCATGCCTTATTTCTCACCTCAAATGTTTTCAGAAACACATCTCGGTGAACTAAATTTCATAATATAAGAGAAAGTTTCCTAACAAGCCGCTATGTTGGTTCCGGTTGGAAATCTGGGAGCAGACCACGTAGCAGCATGTACGAGCTCCTGTTAAAGGGATAGTTTGGGTGTTTTGAAGTGGGGTTGTATGAGCTACTTATCCGTAGTCAGTGTATTACCTACAGTAGATGACGGTCGGCACGCCCCCAGTTTGGAGCAACAGACAGGAGTACCAGCACGGGAGCAAAGCAATGTACTGCTGTGGATGGGGCCGGCAGCAAAAAATAATTTAGACCCATAAATAAAACAATATCTGTTTAAGTGTACGCTATATTTAGAATATTTTCACTGATTTACGTTGCCGTCAGACAGCTATACAGTATAGTCTATGTTTCTGATGGGGAACTGAAGCCAAGGCAACCAGACTCCATTGAAAAAAACCAGTAATTTTACCTCACAGAACACGGGTTGTTGTTGCTGTTATTGTGTGACTTTGGTTAGTTCAGATACACCAAAACCACACAATAACACAAACAAACAAACCAATCGAGGCAGCTGTAGACCGGCAACTCCCGTATTCTGCGAGCTAAAATTACAGGTATTTCCAATGGAGTATGGTAAGAGAATAGATGGATACAACTGCTTCTGTTTGCCGCCGGAAAGGGCTGTCTGACGGTAAGGTGAAGATAATTTAAATATAGCGTACACTTAGACTGATATTGATTTTGGCTAAAATATTCTTTGCTGCCGGCCCCGTCCACAGCAGTACATTGCTTTGCTTCCATGCTGGTAACTCCTGTTTCTGCAAACTGGGGGCATGTTGACCTACTGTAGGTAATACACTGACTATGGAAAAGTACTTCATACAACTCCACTTCAAAACACCTGAACTATGCCTTTAAGCTGCATCTCAAACTGTTTTGAAAGATAAATCACTATATTTGAATGTATTCCTCCCTGATTTATAAATTGCATGTGCAAACACGCACACGGAGAGAAAAAAAAATCTGTATCAAAGCTTTCTTTTCACCTTTTTGATCATCAAAATACCTCCAGATGCTTATTATTAGCAGAAACACAGTACGGATAACTGTAACACCGCGTAGTTCTGAATCCATCTCGTCCTCTGCAGGGGAAGATAAGAACCCTCCTTCATGAATAAAGATGTTTCGGCATCCTCTTCCTCTCTCTCTCTCTCTCTCCGCGTTCAATGTGTACTTGTTACAGCGGCCATTATTTATAGTCCCACTAAGGCCCAGAGTGGTGAGAGCGGGTCTCATGGGGGATTGGGAAGTGGAGCCACCGCTACCTATAGTAGGAAAGATATACCACCTCACCCCCGCTGAGAACTTCGTGCAGGAAATGAACTCATAAATCAAGCAGTAAATTGAGTGTAGGGCCGTGCTTACTCATCTCAAGAGGTCTGCTCCTCTTCCTCCACACACCCCCTGCTCCTTTTTGCTGCATGACTAATGCAACGCCGCAACTCCTCTGCTTGGCGTGTGTGTGTGTGTGTGTGTGTGTGTGTGTCTATCGCTCTGGTAAACTCTTATCAAAATTTTTTATTTTCAAGTAAACATCATAACTCTGGCCTGGAGGCTACAGTTGAGTGTGGGAACATCTAGGAAGGAGGAAAAAGGGCCCGAATGAGCATATTGTCCTACAGTTGAACTTCACCGCCTCATTGTGATGCCACTGGTGAGAGCTGCCTGTTTTTACCCCCGGACTGTGAGGAGAGCCTCAGGCTATCCTGACAGTCACAGGCCCTGTCCGGAGGAATTAAAATCTCTATTTATCAGGACTCGACTGAAGCTGTCTGGGGACTGGCCGCGGGAGATGGCAACACAGTCGGCCTCCTCCAGCGGTGGGACTCTGATGGAGAGTTCAACACGCTGGGATGTGCCCGTGCAGGTTCATTCTTGACAGCATGTGGTGTAAAAATAGTTTCACTTTGTTTTTTTAGTGCTGAACCAGCGCCTGCATTGTCCTGAATGTGAATCACTCTTTAATTCTATGCTTAAAAAAAACACATCCAAAGAGCAATTCTCAGTGTACGTGCACGGACAAGTGTGTGTTGGATCCACCCCGCTGAGCTGCTGCTCCCCATTAAAGCTGGGACTGTGTTGCCTCCCGCGGCTGCTCTCCATCACAGCAGCGGTAGGCAGCATTTGCTCTGACAGAGAGGGAGGATGGGGAGGGAGGACTCGCCATCACTCCTCCTCAATAAAGCCGCAGAGTCTGCAGAGCTGGGATCAGATCTCTACTGACCTCCGTTGGCGGAATAATGTACTTGTTAGGGTGGCTGCTATGGTCTTGGAAGTATGGAAACACTGTAGTTTTTACTCCATTACATTTATATACTCTTCTGATTTAAGATTTTATATAAAAAACATAATAACAGCCTTTTGGGCTTGTGTATGGAGGACGGAGCTTGCCAAAATAAATAAATAAGAAATGCAAAAATAAATAAATAAGAAATGCAAAAATAAATAAATACATTTAAAAATGTATACAAATAAATACATAAATAAAAGGGAAAATTAAACAGAAGTGTAAATACATAATGGAATTATTACAAAGATTAAATTAAAACAGAAAAATTTATTTATGTCACATTATATCAATTAATTAATAGCGATTAATCAATTAATTAATTTTTTATATTTTGCTGCATTTAATGAACTTAAACCATATTTCTTTTTTTATTTATGTATTTATTCATCAATTTATTCATTTATTTTCTTATTTTGCCAGGTTCCATCCTCCATACTTGTGACCCTTTTTTTCAGATGTCTGAGTTGTTAGCAGTTCATCCAAAGAGACTTTTCCCCTCTAAACCTCACACGTTTCCATTTTAATAACTGTTTGAGGACCAAGACATATCCAGTATTTCACAAAAAAGTAAAAATTAAATAAAAGTTTGGGTTTTTTAAATAATACAAATTTGTGTTGCCGAACTTTCTACACCATTCATAATCTCATGTCCCCCCCAGGTTATATTCAAAACTTTTACTTTAATACTTAAAGTACATTTTGCTGCTAATAACTTTTTATTTTTTCTTAAAGGTGCAGTGTGTAGAACATGGTGTACTCCGTGAAGAGGACCCGCTCCCCAGGTAACGAAAACACAACGATCCTTATTTTCAGGTGATTAAAGAAAACATACGTATTAATAGGGCTGCCTGTCAAATAAAATAGTTAATCGTGATTAATAGCAACTTAATCACATTTTTTATCTGTTCAAAATGTACCTTAAGGGGGGATTTGTCAAGTATTTAATCCTCTTATCAGCATGGGAGTGGGCAAATAAACTGCTTTATGCAAATGTATGTATATATTTATTATTGGAAATCAATTAACGCTCCAAGGTAGCTTGTAATTTGTATCATTGCTGGAGCAGGATGGTTGTGAATAGGGAGATAGAATAGGATGATGACAGAATTGTACACTGATTTTTTTAATTGATTACATGTATATGTGTTTTTGTATCTGTATATACTGCGTGTGCTTATATGTGTATGTATGTATATAGAGATATATAGATATATAGATATAAAAAAATCAATTAACGACACAAAACAATGACAAATATTGTCCAGAAACCCTCACAGGTACTGCATTTAGTATAAAAAATATGCTCAAATCATAACATGGCAAACTGCAGCCCAACGGGCAACAACAGCTGTCAGTGTGTCAGTGTGCTGACTTGACTATGACTTGCCCCAAACTGCATGTGATTATCATAAAGTGGGCATGTCTGTAAAGGGGAGACTCGTGGGTACCCATAGAACCCATTTACATTCACATATCTTGAGGTCAGAGGTCAAGGGACCTCCACCAACCAATGTCACATCAGCAGGTTATTGGGTCCTAAAGGGGGATGATTGAATGATGATTTGAACCACAAGGTGGAGCCCTTACACAACACCAGCACACCTACTGTCTGGATTATGTCTAAAGTTTTTCAAATCTTCCCTTGCATCCATCCAGCTGTACTGATGCTTATTTCAGTATATCAACATGTGCTCTGACTCCAACATTTGAATCATGTTTTATTCTCTTTTGAAGCAGGACAGTCACCGTCTGCAACCCTAATCCCCCTCATCCCTGTTTGCAGACTCCCCTTTTCTCCATTTCAAAGCACCAGAGCAGGCTGCCTCTCCCTTCCCCCCCTTCAGCTCTGTTCTGTTCTCTCTGCAGGGCTGCGTCAAGATGACGTCAAGACGCACACAACACAACCGGAAGTGAGGAGATTTGCACTCAAAGTAAAGGTTCTGCATTTCATTTCATTTCAAAATTGATTTCGAACATGTAGAATACTAAAAAAATAAATAAAGTAAAAGAATTCCAACAAGTGGACAGTCAGAAAAAAGTAGTATTCACATACAATGAAAAGCATAAGAAAAATAAATTGTCAATATATCTATATTTACATTTACTAAAAACATCTAAATAAACAAATTACACACACATATGTAAATTAATTATTGTTTTCTGGTGATTAAACAGGCTATGTAATTCCCAAAAAAATCAATTAAATCACTTTAGATCTCTTACAGTTTCTTCTTGCATACACTAACTAATATTAAAGCTTATCATAGTATATGCAAAATGTCAGATTTGAAAAATTAAAGGACACGGTAAAACAATGTGATTAGGAGTCTAATGGAAAATATGTAAATGTCAGAAAACCATGGCTTCCACTGCTATGAATTATGAATATTATTATAATAATTATTATTACTATCATTATAATAATTATTATCATTATTATTATTGCTATGAATTTTTATTAATATTCTTATTATTATTAATATATTATTGCTATGAATTATTATTATTATTATTATTATGATTATTACTATTATTATTATATTATTGCTATGAACTTTTTAAATTATTTTTCAAGAAACTTGTATGTTAATGTACCAGATTCATGCACACATTTTCATCTGCCTTTTTATTTTTTGCCAGGATGTTAAAATGAGCCTATCCAAAACAATGTGATTAGGAGTCTAATGGAAAATATGTAAATGTCAGAAAACCATGGCTTCCACTGCTATGAATTATGAATATTATTATAATAATAATAATTATTACTATCATTATTATAATAATTATTATCATTATTATTATTGCTATGAATTTTTATTAGTATTCTTCTTCTTATTAATATATTATTGCTATGAATTATTATTATTATTATTATGATTATTATATTATTGCTATGAACTTTTTAAATTATTTTTCAAGAAACTTGTATGTTAATGTACCAGATTCATGCACACATTTTCATCTGCATTTTTTTTTTTTGCCAGGATGTTAAAATGAGCCTATCCACAGTTCTCACAGTCTGTTATTCATTAAAAAAGTTTTATTTTGAAGGTACTCACCGGAAGTTCGTGTATTTACTGCAGACAGCTTGATGGGGGTTTTAGGATTTAGGAATGTGGAGCCCAGCAGCTACGTCATCACCCCTCAAATCTCTCTGGGGTCCCAACGACACAAAACTCCTCCAAAGCTGTAAAACACCACCACAAACCCTCCGGTAAGTTGTTTTAACGAAGCCTTACAATACATACATTATTAATATACTCATTTATACATGTTTAATGGTGTATAAAACAGTTTTTATCACGTTTAAAGTTAAAGTTTATCCCTAAAAAAGTGACTTTGTGTTTGAAAATGTGCTAGCTGGAAGCTAACGTTAGTTAGTTTGTGACTTGTTTTATACTTTAAAGTAGTTCAGGCAAGTTTAAACATGTGTGCTCATTGTTTAAGTTGAGGTCCAAGCAAGGGGATTAGAATATAAAGCATGCCTCAACATG
The DNA here is from genome assembly GCF_043250625.1 of Sebastes fasciatus. Lineage (NCBI taxonomy): Eukaryota > Metazoa > Chordata > Actinopteri > Perciformes > Sebastidae > Sebastes > Sebastes fasciatus. The sequence goes on along the minus strand of NC_133818.1, from coordinate 8,911,260 downwards.
AACATGAAGTGTTTGTTTGATGCTTTAAAGAGAGATGATCTGTTAGCATGGAAACCAAACCTCCTCTCTCTCATTAGCAGGTATTTGTTTATTAAGTGAAAGACTTTAAAGATACTGTGTTGCTCTGACTGTCGGGAAACATCCACTGATAAGCAGAGACAGTGTTGTGATAACATGTCTCCTCCATAGGGACTGTTGTCTCCATGGTAACATGTGTCTCCCTCCACAGGGACTCTTGTCTCCATGGAAACGTGGAGGACGCCTCAGCCATTACATTATTACATTATTAGATTAAATTGCATTAAAACAGAAATATCAATTTATTTATGTCACATTTGATCAATTAATTAATGGCGATTAATTAATTAATGTATTTATTTATTTTTTATATTTTGCTGCATTTAATGAACTTAAAGGTCCCATATCGTGCTCATTTTCAGCTTCTTACTTGTATTTTGTGTTTCTACTAGAACACGTTTACGTGCTTTAATGTTAAAAAAAACAACTTTATTTTCTTCGTACTGTCAGCCTGAATATGCCTGATTTACCCTCTGTCTGAAACGCTCCGTTTGAGCGCATTTCAACGGAATTGCAACAGTTGCTAGGCAACAGCTTGGGTCCCTGTTTACTTCCTGTCAGCTGATGTCTTTCACATACACTGCAGCTGTAAATAAACTGGGACACATTTAGAATGTTTACGTTTAAAACCGTGTAATGGTCTAAATATTGTATATTTGTGACATCACAAAATTACAGAAATCCTGACGGCTTGTTTCAAAGGCAGAATTTCTGAATACGGGCTGTGTGTATTTCTCCATGGATTGAGCGTTTCGATACTTTCACAGTTTTTATACGTCACTTAAACCTGCTTTATAATATAAAAGACACAAAAATCTCACTTTTTACAATATGGGACCTTTAAACCATATTTATTTATTTATTCATCGATTTATTTTTTTATTTTGGACAGTGAGACAGTGTTGTGATAACATTTGTCTCCCCCACAGGGACTCCTGTCTCCGTGGTAACGTGGAGGACGCCCCAGCCATTACAAAGATTAAATTGAAAATTAAAACAGAAATATCAATTTATTTATGTCACATTTTATCAATTAATTAATGGTGATTAATTAATTAATTAATTAATTTTTTTATATTTTTGCTGCATTTAATGAACTTAAACCATATTTATTTATTTATTAATCGATTTATTCATTTATTTTGGACAGTGAGACAGTGTTGTGATAACATTTGTCTCTCCCACAGGGACTCTTGTCTCCATGGTAACGTGGAGGACGCCCCAGCCTCGCTGCCTGCAAGGGGGCTGAACCTGAGCTGAAGGACGGTGTCGCTCTCTCTCCTCCAGTGTGAAGGCAGAATCAGTCGAAGATGGTAAGGAGAAGCAGCATCCGGAGAGCAGTTATAGGTAGATGGTGGAATCTGTGCTCTGTTGTTTTACCTCGCCATAGCTCACCTCACTGTGCATTTGATGCTTGCATTTTTTAATTGAGGATCTGTTTCTTTCAGCCATTTCACGACGGAGCCTACTACCCCTACACCGGTGAGACCCAGGGGACCCACTCCTCAGCTGGGATCCCCTCCCTCCTGAACTCCCCTCTCAGCCAGCACTCTGCTGCACCCGGCATGACTCCCTCCAGCGGCGCCTCCGCCTCCACCATCGCCATCCTCCCCTTCAAGTTCCGCCCGCGCCGGGAGAGCGTGGACTGGCGTCGCATCAACGCCGTGGACGTGGACCAGGTGGTGAGCCAACTGGACGTGGACGCCCTCCAGGAGCACGTCGCCGGCGTCACCTTCTGCAGCCTGGACGGCGAGCGGTGCCAGCGGTGCCAGAGCCCCGTGGACCCGGCGCTGGTCAAGCTCCTGCGGCTGGCGCAGCTCACGGTGGAGTGGCTGCTGCACTGCCAGGAGTTCCTCGCCGGCAACCTGCGCGCGGCGGAGGAGCGGGTGGCGGCCGGCGGCAGGGAGCGCGAGCGGCTGCTGGTCCAGCAGAGGAAGCAGGAGGAGAGGGAGAAGGCGCTGACCGCCGAGCTCAAGCAGAGGAAGAAGGTCATTCGCACGCAGCAGTCCATGCTCTCGCCACGGATCGTCAGTGGACAGAAGGTACCGCTGAGATGCTAAACGCTCTCTCTATGAAGGGATCTGTTACCCATTTGCATTTCACATATGTTTGGCAAGCCATCACCCCAACCCCCCTTCACTCCTCCTCCTCCTCCTCATTGTTCCCATCTATTCACAGCTCCGGCTTTGTGCTTTTATATCAGAGTTTAGAGGGGAGAAAGAGACAATATATTGGTTGTGTACTGTAAAAGCTGCCTTGTTTTGGTGTGCTTATAATAAGCTTTCAGACTGGAAGAATAGGATTTAGAGCAGCAGGACAGATGGTGTCATATGGGGACAATTAGGTTTTTTAAGCCACTTAACAAAAGGGTGACGAGAGCAGCAGTCTAAAGTAGCATAGCTCACTTACCATCAGGTTATTTATAGCACAAATCAAAAATCTCCCTCTGACCTACCCAAGCAGTCGCCAAGGCAACAGAAAGTGTGTCTTGACAGCATGTGGTTGCTAGGTGTGCACTAGAAGCTCAGCTAACAGAGGTGGCTCAATAATTGATAGAGAGGCTGTGTGTTTGTGTCCTTTTGAGGACCTTTGGCATTTGTTGCTTGTCCACGTTTCTACATTTCAAACACAGGGCTCTCTTTTAATCTAATTTCACTCCCAATTTCCACAGTTATTCCAAACCCTAATCTAATTGCATCTGCTTGTTGCAGCAGCACACTTCTTCTACTGTTTCATGTGGATCTTGGCAACCATATGTTGCAACAAGATATCAGTAGCAGCAGGTTTAACATTGAATGAAGTCACGGGCACAATGAGAGGCGGGGGTTAAATGTAGCGTATGATGTGTGTGTGTGTGTGATATGTGTGTGTGTGGAGCATAGGCAGCGTCTATTCTAGTTGTTAAGTGTTAGTGAGCTGGAGTGTGGCGACACCCGCCGCAGGGAGCAGATCAACATCACTCACGCTATCTGTCTGTATGGAAGCACATGCCTGAAGTCAATGGATGCAGAAAAATAGAAGAAAGTAGTGCACATGCTACAGACACTACTTTTTTGTTACATTCTGGGAATTTTTAAGGGCAAAATATAGTGAATATAATTAAATTAAATTACAGTAAATGTGTTCTACTTTATAGCAGAGCTGAAGCAAATAGTTGATCAGTCGATCGTCAGATTGATTACCAGTTTGTCACTTTAGCTAAAAGTGATCTCTGTTGAGAGTTGCACGTGTGCAGTTCTGATCAGGCAACCGAGCTAGCAAATTTAGCAATATTTTACACTGGAAAAATCTGTCAAACCAGATAATAAAAGAACGTTTTGTGGCATTCTTTATAAGTATGTATTTGTTAATGTTTTACGAAGGGTTTAATCCATACAGGGTTAGTAGTATACAGCTGTTTAAAAAATTAAAAAATAAATAAATGAATGAATGAATAATAGAAAGTAATAATAATATTTTTCTTTGTTTTTTAGTTGCAATGTTTTGAGCTCTCGGGGCATAAAATAGTGACTTGAGATTTACTCTCTTTGTCAAAAAATGCCTAAGATTATGTATTAATACCTGTATTTTCTTTTTCTTTTAGTGTCCACATTGTGATAAATCCTTCCTCAATTCCACGTTCCTCGAGAATCACATGCAGCGGCGCCACCCTGACGAGTACGACATGGGTAAGTGGACCCGTCAGAAAGATTTAGAGAAGGTTAGGAGTCCGATAAATCACTTACCAGGAAGTCTGGAGTGTAGTGATGTATTTGCAGGTTACATAAACAACATCTTGTTTTTTTCTTTCATGTCCTTCCAGAGTTGCGGTCAGACAGTGAGAAGAAATCTCAGATTGACAGCCTCAAATTTGAGATCAGCAGTCTGAAGGAGCAGATTGTTCAACAGCAGCAGGACCTGCAGGCCAAAACAGCTCAGGTAGGAGAACCAGACCACTGTGACAGCTAGTTCCGCTATATATGAGAGAAGGCAGGCATCTCTACGGCCGATATCTCCAACACTCAGCAACTCACACCAAAACAATCTAGACAGATAAATAGAACTACAGCTAAGATGGTGAACTGTCAGTTGTGGTTTCGTAATGACATTTTTGTTTTGATCCCAGGAAAAAGAGCAGCAGTCCATGCACAAAGACGTGCTGAGAGAACTGGACCGGTTCAAAGCGGAGGAGATGGCGCGCATGGACAGGAAGATAGAAGACAGCAGGGACGGCATGCGCAGGGAGATGGAGTTCCTTTACACCCGGAATATCCAGGCTGTCAACGTACGAACACTTGGATAATCCCCTCAGTAGCTTCTTGATAGTGCTCATTCGGTGTTCAGGATATATTTTTTTATTTATGCATTTTTATTCATAGGAAGCAAATCAGAATCAGACAGCCAGGCAAGAGAAATCAGCCAGCCCTGTTCACTCGCAGCCAGAGAGAGATGTGGACAACTACAAAGAGATGCAGATACAAGCCATGCTGAAGCTGGAGCAGCAGCTGAAGAAGCAGGTCAGTGCGGAGGGGAGATATTATTTTAAAAACCTACAAGTGAATGACGTTATTTTGATTCTAAAATATTCTCTTGTAGGATAAAAAATGGGGATCCCGGCTGCAGGAAATGAAGGCCCAACACGAGTCTGAAAAGAACCAGGTATGTTTGTCATAATTATTAAAGCATTAAAGTTTTGAGTTAGAAGTTAGAAACTTTAAAATGCGTCTTCTTCCCGTCGTCTCCCAGCTGCTGAACGAGATGAGCAGGATGCAGTCGTCGGTGTCGGAGCAGCAGGACAGCAGCCAGCGGCTGCAGCAGGAGATGGGCAGGAGGCTGCAGGAGAAGGAGCAGACCATCAAGGCTCAGAGGGAGCAGGTTAATAACACTGACCCACACTCACACAGCCGTCGCCGCCATACGCCCAGAGTGATTATGTCGGGAGAGGAAGCGAGGCGGAGGCTCGGCCCCTTGTTCAGGATATCCTGTATTTGCTACACGGGCTCAGATTGGGTTGTGTTGAGACATGATGATACTGTATATTTGACGGGAACAATAGTTCACAGGAAGCTGATGCTTTTCCTGGAGTGGCTCCACATTTTCCCTTGACTACTAGTGGAGCGGCTAGTTTGTCAGAAACACAACAGAAGAGCAGCTATTGTATCTGTTTAATAACTCTTTACTGTCTTTAAGAGGTAGCAGATTCAGTTTTAGAGCTAGAGTGAAGCTTATTTCTGATTATTTATTTATGATAAGAAGAACTTGACACACAGTGCTGAGCTGCATCTCAAAATAATCTTCAGGTTCCCAGCTTTCAGATGATGTACACCATTTCTATGTGACATCTACTGTTGACCTGCTGTCTCCCCCTAAAGACCCCCCTATAAAAGACAGAAACGGGTCTATTGTGGGTCTCTTAGGGTTAATAAAGAAGTCAGTCAATAATTAGCCTCTTTCCGTCGTGCCATGAATCGTAATCTGAGTTCCTGCTGCAACACAGCGAGGGTAGTTTTCCACACAAAAGGAGTTGGAAGGAGCTCTTCTGTTCACTGTAGCTGCTGCTTCTTGTTCCGTTCCTCCTCGACATCTTTAAAATTGATCCGCTGACCAAAATATAATAAGTGCTAATTTTTTTCAACTTGCAGATGAGGAATATTTCCTCCCATCCACCCACCAAAATAGTTGAAGTACCAGGTATTGATACCTTTTCAGTTTTCATCAGAAAAGTTCTTTCAATGAAGGAAACTGTGTGTGTGATATTAATGCATTCATTGTGTACTTTGTTTTTCAGTCATGGTCAGTGCACCACCTCCGGAGCCTAAACCAAAGAGAGTTGTACTCGGTGAGTTAGTAGAAGCCAGCTGTCATGAGAAAAATAAGAATATAGAAACACTGTCACTCCCAGCATGTTGCTTTTCATGCATGAAGGATTCACACAATGCCGTTTCAGACAGCTAAATAAAGCAGCGCTGTCACCACACTAGTACCCATACGACTCCCTGACTGTTAATGACCTTTGACCTCATGTGCTGTCCAATTAGAGGAGCCAGTGTGTGCTCCTAAGCTGGATCCTATACAGGAGCTGTCAGAAGAGGAGAAAGGTAAAACAGGCAGTAAAACCAACAGAGCCGGTCGACTGCATGCCGTCTGCATGGATGCATCAGTCTGTTGTGGGCAGCCCTTTCCTTAAAGGGATAGTTCGAAGTGGGGTTGTATGAGCTACTTGTCCATAGTCAGTGTGTTACCTACAGTAGATGACCCTTTAGAGAAACAGGCAGGAGTACCAGCACGGGAGCAAAGCAATGTACTTCTGTGGAGACTCCAAACTCTCATCTACTGCAGCTAATACACTGACTATGGAGAAGTACAACCCCACTTCAAAACACCAGAAACTATCCCTTTAACTGTGACAGGACTGAGATCATCCCACACTTTTTAGTAAAGCAGCTTTTTGTCTGTGACTTTCGCTGACGCCTGCCATGTCAGCATCGCTGATCATTACATCCATCTGTCATCTCGTTGCCTTGTTTGTGGCAAATGAACACTTGTAGACATTCTCCTCTTCTGCCTGCCCCGCTGCAGTCACACCCATCTACCCGACTCGACCTTCGGCATGGAGCTTGCTGTGAAAGTCCGCAAATGCATGCTCATTTTTGCCGCCTGTGATCGGAGCCTGATTATCCATAAAGGGCTGATTAAGTGAGATTTCTTTTACAGAATCGAGCAGCTTCTCTGAGAGGAGGCCAGTGGAGAAGAAGCCTGAGCCCGTACCGGAGAAGAAACCGAGGACGCCCAGCAGCGCTCTGAGAAAGAACCCCAACATCAAGAAAGAGATGCGGCCGGATCTGGAGCAGGCTGTTATTGAGAAGCTGGAGAACCTGGGAGTCAAACCTGTAAGTCCACACTCTTAAACGTTGTTTTACTCAACCTGTTTTCCATCTTCTATAACTTCCTCCACCTCTTCTCAGGATCAGAGCGGTCTGAAGGACAAAGAGCTCAGCTCCATCCTGGCCAGGGTGCATTCGAAGCGGGAGAGCGTCGCAAAGGGGATGCCTGACTACTGGCGCCACCGGGAGGAGCTAGCCAGCAGTGTGGAGCAGAAGCTGGGCGGTCAGAGGAGAGGCAGCGACCCGGCTCCAGAGTCCCAGGCCAGATCCAGACAATCAGTCCAAGGTGAGTCATCAAAAAGCCTCTTAGCACATGAGATCAGCTGTCTCAGTTCTGCCCACAGACCAGTAATAATTCAACTAGCTTGTCTTAGCCCACTTTTGCATTAGCGCCTTGTTAATTGGTTTTGACCGTGTGTGCATCCAACACCATCAGTCTAATCTGCGAAAGCTTGTTTGCCGCCGCATAAGCCGACTAAAGCTCTGACACGCCGTCACCGACTGATCCGCTGTTTGTGTTTGTGTCATCTGAGTGCAGTGTTGCAGATCCGCCCCCGGTCCAGCAGCCTGCCCTCCAGAGCGACCCAGGTGTTGTCCGGACCCGCCGTCAAACAGCCAAAGACCCCACAGCCGGCACCGAGGACCAGGACCGCCGTCCAACCCAAAACGTCTACACCCAACGCCAAGACCGCTCCGAGGACCTTCACATCCAGGTAAAGAGAAAACCGTATGAAGTGAAATGTTTTCTTGTAAATGTCTGATTGGTATTAGCATGTGTCCTTGATAATTAAATTCCAGCAGGATGGCGCAATAATATATTACATACACTAAAGATGTAAATGCAACCAAACCACAACACAATCACCCAAAAACATTCTTTTATTGGCGTTGGTTGCTTCTTAACATTCTTAACATCTGTGCTTCTCCAGGACCCCCCCTTTCAGTTCAGATGAGGAGTCTGAAGACGAGGACTCTGAGGAAGAACAGCCCCAAAAACACCAGAGGGGCAAATCACCACAGCCCAGACTAAACCAGGTCCAGATCAGAGCCAGCAAAGCCAGTCCGGTCCAGGCCAGGCAGGCTCCAGCCAAGTACTCCTTCTCCTCCAACCCACAGCAGGCCAAGAGGTCGGCGACCAAGACGGCAGTCAAACAGATGGAGAGCGACGAAGAGGACGAGGACGAGTGGTCGGAGGTCAGCGAGCTGCAGGAGATCAACCCCAAAAGTCTCCAGAATTACAGAGACCAGAACGGCAACGTGGAGAAGAGGAACTTTGGCAAAGGTACGTTATCCGTTCTCCAAACTATACATCAAAATAATCTATTATATACATCTATTATATAGTAATCTAATAGTCTGTTCAGTCAAGGTCATTTGATAGGAATCAGAGGCTCTGTAACCTTTTTTAATGACAACATTATGGGCCTACGAGGGCAAAAGTACCTGCTAAACTACTACTTAAACCATCTATGTGTGTTTAAATCATTTTGTTATACGATAAGCCAAAGGTAAATGTAAATTCGGTGCCTCCTTGAAGAATGTTTAAGTCATTTTTGTTGCACTTCATTCCTGCCAGGTGCCATTACTTTGTCGTTATTGTCATTATTTCGTTAGTCCTCCATACTATGTAACCACGGTCTATAAAAATCATCAGATATTGTTTAAGAAATAGAAAACTGTATTAATGAAAACACATGAATGTATTTTATTATTTCTTTCAGAGAACAAAATCAACGACCTGGCCAGAAAAATGGAGAAGCAGCATGCGGAGAGATCGACGAAGAAACCAGCAGGGGGCGTCAGCATCTTACCAGAGAGGAAGGACGAGGTTCAGGAGCTCTTGGTGAGATTCGCTCTGTGATGGAGCCTCAGTGCTTTAGCTTCGTTTGATATTATTCAAAAAAATGTCTGAATAATGTTTGTGTACGTGGTGACAGTACACGGATCTAGAGGAGAGCAGTGACTGGGTGGTGTCCTCCTTAGAGGACAGACTGGAAGTGTCTAAACCAGCTCAGGGCTCTGGACCAATGAGGAAGAGCCAGGACTCACCCAGCACCAGCGTCTGGGGAACCTCCACAGGAAAGGCTCCCAAATCAGGTCAGAATTACCTCTTTTCTTATGATCTTTATTGAGAAATGCGGTTTCAGTATCAGGTGTGATGATGTTGCTGTCTTGTGCCGGGCAGGTCTGACTGAAGCTGGAACAGGAAGCACCCTGAAGAGCAGCCTGTGCTCCCTCAGCGACATCAGCGACTCCGAGGACTTTAGCAATAAATACAATAAACGCTACGGCTGATCAGGTGATGTAGCTCTACGCCAAGCACCGACACAACGACCTCAGTCAACTCCTCTGACACCTACAGTCCGCGCCAAATAGCCATATTTTATACTGTTATTACATGGAAGCTATAATACAGAGAGAGCAATACGTAAAGGGATAGTTTGGGTGTATTACCTACCTACAACCCCACTTCAAAACACCCGAACTATCCCTTTAACAAAGGGACTTTGGATTCAGATATTAGAATAGAAAAGAAGATTATCTAATAAATAGAAAATATAGATAAATGAGATCACAGCTTCCATTGACTTTTCATTTTCAGCCTCACTTTATGCCTCGTGCCAATTCTTTGCTTGCCTTAGACCTCTCCAGTGTTCAACGTTTTTTTCCCCGTTTGGTATATTCACTGAAATATAACCCACACACCAAATGACATGCTGTTTGTGTAAAGTTTTGTACATCAAATTTTTATAATGTGTTAAATGAAGCAATGTGATTTTTGTATAGAAAATATTTATACGAGCAATAAAAGATTTCTTTGTGGAATACATACTTGAAAATGACATGAAACACTCTGGACACTCGTCACGAAGGATCTTTCTTTCTTCAATCAATAACCAGAACTGATTTATTACAAATTCATCACGTCATCATTTCCTTAATAAGATGATTCGCATTTTCAGCCATGCAAGACTTCTTATCATCTCACCTAAAGGTCTCCACACAATGTTAAAAATTACAATTGGTGTAAAAAGAAAATAAAGACATGTATCTGTTTTTCAGAAGAATAAATGTCTGTTTGAGAGGCCGTACAAAACTCAGGATAGATGGGAACACATTTTGGACATACCCCTTCCATTGATTTCAATAGATGAAATGCTATATGAAACAACTATATGTGAACATTTCAAGTTAAATTGCTGTACAGAAGTCTAACCACAAAACAATTCCTGAATAAAACAGAGCGCAGATTTTGTAACAGTGACATAAAATCATTCACTCATCATTCATATTTCAGTCCTGGGACCATGTAATGTAAAGGCAGAATAACAGTTACTAGTTACTTTTCATATTTTACATACAAAACCTGATCAGTTTATAAAAGATAAAACTACCCAACTGTACATGAAGTAGTTAAAATTAGCTTGAAATTACAATGATCCAATAAATATGACAATAAAATGCTGACGGGCAATTCAGCATTATGAGTAATTTACTTACTGATACTTTAAAGGGGCTAAATGTGAGATTGGGAGCATTTCTATTGCCTCTGCACGGCTTTCAACATGGCGAAGGCGGAGCCGGCAGCTCATAGCTATCGGTGCTAACAGTGAAAATAACGTTAACACTGCTGACAGAGCTAACAGTGTTAACCTGAGGGGGAAACCGGAGGGTGGATGCTACGCTTCCGCAATGGTCGGTTGGGACGGCGTTATCATCTGTAATCGCCGTACGCAGAGGGAGACTTCATTCTCTGCTCAGGTAGACATTACTCCTCTGTATCTTTACATAAACAATAGTGGTTTGCTGCTATATTAATGCTCTGGATATCGTATAGAGCGCCTTTAATACTTAAAGGAGCAGTGTGTAGGATTTATTGGCATTTAGCGTTTTGGTTGCAAATTGCACCCCTCCCTTTCCAAGTGTGTAGGAAAACTACGGTGGCCTTCAGGTAACGTTGTCTGTTTCTGGGCTACTGTAGACACATGACGGTACAACATGCCGGACTTCCCGAAGAGGACCCGTTCCCTATGTAGATATAAACGGCTCATTCTAAGCTAATGAAAATGACACGATTCTTAGTTTCAGATGAATTTACACTGATGAAAACATAGTTATGAATGTTATATTCCATGTCTGCCAATAGATTCCCCCTAAATGCTACACACTGGCCCTTTAAGTAAATGAAGTATTTCTATAGTGTGGTTTGGCTACTTTTACAGAAGTAAATGAGTTGAATACTTGACTCATTAAATGAACAGTTGCTGTCACGTTGTGGGCCAGCAGACTTATATAAAAGCTGACTCGGCCATGGCACTCAATTGTAATATGAGCTGCTGCGTTTTTATGGGGAGCGACAGCTGTGACGGCTTCCTGTTCTGACAACGTTTGGCCTCCTTGAATATCACTGGTGTACTCTTCTCCAGTACACCATGCTTTATTTACCAAACATTATCTGCTAGTTTGCCTTCATCAGGATTGAATCTGAGGTTGACCAGTGATCAGTAATGTGACTTATAGATCACCATAGATACTAAGTATACTAAACTACATCATCATTTGTTTGATTGTCTGACTTTGAGTGCCATCTTCTGGCGACTCAGAGGAAGTTCAGGTGCAGAGGATTTATGAACAACTCTATATAGGAAGCCTCAAAGACAATTAACAGCAAACAAAGGAAATTAAATAAATAAGAAAAGAAGCCTAACCTAAGACACAACCCTGATGAAGGCAAGACAGACAGAAAGGTTAAGCGAGGTGATTAAAGCATGAATACATTTTGAACAGATTTGTAAACAAATACTAAGTCGTATTACATGCTGTGATGCCATTGAGCTGGAAGAGAGTGCATTATGAGCAACGTTTCTCCTTTCATACTGAACCTTTCAGCCTGTTTCAAAAGAACAAAGCAGGCAGATAGACAGAAACGAATCAAAGGGTCTATAGACAGTGGATGCTCCCTGATGAAAATCAGAAAAACAGCTATAAATACAACAGACTTATTGTAGGTTCTGGATTACCAAGCTTTGCTGTAGTAACATAATTCATATTTCCAGCCATGCCTAAACTTAGTCAAGGAATACCTCAACATATTGGGAGATATTCTTATGTGTTTTCTTGCCGAGTGTTAGACGAGAAGATAGATACCACTCATTCATACAAGAGTGGTATTAATCTTCTTGTCTCATTCTCAGCAAGAAGGCAAATTAGTGTATCTCCCTAAATGTCAAACTTTTAAGTCTTTTAAGTCACTTTCTCAGCTCAGAGGTCCCGTCTCAGACGAAGCTGTCCCTGTTGAAGGTCCCACTGGTCCTCGTTGTTGCTCTGGTTGCTGTGGTTGCTCTGGTTGCTCGGCTCTTCCTGCCTTCGTAAAACAGGGGCGGCACCAGAGTCACTCTGGACGAGGTGCCCGGCAACATGTAGGTCCGTCTGGTCCGGGCTGTGGCGTAAGTGGCCGGCCTCCGTCTTTCTGGAGAACTACTGAAAAAGTAGATATACGGTGAAGTTATTTATCTCGAGATAACAAAGTCAATACAACTGTTGAAGTGAAATACAAGAGGTTTTGTATTTACGTTGATGGTAGACCCTCTTTTCCAGAGAAGTACGCCATCACCGTGGCTCCAGAGAGGAGAAGCAGGGAGCCTCCCCAGCCAACGAAGAGTGCAGCTCCAAGTTCAAATCTGAACAGCAAGTTTTGAGGTATATCAAGAGTTATGGCTAGTTATTCTGCATTGTTTTATCCCTGTTTATATATATATATATATATATCACTCCTTGTAATAGCAATACTTTAAAAGTACTCACTTCTGTGCCCTGAAATGTGGGTCTACGAATTCTCTTATGACTTTGTTGGCCCACATCGTGTAGGTGATCATACCACAGAATCCTATCAGAAAACAGACTTCCTCAGTGCATGATATTCAAACAAGTTTAATACTCATAAACATCTTAGAATATATCTTTTTTTTTACCTGAAACCAGGTAGGTTATACCGCCTGCAAAGGTCACCCTCGCATTGGCGATCTCCGATCCACCTATTTTGGTGCACTTCATCCCGATGAGTGTGAGGACGCCTCCGAAGAAACCAGTGATGACGGCGCAGACGGCGAACGCTCTGGTGACGTGTAGGAACACTGAAAGAAAGCAGGTGAAACTGAAATACAAGTTGGATGTGTTAAATGTACAATTAGACTATTTATAGCACTTTACCTGATACTGCTGTGTGCAAAGAAAATACTGATAATACTGCTTTTTTTTTATTGATTATTTAAAAATTCAGCCCCTCTCCGTACCCTAATAATTTTCTTACAGTCCCTAAATCTTTACAACTTAAAGGGATAGTTCAGGTGTTTTGAAGTGGGGTTGTATGAGGTACTTAAACGTATTTAAGACACCTAAAAAAATCAGTTTAAGTGTACGCTATATTTAGAATATTTTCACCGCTTTACCTTGCCGTCAGACAGCCCTTTCCAACGGGGAACTGAAGCCATTGTATCCATCATATGCTCTCGCCAAAGCCACCAGACTCAAACTTAACTTAAACTACTATACTTAATCAACTGTAGGTAATACACTGACTATGGATAAGTACCTCATACAACTACTATCCCTTTAATAAAAAAAATGAATGTTGATATTTTTAAGATTTCTGAATGTCCTACCAGGCAGGGCCAGCATGGATGGGTAATCCTTGCAGTCGGACACCCCCGTGGTGTCTGAGATGCAGTCCTTCCACAGGTTGGAGTAGTAGTTGGAGGTTGTTATCACGACGCTGCCCACCTCGGACCAAGTCCAGTACTCTGTGGGAAGAGTGGAGCACACCAGGATCCAGCCGCACAGGCAGGACACGAAGCAGCCGATCTCCAAGTACATCACCACCGTCCTGTACTTCATGGTGAGTGCTGGCAGATCCTCCAGTAGTAGAGGTGGAAAAACTACCAAGATGTGTTAAATATAGAGAGTAACGTCCAAGTTTGAACAACTTGTCACCGTGGGAAACTGGACTGAGCTCTATCTCTATGTCACTGCTGAGGTGTTGGTGTCAGACTAGCAGTGTTGTGTTGTCATCTTATCTTTTAGACGGTTTTGCCTCGTAAGCATCCTTCACGTTCCCAGCGCTCAGACAGAAACGGTGAAGGATTACATCTTGCTGTATCATGCTACCATTGTTTTACCTCCTCATTGTCACAAAATCAACCACTTTTTCTTTCTTCAAATACCTTTTCTTCTTTTCTGCCCTCAAAACTATTGAAATCTTTTCTTTAGCTAAAAACTGGATTTGTACATGTGAAAGTGACAAAATACAGAAATTACCACAAATAAGCCAAAAAAGGGGAATATTTCATGTTTTATATGTTGTGTGGGCTATGCAGAAACAAATATATATTACATTTGTTTGCCAAAAAAAGTCATGTACAGACAAAGAAATGTCTCTAGTACCCCAAACAGAACATCAGGGTGAAACTCACAAACAAGCACACAATGTCTCTGTCAGAGCTCCTTTTTTGGATAAAGTTAGAAAAATAATCACACAGGATGGAAACCATTCCCATTGTTTATTTTTGAATACACATAGCTCATTTGGTAGGCTATTAGTTTTGCAAGACAAGAAAAGTCATCGCCCAAAATAAAATACATTTTAAATTAAATTAAATTAAATTAAATTAAAATGTAATCCTCAAACAAAATCCTCAGTTTGAATAAATTAATTCTGTTTAATAAATGAGTTAGTCTTTTTTTATTAAATCAACTCTCTATAATGAATAGAACTCGGCACTTTCATCAACATAAACAAAGTAATCTCGTTTTGATGGATTTGCCAAGTGAATGCATTTTTTGCAATAACTTAATTAATTTACTATAATAGTGTTAGAGCAAAAGTAGATTTTTTGTTATTGTGGTTAAATAAATGTAATTTATGGTGCTGTTAGATTGCTGCTAGACTGCTAGTTTTTGACCGCAGTGAAAATGAGTGTTTTTGAAAGGCTAAACGCCAACAAATATAGATAGAAGTAGAATATTTCATTAGATTTGGCTACAAAGTAGCAAAAGATATATCTTTTTAAATAGTTTTATACACAGACTTTTGTATAAATAATCAAGTAAGTGTGTCATTATGATTTTAGTGATACATGAGCAACCCTCAGAGCAGACAAATCCTGGCGCACCCCCTGTGATCTCTGGTAAAGCCTGTCCTGGTATTATTTACAGACGAAATTATCTTTAAATGTGATGGTAGGGTTTTAAATAGGATTATTATTAGATTATGATATATGTATATATATTTATTATTATTTATTGATTAATTGCTGGGTGAACTGGGCACTTAAAATGAATCTGTATAGTTACACAAACACAACAGAAGCCATCTTGTAGGGAGAGGCGTTAGTGGGGTCATGTGACCTTTTTGATGGTCCATAGATGTGTTCTTTTTCCCCGGCAAAGGGAACCATGGGATGTCTGCTGCAGAGAGAGTTGAATCCAGTCAGAAACAACAATATACATTAGTGAATTTTGGGTACTACTATTTGTAGTCTCCATAATATGATACGTTAACAAACCTTTTTGGGTGGTTAACTCTGCATGCAGTTGCACATTGGACTGTGCAGCCGAGTAGAATGAGGAAACTCCCCACCAGGCCAATGTATAGGGGGGCTCCAATCTCATAGCTGAGGAAATAACAGTTAATATCGGCTAATATCTTGCGTTACTCACTGTCAATAAGGGTGATTCAAAGGCCACATATTACCTCAGTTTTGATGGATCTGCTTTGCTCTGTAAAAAAGCTTCAACCACTCTGTTTATGTATAAACAATAACCGGCCACGTCCGACGCGCCTGCATGAGGGGAAAGCAGATGACACATGGGAAAGAAAAAACAAGATGAACCAGAAAAGTTCTGAGGAGCTTCTGTCACAACAGCTGAGGCTCTGCGGAGGCAAACAAATCGTACTCACAGCCGACCAGATGGAAAGCAGACGCTGTTATTAACATCCTGTTCTTGCTGCTCCGGTCTCCACCGATGCGTGTGCACTCCATTCCGAAAAATGTGAGCACTGTGCCAATGAGGCCGAGGCAGAGGCCAATCATCAGGAGCCCCCTGACTGCCTGGATGTATGCTGATGGCAGACAAACACGCGTCCGGGTCATTTGTTTTAACATTTTATGAGCACTGTGTAAACTGTGATTATTTGTACCCACTTTTGACTGTCCACAGCACCCAGAAGCCCACACAGTTCACCACCAGAGTGGAGTCTTCATGGCAGTCCCTCCACAGGTCGGACCAGTACCGAGCTGTCTCCACTACAGAGGAGCCCCCTTGACCCCCCAGCTGGGCCACCCTCAAGTCAGAAAATATATAAAATAATTAATTTCGGCTTATTGTATTCCAGTCTTGTTTGCAGTGCATTACTCTAACCAAAACCCTTCTCTCATTTTGCAATACTAGATCTTTTTGGCCCATGAGTTGTGAGAAGATACTATAAGGATACATTGTGAGTATGTCAAACAGATATTCAGCACATTAAAGGGGCAGTCCAGTGATTTAGTATTGCACTTCCATCTAGTTGGGGGACTCTCAACAGACAGATTAAAACAAGAATGGTAAAAATTGAAGCAGCAGAGGCCGAGATATTCCGACTGAAACACTGGATCCTACGTTTCCCATAATGCAACTCAATAGCATCTTTCATTAGACCCTCCAGGCCTTCTAAATGCCCTGGTCTTTCAAGCTTCACACTTATTATTGATATATCATCAAGTACGCATGATGAGTTCATGTGTTCACACATTGAAATGTATTTTTATTTTTTAATAATTGCTAAACAACATTTGATAACTATCATCTTCAGTCTAAACACTTTCTCCCTGCAGTTTACAGAGCTGAAGTACATCAGGTGCATTCTTCTAACTCTTCTTTCTTGCCTACCTCCAGTAGTCCATAGCGAGGGTGCAGCCCACAAAGCCCCAGCCCAGTAGGCAGAGCAGCAGGCCCAGGATCTGAGCCAGTCTCCTCCACATCCCTTCAGTCGGGTAAATACAAGTTTATTAAGTACAAATAGTTACTGAGATGTTAAGACAGTGTAGACGATGAAGCCAATAATGCCAGATGTGAAGGTGTTTAATGCTTTCCTACCTTGTGAAGGAATTAGTCCACCAATAATTCAAGAAAATAAAAGCCACAGGGGTTTTTGCTTCAGATTAAAGCTGTAGATCCTCTAACAGTGGCTGCCGAGTGAGGGTTTGAATAACAGCGAAACAGACACTGTTTACTGTCAACCAGACCTGATGAGCCTGGTGGAGTTTTATTTGTCATACACAAAGACTGCCAGTTCTGTTAGAAATGGATTGTGTGCCTCATTGAATGAATATATGGTGTCTTACCATTATAGATGATAAACATCAACAACAGGTTAATTCAATGAAAAATATGTTGCACAATTTTTAATACAAAACACATATTTGCTTTCATCACAGGTTCATGAATTGAATAGAAAAGCATCAGTTCGTCACATTTATTTAGATATAAGAGTTCTTGATGATCGGCGTGGTCTCGCTCCTCGAGCTGCCCGACAACGACGACACTGTCCGGCTGCTGCTGCTGCCGCTGCTCCTCGACTCGGACAAAGTTGATACGCTGGACCTCGACGAGACAGCGGAATCCGATCCCGACCCCGATCCTGACCTCGACCCCGCAGACCCCGCAGACCCCGCAGACTTGGTTGTCCGTCCAGTCTTCGACGACCGCCCCGACTTGGCCGTGCGGCCAGATTTGGATGTGCGCTCTGACCTCGAGGAAATGCCAGACAGGTCCGAGCCCTCGGACTTGGACGACAGCTCGGACACGGAGGACGCTTTGGTCTTGGAGGTGATCCCGGACACTGTGGACAGAGCTGTGGTGGACTTGTTTTGTTCGGGGTCTGGTAGCGCCTGGACGTTGATTACCCTGCAGAGAAAAACACACTGTTGTCAAACATGACAAGGCAGCTGAACCCCTAGCTGAAATTATGTTTTTGTTATACATGAGCACCAACAAGTCATTGTTTTGCAAGTCCCAAGTCAAGATTGACAAGTCTCGAGTCAAGTCCAGAGTTAAGTCTGACAAGTCCTGAGTCAAGTCCCAAGTCAAGACTGACAGGTACAGAGTCAACTCCCAAGTCAAGACAAGCAAGTCCAGAGTCAAGTCCCAAGTCAAGACTAACAAGTCCCGAGCAGAGTCCCAAGTCAGGACTGACAACTCCCAAGTCAAGGCTGACAAGTCCAGAGTCAAGTCCCAAGTCTAGTCTGACTAGTCCCAAGTCAAGAGAGGAAAGTCCAGAGTCAAGTCCCAAGACAAGGCTGACAAGTCCAGAGTCAAGTCCCAAGTCAAGTCTGTCAAGTCCCAAGTCAAGTCCCAAGTCAAGACTGACAAGTCCCGAGCCAAGTCCCAAGTCAGGACTGACAAGTCCCACGTCAAGAGAGGAAAGACAAGAGTCAAGTCCCAAGACAAGGCTGACAAGTCCAGAGTCAAGTCCCAAGTCAGGACTGACAAGTCCCAAGTCAAGACAGGCAAGTTCAGAGTCAAGTCCCGAGTCAAGTCTGACAAGTCCTGAGTCAAGTCCCAAGTCTAGTCTGACTAGTCCCAAGTCAAGAGAGGAAAGACAAGAGTCAAGTCCCAAGACAAGGCTGACAAGTCCAGAGTCAAGTCCCAAGTCAAGACTGACAAGCATGAGTCAAATCCCCCCTTTACAATCTTTATGCTAAGCTAGCTTAGATGATGGCTCTAGCTTCATATTTAGAGTACAGACACGAGAGTGGTATCAAACTTCTCATCTAGCTTTTGACGAGAGAGCTAATAAGCATATTCCATAAGCATTTATTTCCAACCTCTGCTTATGTTTGCACCTCTTCCGCTGTATCAGCAGCAGGATGTCTCAAAAACTTCACATCTTGAGTGTTAAGCGTAAAGTGTAGATTTCTGCTCTCTGAGCTCCTTCTAGTGTTGAAATTGATCCACAGCATGCAGTTTTTCTCCTTCACTCATTTAACCACGAAAGCTTTTAAACACCAGACCTTCTCTGCTCGTTTACACCTATGGCTTTAGGGTTATATTACAAGGTGGGAGGGAGTGTACCCACAGTGCACATCTGCACACTCCCACCTTTAACCTACTAACACAGCCTCCCGCATTTCGGATAATGAGTAATTCCACTTGAGCTCACGGGGCGCTGGTATTTATTGAGGAAGCCGAGAGAGGAGTTATTTATTCACTTCCCCAGACATGTTACAACATGTGTCAGTACTCACGTTGCCTCTGCTCCACAGAGCGGCATGCACACCGACCACACGTAGAAGAAACCACCGGTCACTTGAAAGACCGAGCCGACCCAGCCGAGGAACATCGGGGTGCCGAGGTCGTACCTATCGGTGTAAAGACAGAGAGACTGTGAGGTTAATATTCAAATATTTCTGTTTTATTAAAGTCATTCTCTCTGACAGAACAGGTTACATTTAAGCCTTACTTCAGTCCAGCAAAGTCAGGGTTGAAGTATTCTACTGAGACGTACTGCGCATAAACAGCATACCCACTTGTGGACAGCAAACCTGAAGAGAAATCATGTTGAGTCTTAAGAGTTCACAAAATAGTATTGGTTTACTCTGTAACCTTTTAATAATTAATAATAATTTTCATAATAGAAAGACACCGGTGTTTCCCAACTTTGGGGTCGGGACCATAGACTGTATAGAATATGTATCTAGACCTTACCGCTGGTTATGTGGCACCATGCGCCGGCGTAGATCTTCTTGTACTTTGACCGATCTTTTCCCCCAATGAAGGTGCACTCCATTCCCAACAGACTGAGCACAAAGCCCAGCATGCCCAGGGAAAGAGCCGCCATCAGCAGGCCTCGCACTATCTGGACGTGGCCTGGAGTCACACAGTAAGACACAAATAGACATCTATTACCTAACGTAACATCACACAGACAACAGTGGGCTGAAGGAACCTTTTAGTTCCTTGAAAAGTAGTTCCGGGGACTAAAAGTCCTTTTGTTGGAAACCCGGCTTATGAGAGTCTAGATGCCAGCGGAGACAATGTTTTAGGGTATAGATGTGTCACCTACCATCCACAGACCAGAGCACAGGGTAGTCGTAGCAGTTGGTGACAGCAGTCGAGTCCGTGAAACAGGATCTCCACAGGCTGGACCAGTACCAGGCCACCTTGATGATGGAGGAGCCCCCCATGCCCCCGATGGCAGTGATCTTCCAGCCCTCCATGGCCATGGTGCAGGCCACGAAGATCCAGCCCAGTACGGTCATCAGGAAACCCCAAATCTGGACCACACGGATCTTCATCTCGGGGTGAGTTGATCTCCTATCTAGATTAAAGGTCCAGGGAAGCTTCTATTTCTAATCCGTGATCACTTATCCACAATCCAATGTCCTTTACTCATGCAGAAGACGCGTACATCCTGAGCCGAACGTCAAACTGACGTGGAAGTGGCCTCCTACTCAGCTGCTCGACTCAGAGAAAGGAGAGGACGGGTGCATCACAGGTACAGATCAGGGGTGTGTTGTTGTTTTCCAGGTATTGCTTTACATGTGGGTGAGAGACAACAGTCGCTCAGGTTCCCATGGGCCACGGTTGAGATTTGTCATGTTTGAATCTGGACTGAGAGTGCTCACCTAAGCATTTATCTCCAATTACCAAAACAGCTCCATGCCCCCATCGGACTGTCCCTCATGTGTGGACACATTTAGTTATAGTCTGTTTATAGCATCAGACCATACAGTATATAGTATCATTATTTTTAATTGTGCTTTTTAACAACCTAAACCATAACAAATGAAATATACATATAATAACAGAGAAAAATGGTAATAAAATAATAAACAAATATTATAAAATTATATTATAAAAATACATTATTATTATTATTATTATTATATAAAAATATAAAAATAAATATAATCAAAATAAAATAAATACAAATTATAAAATAAGAATTATGATAAAGAAATATGAATTGTTATAATTTTTTTTAAATCATTTTGATCAATTCTCCAGTGGAAAAAATGGTTAAATTCAGCACCAAATCTGTGTAACTAATGATATCAACCCAAAAACAACTTATTATGAGACATAATAGAGCATGGGGATGACCATCATTTACTTCTATCACATAATGTTTTAAACCTTTATACATTCTCACAATTTATTTTAATTAATTAATTCATGTTTATTTCTAATTTATAACTAGAAGAACTTGACACACAGTGCTGAGCTGCATCTCAAATTAATCCCCAGGTTCCCAGCTTTCAGATGATGTAAAGCACTTCTATGTGACATCTACTGTTGGCCTGCTATCTCCCCCTAAAGACCCCCTGTACCCCCTAAAAAAAGACAAAAACGGGTCTATTATGGGTCTTAAAGGGTTTAAAAGCTCCCTTTAGGGTGAATAATATTCCTTGTTACAAAATGTTATATCCTTCTTTTCTCTAATTTAAGCATATATACAAAAAGAAAAAAGACCAAAGTACAGTTCTGCATTAGTGACCTTTACATGCTGCTCTGACCTGAAGCATCATTCTCGACTGCGCCTCAGGCTTTAAGCTGCTGGTTATTAGTAATTTTACCAAGAGCTCGCTGTGCTGCGGGTCTCATAATTACAGCACAACGTCTTAGCGCTGTTCTAATTAGAGTTAAACCTGAGGTAATGAGAGTTAGGGGGAGCGATGAAAGAGCTCCTCTTTGTTTCGGCTTATGACTAAGTTATTGGTGGTGGTGGTGGGGAGATATTGGAAACGGTGGGCGGCTGGGTTTGGTGAGCGTGGCTTTAATTAGCTTTAATTAGCTTGACACTGGGAAAAAAATGAACAAAGGAATGCTTATGTGACCTGAGCTCGCCAGGCAATTTGAACTATTAGATAATTGTGAAGTTTCTTCAGATGTGTCTACCAATAAACGTGCATTAACGCTGCTCTCTGCTGGTCTGGTTGCAGTACTGGCTCTGGGCCTTCAGACGTCCCCGTGTTGTTGCAATAACCAGCTTCCCATCGGAGATCAACAAATAGGTCAGAGGTTTTTAACCATTTTTCTTTTTATTAAAGGTCCCATATCGTGCTCATTTTTAGGTTCATACTGGTATTTTGTGTTTCTACTAGAACATGTTTACATGCTGTAATGTTAAAAAAAAACTTTATTTTCCTCATACTGTCTGCCTGAATATACCTGTATTTACCCTCTGTCTGAAACGCTCCGTTTTAGTGCATTTCAACGGAATTGCGTTGCTAGGCAACAGGCAACAGTTTGTCAGCTAATGTTATTTACATACACTGCAACAGGAAATAAACTGGGTCACATTTAGTATGTTTATGTTTAAAACCGTGTTATGATCTATATATTGTATATTTGTGACATCACAAATATACAGAAATCCAGACAGCTTGTTTCAAAGGCACAGTTTCTCATTACGGGCTGTGTGTATTTCTCTGTGGATTGAGCGTTTCGATACTTTCACAGTATCTATATATCACTTAAACATGCTTTATAATATAAAAGACATGAAACCTCACTTTTTACAATATGGGACCTTTAACTAAGTTTAATTAACTATCAATTTGACATGTATAAATGATGGTTATTATAAAGTGTAACCTTTTTAAGAGGATTTCTAATTATTCTCAGTATTTGCTTTGAGGTGTTAACTTTAAATTCATTTGGATATAACTATTGTGAGCAGTCACATCATTTTGAAATGAAAATCAGACATTAGACAACACAATACCACCATTATATCAGAGAGCGTTGTGCAGAGCCCAGGACACCTGACACTTGTTTGCGGATGTGAGGCGCCAGAAAGCACAGGGCGACCGCTCTCTGCCAGCTGGTTCAAGTATCCAACCTCTGGGCCAGGAGGGTTTGCGTAACATAGCCTGGGGTTCCTATTGATAATAATTCCCAGGTGGAGATGGATGGCTGATGTGAGGGGAAACCTCCGGTCGGGCCTCCTGCTCCGCGTAGCCATCTCTGGGGTCAGATGTGAACTAGTGACCCTTGGAGGTCACATCAGTCGAGGCCAAGAAAGGCCTTTCTGCTTGAGAAATATTAACTGATGACACATTCGACTGAAGGTGTCTTCTGTTTTTGCTTTCAGGAGATGATTAACTGGATTTGCTCTATCGCTACAGGTTTTAAAAAGTAATCTATTTGTTTATTTTAGTTACTTTTACAGAATTGTGTTGCTTCCAAAACAGCGTGCTTATTATGTGAAATGTCTATGAAAACAGAACCACTTTAAATAGTACAAAAACAAATCATATTTATAACCACTGAATACCATCTTATTCTTATAACATAAGCTCAAGCAGTAAACTCACACAAATAGTGTACTTTCTGTGTGACATCCTCCAGTTTTAATGAGAAAAATACTTTAAAAACTATTTCCAACAGACTGAAGAAGTATAAAATAGAGATTTAATATGTCTCCAGACGAGGCAGGAAAGGCCAGCTTGTTGAAGGTGACCGCAGAGTTTGAACGGTGTTTTGTGCCAAATCAAATTTCCTGCCCTAAAAGAAAACCAAGCTTATCTTTTACATACAGTCATTGACAGAAATGTCCCCAAAAAAGTACCCATATTTAAAGATGAATCTGGCCACTTAAAATGAATAGAATATGTAAACTGACACATGAATTATATGGAGGACAGAACCTGACAAAATCTAAAATGAATGAATGAATAAATAAATAAACGACTCAATAAATACATAAATGTCATTAAATGTAGCAAAAATAATATAAAGAATAAATGGAGCCATTAATTAGTTGATAAAATGTGACATAAATGTATATTTCTGTTTTAATTTGCTTCTTTATGTATTTATCTTTGTATGAATTCCCTTATTTATTTACTCTTCTGTTTAATTTTCCCCTTTTATTCATTTATGTATTTAGTTTTGTAAATCTTTAAATGAATTTATTTATTTTTGCATGTATGTATTTATTTATGTATTTATTTGATTTTTTTTTTTTTTAAATGTATGTATTTTTTTTTTTTAATTTTTAAATATATCTATTTAGTTTTGCATTTATTTTTAATTTATTTATAAATGTATGTGCTGTATTTATTCATGCATTTATTTGTTTATTAATGCATGATTTTCCCTTTGCATTTCACCCCTTATTTATTTCCCCAAACTTATATATTTCTGTATTCTTTTCCTTATACATTTCTTTTTACATTTCTTTATGCATTTTTGCCTCATTAAGCAAATGAGGGGTCTGTCCCTCACTTATTTACATACATACATACATAAATAAATAAAAGGGAAAAGTAAACAGAAGAGTAAATGAATAAGGGAATTAATACAAAGATAAATAAACCACGAAATATCAATTTATGTCACATTTTATCAATTAATGAATGGCTACATTTATTGTTAATATCCTTTTTGCTGCATTTAATGATATATTTATTTATTTATCGAGTCATTTATTTATTCGTTTTTTTTCTGTCCTCCATAGAATTACACTTTCCAGCCTTTTTTTTTTCTCATGGAGTTCAGGCACAGAAGTTCTTAAAAGTGAACGGTGTCCTTTGCTTTTACTGGTGAAATAGTTTCTGGTGACCATAAACTAATGTGATAAATTCCACAGTCATGTAACAACAAGTCCAAAGTCACACATAGGCATTTCTTCCAAACTGCCTCGACGGCTCTCCTGGTTCCTTGCGGAGGCTGTTGACTGTCTTGCTGTGCTTGTTGCGTGCTGCTGCAAATGATGTAGCTCCACTGTAGGTGTATTCAGCTCTGCAAAGAGACAAAAAAAGCGTAAGAAATTAAGGAAGAATACCTGCTGAACAGTAATAGAGCACCAAATCTTGCTGAATTTTTAAAAATAATTCTCCGCCAGGAGATTATGTATTCAGTCGTGTGTGTCTGTCTGTCTGTCCACGGCTAATCTTGCATGCTACTTGACCCATCAGCCTAATATTTTTTGTGCTCATTTATGACTGTATGCTCAAAGACCTCTCGTGGTTGCAGTGATTCACACTTTTTGAAAACATATTTTATTGACTGTTTTAACCCGTCATTGACTGCTGAATGATGTGTTTACCAAGCAATTAAGCTAGTCTTAGTTCTGGGAGAGAGAGAAACTTGAATTCAGAAGATGTACGGTTGACATTGACAATGCTATCATGCTGATGTTTACCAGGTATAATGTTTACCACGTTTATGATCTTTAACATTTGCTAATTAGCACTAAACAAGAAGTACAGCTGAGGCTGAATGTCATAAGTTTTGCAGGTATTTGATCATATTGGACAAATTAAAACACTGACCATTAGCCGCTAGTTTGGCTAAAACCAGATGTGTTGATTCCGATTTTATACACTTAAGTAGAACAATGAATTGAGGAGACGTATTGGCTGCCACGACAAAGTGGTCAGCAATCAAATCTCTGGAAACCCCATGTATCCTTACCAGCCTGAGACCAAACCCTGCTACATATTTCTTTATATCGTCCCTCCTTTCTGTTCCTCGTAGCTTTCCCTATAGGTACCCTCAGTCAAGGTGACTTTCACTGGGAAGAGGTCCTTATTACTCGACTGTAACAAAGGAAACATTCAGCCGTCAGCGGCTGCATTACTAATCAAAACGACGATCATGCAATCTGCCCTGTAGGTTCAGCAATTATGAGACAAGATGTTGAGAGAGATTGCTGGATGTTTTCGACTTTAACCGTCTCTCCATTGCAGTTAAAGTAATTATTTAAATTGCATGATTGAGTTAGCAACTCAGTGAAGTTTAGAGTCCGTCCAAATCAGATTTCCTCTAAGCCCTTGTTGCTGCTGACAGATGTGAGATCACATTGATAGCATCCAGCATGTTAGAAAAACCCAAGCCACTTGCCTGATACTGGAGCCTTCAGACAGGGAGAGGCAGAAGACGAGTCCTCCCAGGATACACAGCACGGATCCAGCCCAGCCGATGAAGAGAGCGGCTCCTAGCTCAAACCTGAAGTGGGAAAGAAAGAAGACATTTATGACTGGACTTCCTTTCATCTGAATGGGGTTTTGATCCTTTATTTTAATCCCAAATACTTACTTCTGGGCAACAAAGAGGGGGTCAAAGAAGTCAGTTGTGATCCTGTGAGCGTATATGGAGCATGCAGTCATGCAGCAGAGGCCTACGGGGAGAATTAAGAGGATTTCTACTTCAAGATCTGACTTGACTCAAAGCAGAAAGAGCTCATAATGTCATTCACTTAAACACAGCTTCCTAAAATGCAGCTCAAATGCTACATGCCCCGTTTATCCAGACACAGAGACAGGTAATGGTTTGTACCGCTGAGAATGAAGATGAAGCCCGAGATGACGGTCAGACGGGCCTTGATGGTCTCCGAGCCTCCTATTTTCGTGCACTTCATTCCTATCAAGGCGAAGATGGCCCCGAAGAAACCCAGACATACGGCGGCGATCATCAGACCCCGACACACCTGGATATAGCCTTCATGAGAGAGACAGAGAAGAGTGTGCTTTAAAGGACCAGTGTGTAACATTTAGGGGGGTCTATTGGCAGAAATGGAATATTAATAACTATGTTTTCTTTAGTGTATAATCACCTGAAACTAAGAATCATTGTGTTTTCCTCAGCTTAGAATGAGCCCCCCATATCTATATCATGGATGTATTAAGAGAACTGGATACAGCGTCGAAGGCGGGGCGCCGTTCATTCCTATGAAAGTTGCTCGGTGGCGCATTAAGCCAAAATGGCTCGACTTCCGAGTGGGAAAGTAAACGGATCTTCTGGCGATCTTCCGCATCCATTGGTGCCCACAGACTAGGCGTAGTAGCGTCCGCTTGGTCACATGGCTCGGTCACGGGGTCACAGTCGTCACAGCTCGCTAACTTTAACAGAACTGTGAGAGATTTTGGTGACCCCTCAGATTTATCTTGGGACCTTTTGGGAACCGCTGCTTTAAACCAAAGGCTTGTAGGAAAAAGACAGGAGTTTAAATTTGCGCTGTAGAACGTAGCAGTCACGAAACGTTACAGGTGCGTATTTGAGATTGAGTTCAAAGATGGATGTGATCCAAGCAAGGGCGCCAGAAGTACGGGGGTAGGAAGTGTTGAAAGGGCCATTGGCCCCCCAATTTACACCGCTGGCCCGATTTTGGCGTTGCGGCTGGTCTCTAGAGATGGTCTCTAGTTTCACTTATTTTAGGCGTGCGGAGGTGAAAAAATCTAGCATTTCATACGAAGAAAAAGCTGGACAGGAGTTTAAATTTGCGCTGTACAACGTAGCAGTCACGAAACGTTACGGGTGTGTAGTTGAGATTGAGTTCGAGGGCGAAGGAAGTAGGGGCAAAGGAATAGGGGGGCTATTGGCCTCCCCACTTTACGGCCCTGGCCCGATTTGGTATCGTGGCTGGCCTCTAGTTTTGGTTATTTTAGTCGCACGGAGGTGAAAGAATCTAGCATTTCATAAGAAAAAAAGCTTTGAAATGAGCAAAAACTGTAACAGATTTTGGTGATCCCGCAGATTTATCTTGGGACAGGAGTTTAAATTTGTGCTGTAGAGCGTAGCACCTTTATGAAAATACATTTTCTTTTCTCAACAGTACGTGACAACAGATAAGGAAGTGAAACTGCATGAATGTATCAAATTGCAACAAGACGTTAGAATTAGAGCACGCAATGCCTTTCTGTATCGTTAGTGGTAAGCAATGGGAAGTGACCTCTGTATGACTGTGTGACTTTCTCAGATTGCTTCATTCGGTCACATTAGGAGGCTGTATCAGTCCAGCCGGCCTTTAACTTTAAATGTTGTGGTTGTTTGTGGCCTGAAGCCAGAGTCAGAAAAGGAAATATCAAGTTCCAAATGCATTTGTTGACAATGGTTTTCAGTCATCTAAAAACAAGAGGTGTTTTTTGGGGCATCGGTGCTTCGGTCAGATGCACACAAAGATAGACATCTGACCTCAGAAAGACAACATCATGCACTGCTACGGCAACAACAACCACAGTCATCTCACAACTCACCATCTAGAGCCAGCATCGAAGGGAAGTCCTTGCAGTTGGACACGCCGGTGGAGTCGGTCACACACGTTTTCCAAAGGTTAGACCAGAAGGTAGCCGTGGTGATGACCGTCCCGTCCACGGAGGACACCTTCCAGTAGTCCGTCGGCAGGGTGGACGACACCAGGATCCACCCCGAGATGGTCAGGACAAAGGCAACGATCTCTGTTGCCATGTTGCCCATTTTTCCCCCGCGGCGTGGAGGTCCCGACTGGGACAGATCTTTCCCTCAGTGAGAGGAGGTGGGAGGGTCGGCCCTGGGACAGGTGCGTCAGCATCGGCTGTTCCGCAGAATTCCTCCACCTGCCAAGCATCTACGCCCGAGAACCAGTACTTTTAAAGTGCATATCAGTCACTGACACACAATCAGTGTGCTGTATGTTGTTTGCGTGCGGGGGTGCACGCGCTAGTCATCACTCCACACAGTGTGCATGGGGTCTGCAAGGGGATCTGCAGGAGGAGGAAGTCTTTAATTGAAAGGATCTGAAAAGTCTTTGACAGAGAGGGAGCACAAGATGGGGAACAGAGATAGGAGAGACTTGTACGGTGGATTGACTGAATGAATGAATTATGTGGTTTTAGCATTCTTTTTTTGATCTCGGTTCAGTTTGCATTGCACCAGAATTTGGAAAACCAGTACTTCATTATAGCAGCAGCACTAAATAAAGGCAGTGCAACTAGTTAGAGTATAACTGGTTTTACAGCATTATAGCTCCATCAAGTGGCCAAAAGGAGACGATGCTTCGAACTATCTGGAAGGGCATTTCCTCATTTCCCTGCTTATATTACGATATTCAGTTCATTAATATAGCAGCAAACAACTATTTGTTATGTAAAGATATAGAGGAGTAATGTCTACCTGAGCAGAGTCACTCTCCCTCTGTGTATGTTGTAATCTGAGCCTCTCCCTGCATTGTTGACATAGCCGCACGTGCTTTTAGTGCATGTTCACACGTCAGGATGCCCTATTGGCTAGCTTACCGCCGCCGCTCTGCACTGTCTCTGTAATCTATAACAACAGGTCAAAAAACTACAACTGTTAAATAAACATAGTGTAGTAAAAAGTACAATATTTCACTATCAAATTTAGTGAAATTGAAGTATAAAGTAGCATGGAATGGAAATATTTAAAGAGGTCTTATTATGCTTATTTTCAGGTGCATACTTGTATTTTAGGTTTCTACTAGAACATGTCTGTCAACAAAGCCCAGTCTGCTCTGATTGGTCAGCTGGCCCACTCTGTTGTGATTGGTCAACCGAACCAAACTCTTTGGACTCCGCTCCAGCTCCGCTCTAACTAGCTTTGTTTGAGGGCGTGCCAAACTAGCCGCTAGGCAGGTATTATGCAAATGTGTCACTTGGTGACATCACCACGTTACGGAAGAAAGGGCGGGACTTCAAGCGAGGCGTTTCAGTCAATTCAGGAGCAGTGTTTTTCCCTCTGGTTTGGACTTTGGGCTTTGTAACTGTGCAGACCTTGTACATGCACAGAAAACGATATAACACACTAAAGGAAAGGGGAAAGGCACAAAAGCATAGTTGGTCCTCTTTAAGTAAAGTACCTCAAAATGAGATGTATTTTCAGTCCAGTACTTGAGTAAATGTGTTTTGTTACATTCCACTTCTGCCTATTTGTGTCTACTTTTTAAATTAGTCGAGCTGCTCTACTTTCCACGTATACGTACAGTATATATACCCCTGGCTGAGAATATATGATCTCATGCTTTCATATCTGCCCCCACCACCACCACCACCATTTCTTACAGTTTTCTTAGTGTTCTATGTGAATTTAATGTATTTATATTTGTGTATCTGTAATTGTCACTAACAATAAGATGAGTAGAAACAAACCAGAGACGCCAAAGTAAAGAATAGCCCCGCGGGCATGATTACTGTATGATACGACAACATTTAGTGTCCGTCCTGGTCCTGTATCAGCTCAATAAGGGCTGCAGAGCAAGCAGCAAGCTTTAAATGGGGATGCAACGAGTGCCAGGAAGGTGAGTCAGAGGTCAAACACAAAGGGGGAAGTAAATCAAAAAAGTCACTGAGAGGCAGTCATAAATTAAAAAATATTGAGAAATGAGAATAATAAATCCTCTGAGCACATAGAGGCAGCGAGCCAGGTGCTAATTAATTAAATTCCTAATCTTGTACTGGAAAACTGTTCACAGCTTTTTTTTCAAACAAGGATTAGATCTTAATCTCTGTTTGTTGAGAAAGAGGGATTGTTTCCGGGGCAAATGATTACCCCAGACATTTCCCGACACCGTTGCACCGTAGCTGACCCTGATGCCAGAACAGTCTCTGGGGTTATAGAACGGGCGCAGGTACAGTGTTCCCACAGCATCAGGTGTTTTAATGTCAGCAAGCGACAAGTGAGAAGGTGCAGAGAACATTGCTACGTAAATCTCTAGATATTTGAAGCCCTGACGCGTTTCCATGGCCGCTGTTGCCGAGCAATCTCAGAGGGGACTTTAATCTTATAAATCTGCTAATGAAAGGAGAGCAGCTGCAGCAGCAACCTGTTGATGTCATCCCATTAAGACCACAAATATGATAAGATGATGGTGTTAACCTTTCCATTGGATGGCAAATGACAAATGCAGGACATAAGCAGATATCTTTCTCAGCACACTGTTTGTGAAAATGATAATTCAGCCTTGCGGGATGACAAGTAAATACGCCCCAGAATCAGAATAAAAAAAGAAATGTAATTATAAAATACAATATAATCATATTTTCCTAGATATCCTCAGAATTAATTCATTATAATAACTTTGGTAAATCCTTAACTTTTCATATAGGTCAAAAATATTTTGGTTTATGATCAAATACCTGCATTACTAATTACATTCCCATCGTCCTCAGCTGTACTGTTTAGTGCTAATTAGTAAATGTTAGCATGCTAATACGCTAAACTAAGATATCGAAAATAGTAATCATTATACCGAACCAAACTCTTCAGACTCCGCTCCAGCTCCGCTCTAACCAGCTTTGTTTGAGAGCGTTCAAAACTAGCCGCTAGGCAGGTATTATGCAAATGTGTTACATGGTGACATCACCACGTGACGGAAAGAAAAGGCGGGACTTCAAGCGAGGCGTTTCAGTCAGTTCAGGAGCAGACTTTAACTTTAACATGCACAAAAAACTATATAACACACTAAAGGAAAGGGAAAAAGCACAAAGCACGATAGGTCCTCTTTAATTTTTGGTTCACTGTATACGTCTATGGCTTCTTAACCTCTCCTGTCAGCTCTGTTTTACGCCCTGTCATGTTCTATCTTTTGATATTTCCATACTGTTTTGCATATACGTTTCCTTATCTAGACAGTTGAATTGACAACTGTTTTCACACAGTGCTACCTTATGACAGCTTATTCCATCTGAATCAAAACAATAAGACGTGCTGCGTACATCTTGTAAACTGTAATTGAAATGAAACAAAGAGAGCGCTTAGTGCTCACTGAAGGGAGAAAAAAACCTAGGGATACGTGAGGGAAAAAGTAGGCCTATCACACGACCGGGATAGCATGGGAAAAGAGTGTTGATCCCTGCAGATGAATGTTTTTTGGGCTGAGTTCAGCTGCTTGTAATAATCTCCTGCTGGCTTTTCTCCTTCAGCCCTTTTCCCAGCCGGTGTTAGCTAAACATCAACAGGGGGATAACGTGCGAGGTGTGAGGGCCAGGGCCGCTCCATTCTGTTATCATTAGATTGTCAGTTTCAGGGTAATAGTTTACTTTGGTTGCATGTGACTGGATTTATTTGAGCCTTTCCTTGAACATTGAAATGGGAGAAGGAGGGTGAAGGGAGTTTAGTGCCGGGAGGAGAGTAGGGAGGTCTCTCGGCTTTCTCCCTGGTCTTTTATTTGAGTGCAGCAAACACCTGCACTGTGTCAGAGGGCATCTGTCATCTATAGCCTGCTATTTATTTTTAGGATGTCCGTGTGTGCACAGCACGTGTCTGTGTATGGAGGGCGGAACATGCCAAAATAAATGAATAAATAAATGTAGCAAAAATAATATTAAAAATAGGACTGTATGAATATTTAATCGTGATTAATCGCAAATTAATCGCACATTTTTTATCTAGTATTTAGTATTTAATACTCTTATCAACATGGAAGTGGGCACATATGTTGCTTTATGCAAATTATTTAATTTATATAATTTATCATTTATATTTATTATTAAAGATCGATTAACAAACACAAAACAATGACAAATTGTATTAATTTCCTTATTTATTTAGTCTTCTGTTTAATTTTCCCTTTGCCTTTATATATTAATGTATTTATTTTTATTATTTTTTACATTTATTTATTTATTTGTGCACTTATTTTTTTTCCATTTTTGCTTTTATTTTTGTATTTATGTTTTATTTATTTTTAAATAGTTGTATTTATTTATGTATTTATGCATTTATTTATATATTCATTTATTTTTTATTTTGGCAGGTTTTGTCCTCCATATATGTGGGTGTAAGGGACCAGGAAAAACAGCAAGACAGAGAGCACCAAACAAATGAGCTTGAAGGGAAATGCTATGCAGTTATTTCCTTTGCCATGGCCTAATTATGATTAGAAATTGCTCAAGTGACACACTTTACTACTATCATACTGGCACGCTGTGTTTCCTTATCAGCAGTGATGCGAGTTTACGTCGTTATCTTGAGATAAAGCCAGTCAGTGTGGCCACATGACTGCACAATTTTGTGTGCGTGTGTGTGTGTGAAATAAAGAGGGATTTTGCAGAGTCATTCTGATAAGATTGCCGCAGGCCACATTCCCAACAGGAAGACTGATACCTTTGAACTGACTGAAAGTTTTCAGTCCGTAAGATTTCAGTCCTGTTTGATTTTCTATTTGAGTGAAAGTGCTCAGAGTTTAGCAGTCTGGAGTCCTTTTGTTGATACATGAGCATAGAAATACAATAGACAAATTCTATGTACATGTACATGAGCTTCAAGTTTTCATAATTGTGTGCATAGTTCCATTTTGTGTGTGTATATACAATGGAGAAAAGCTGTAATTTTCTAGGAATGTCACCACAGACAGACAGTATTATTATTACCCCGCAGTGGGGAAATTTGCAACGTGCAGCAGCAAAGGGGGGATAGTGCAAAAAAACAAGATGCATCAGCTAACACAGTAAAAAAAAAGAGCTAAACAAAGTGTAACAAAATATGAACCATTTAAATAGAAGGAAGTATAAAAATAGAAATATATACAGTATTGACAATAAACAGACTATTAACAAAATTGCACAAGTGGAAAATGATATTGCAAAATGATATTTCACTACAATACTCACTTTTTGAAATAATTCAACAACATTTTTATTAAAAAAAAAACTTTAAAACATGATTTCCAATGAGTCATATCAATTTTAAAACTCCTATAAACACATTTTATTCCTTACTTTTGGAACAGTACTGTCAGGTTTTGCTGTTACATATGAAGTAGACCTCAAGATTTAAGATTCAAGATGTTTATTGGCACGCCGGTTATACTGGTACAATCGTGTGAAATGCTTTTTGCTGGGAAGCTCCATTAAAAATAACAAGTTATATTACAATTATAAAAGGAAATACTTTGTAAAAGGCATATTAAGAACATATACAGTACAAGATATATGATTGAGGTATTGCACTTGTTTATTGCACTTTTTGTGTGAGAAGGGGTTGTATGAATTATCACAACACAAAGCTGACCCCCATATGAGAACTATGAGGACTTTAAGAACTTTAAACACGCACTATCTGCAACCATCTTGGACTCTAACCACTGGCGCACTTTACACTATATACCACTTTATAGACATATTACATTTATTTATTACACATACTACATTTATTTATTGACGGACTGTATACATTATGTTCACCCATTCACTCTGTATCTTTCATATCTCTATTATTGTTTATATAATTGTTTGTATACCTTTACCTCTCCTGTGTTTCACTCTGTTT
This sequence comes from Sebastes fasciatus, assembly GCF_043250625.1. Classification (NCBI taxonomy): domain Eukaryota; kingdom Metazoa; phylum Chordata; class Actinopteri; order Perciformes; family Sebastidae; genus Sebastes; species Sebastes fasciatus. Next base: position 8,877,289 of record NC_133818.1, on the reverse strand, counting down.
GCTGATGTTGCTGCTTTGACACCTGAATTTCCCTGCGGGGATTAATAAAGGTTCATCTTATCTTAGATAGATAGAAGTAAAATAATGATGGCTAAAAGGATGGTGTTGGATAAAAAGGTGTTTTAAAAGAGGATGGATAAAAAAGGATGTTGTGTGTGGACTGTAACGAGTTAAATGTCATGGGTTAATATTAAATAAATCAAGGTAAATATGAGTCAAATTAGTTTATGGCTGTTTGCTGCTGCAAGAGCAACAGCCAATCAAATTGCACTGTAATTATTCTAAGCCAATCAGGTGAAGGCAGAGGAGGAAGCTCAGCCAATTGCGTGTGGGCGGACTTTCTGCTCCAGCCAATCAGGGCGTCTTAGAGGCGGGGCCATTTAAGGTGCTTGTTAATGTCTTTTAGTGTAGCTCGGAGGGCTCAACGCAACAAGAGGGAGGACAGACATGTAACATGGAGAGAAGTAGCGCCACGTAGCCTGGAGGAGCAGTTTTTAAAAGCGGGATAAAGTTGAAAGGAGACTACAGAGTGTGTTTGAGCCATGGAGAAAGTCAGAAAAGACTCAAAGACTAACCCGGCAGCGACGGCGAGTCTTTTATCAAAGATCTTCTTCTGGTGAGTAGACCCTAAAGACCCGGATGTTCACCGACCCGGATGTTCAGCACCCGTTAGTTAACAACGTGTGCCATCTCTCTATGAAATACATTGGTTCCTGTTGGTGTTATACTTGTGTTAAAACAGTTGTATTGTCTTGTATTATCACCCCCACATTAGATAATACAGTATTGGTTCATCACTTCATATTTAAAGAGCATTTGTGTGTAAGACAAGTGTATTATATGTTTTTTAGGGCACCCATCTCCTGATTCAATACTATCTTTGGTGCCTTTTTGATGTGTATTGTGATTCTACAAGTATTGTCATTTTTTGTTAACTTTTTTAACTCTAGTCCAGGGGTTAGCAAACTTTACAATCAAAAGAGTCATTTTAGGCAAAAAAAAAAGTCACAAGTTTACGAGAAAAAACAAGTTGTGTTATTACGAGAATAAATCCATGACTTAACGAGAAAAAATGTCATAATATTATGAGAATAAAGTCATACGTTTACGAGAAAAAACAAGTCGTATTATTACGAGAATAAAGTCATGAGTTTACGAGAAAAAAAGTTGTAATATTACAAGAAAAAAGTCTTAATATTACGAGAATAAAGTCATAAGTTTACGAGACAAAACAAGTTGTATTATTACGAGAATAAAGTCATACGTTTACGAAAAAAAAAGTTGTGATATTACGAGAATAAAGTCAGAACTTTACGAGAAAAAAGTCCTAATATTACAAGAATAAAGTCATAAGTTTACGAGAAAAAAAGTCGTAATATTACGAGAATAAAGTCAGAACTTTACGAGAAAAAAGTCCTAATATTACAAGAATAAAGTCATAAGTTTACGAGAAAAAACAAGTCGTATTATTACGAGAATAAAGTCATACGTTTACGAAAAAAAAAGTTGTGATATTACGAGAATAAAGTCAGAACTTTACGAGAAAAAAAGTCGTAATATTACAAGAATAAAGTCATAAGTTTACGAGACAAAACAAGTTGTATTATTACGAGAATAAAGTCAGAACTTAACGAGAGAAAAACTCGTAATATTACGAGAATAAAGTCATAACTTTACGAGAAAAAAAGAAAATAACACGTAAAATTACTACTTTATAATATTATGACTTTGTTCTCGGAATATTACGACTTTTTTTCTCGTAAACTGCTGACTTTAAATACGTCTTTTTACGTTAAAATCCACAGTGTCACGACCGTGTGACTATGTAGTTGTTAAGTTCAAGCCACGACAAACAAGAAGTGTTGCTTTTGAGGGTTGAAAAACACGTTTTACTTTGAGAAGATGTTTAAGTTAGTCAGAAGTAGCACCCCCTGATTTAAGCTGTGTGTTGAAATGATGGTTTCCTGTTGAATCATCGGGAAAAAGTGAGCATGTGTGCCATCTTTCTATGGAATACATGAACACATTGGTTCCTGTTGGCATCATACTTAAAACAGTTGTATTGTTCACCCCCTCATTAGATAATACAGTATTGGTTCACCACTTCATATTTAAAGAGTTTTTTCACACATTAATGCTGTGTAATAGTGTTTTATATGGTTTTTAGGGCACCCATCTCCAGATTCAATACTATCTTGGGTGCCTTTCTCATGTGTATTGTGATTCTACAAGTATTGCAAGTTAAATAAAGTCATAAGTTTACGAGAAAAAACAAGTCGTAATATTACGAGAATAACGTCATAACTTAACGAGAAAAAAAGGAGTTTACTTTGTCGTTTCGGCTCGCTGCGGTTTGTTTTGGTTGAAGGATACAGAAACGATATGACGTCACGTTACTCAGACTACAACAATAAAAGCGGTAACTTCCTTCTACCTCCGCATAGACTCACATGAAGCAAATATATCGATTCTGGCATGAAAAAATGTATTTCAAAATCTGAAAAAGACTAAATCGTGGTACATAGGTGAATAAATTTTTTCCCCCACCCCTAATGGTTTTTAAGCACCACCATGTGGACTTGATTATCTGAATGAAATCCTGAATTGATGCACTGTGTTCATCTCTGTCTTATTCTCCTCCTGACTCCTCTTCCATCAGGTGGCTCAACCCTTTGTTTTCCACTGGCTCCAAACGCAAGCTTGAGGAAGATGACATGTACGAAGTGCTGCCGGAGGACAGGTCGGAGAGTCTGGGACAGGACCTGCAGAGGTAGAGAGCCCTTCAGAATCATCTCTCAGCATGTGATTAGTTACCGTAGTTCACTGTCACAAGAAGTAGTTTGCAATACTTCAAGATTGACATCACAGATATCTAACAAAACACTAACTTACAGTTTTTTCTCATTTGCTTTGGCTCAATTCTCGAACGAGAATAATTTTTTTCAAAACAATGACCTCAAATCTCGGAACAATTAGTTTGTCGTTCGCAACGGATTAGAATTTTTCATTCATTCAAGCAAATTGCGCTTGTTTTGGCACATGTGCAGAATAGTCAGTACAATAACCGCTTATAAACATTCTTTCATCGATGAGCCATCACATGCAAAATTATCCATTGTACATGTATTATCCATAAATATCTATGACGAGGAGGTACAATTTGTTGTTTTTTAACTGAACTACAGCAGGTTTTTTAAACATATATTTATTGATTTTATACATTTAACACATTGTACCTTGAACATATGGCAGTGTATAAAATAATAATAATAAAAAAATTATTATAGAAAAATCTTAATTCAAAATAAATAGCTAAACATGAAGTTAAAAGGATATACATTTACAATGAAAGTATAATGAAGTAAATAATAAAATAGAAATAGATTGTGGCAACATTTCTGTTCAATGTACATGAACGATCCAAGGTGAATTTTCTGTTAACAGTACATGTAGCACATTGCTAAACAAATACATTTACTGTGTAAATACGCATTGGCATATTCTGTTTCTGTACAGTATTGACGTATCCCAGTAAACTTTGAGTTACTGTCTAAAAAGCAGAGTGTGATACACAGCAGCATTCAGCTAGACAAAACTGAGTGTCAGTGTCAACAAAAAGTGGAACAAAACCTGTGAGAAACATTTTCCGTTGACTGCTGCGGTGAAAAGCCACCTGGACATTTTGACCACTACGGCTCACACGATGACAAAGCAACTTCTCCTTTTGGTGGCCAATCTACCGACACAAAAACTAGATTTTGCACTGACAGTTTAGAGCATGTTTCAAAAACTGAGCCAAAGCGATTGAGAAAAACAGTGAGATGACTCGAATTACATTGTCACTTGCCATTAACCCTTTGAGACCCACAATAGACCCGTTTTTGTCTTTTTTAGGGGGGTACAGGGGGACATAGCAGGTCAACAGTAGATGTCACATAGAAGTTGTAGGGGTTCTACTTAGTAGGTTTTGGTTATTAGCAAATTAATTAATAAATAATAATAGAATTATTAATATTAATAAAGATTATCAATAATAAACGGGGCACCACCCTGGAATCAGGGACCAATGACCAAAACGTTAATATAGTCTCATTATATATGCTAAACTATCAATTTGGAACGTTGATTAATAATTAAATTAATAACTATAACCAAAATAGATAGTAAAGGTTGAAGGATATCGGAGTTCTTGACATAGCAGAGGTTGGCAGTATTCACTCTTGTGCAACATTAAAGAGACCAGCATGTATATTCCACAAACATTTGTGTGTGTGTGTGTGTGTGTGTGTGTGTGTGTGTGTGTGTGTGTGTGTGTGTGTGTGTGTGTGTGTGTGTGTGTGTGTGTGTGTGTGTGTGTGTGTGTGTGTGTGTGTGTGTGTGTGTGTGTGTGTGTGTGTGTGTGTGTGTGTGTGTGTGAGTGTGTGAAGCATAAACTAAACACATCAGATGTGGCGAAGCCAGTTACCCAAAAATCAAATACAGATAAATCACCACAGTCAAACTCAATGAATAACATTAAACCAAATCAATACAAGTACTTTCTAGAAATCAAAGTTGGACAGTCTTGCTCAGCCCTGTGCGATTGCTAATGCTAAGGCCCAGTACGTTACCAATCCATGGAAGAAAAGGGTTTGTGATTTAATGTGTTGAAGTTGTGGTTCCAAGTCAAAGAGGTCGTCTTTGCTGTTAGTTTGGTGCTAACTTCTTCGCTTGATAGCTTGAAGTTAGCTGGTGAAAAGGGCAGAGCACTCGCGTCGTCTGCCTTTTGGTTCCTTGGTTGCAATGGCTGTTTCCTAACAGGCCATTGATCAGAACAGAGCTGTTTCTACAGCTTCTGGACTGGAGAGCTTAGATGAAGAGTAGAAAGAGCTGTGGGTCACCTCCAGCAGCTGGTCAGCTTGTGTCAGGAGGTGAAGAGCAAAGGACATTCCTCTGGTTTTGTTCTGTGTGAATTTCACACCTCTGGGTGAAATGTTACTGTAGCCAATGAGGAGCTGAGTTGAGTCCTGTGGTCAAGGAGAGCATACCTCCAGGATTCTGGGAGACAGTTCACTGTGTCTGCCACCCAAAATGGCAGGTCCCTACAAAGTGAAGGCTGGGAACCTGAAGATAAATTTGAGATGCAGCTCAGCACTGTGTGTCAAGTTGTTCTAGTTAGGTTACGTTACAACCTGTTCACACATTGACAATAAAAAGCTGTTATATGTGTAAAAAACGTACATACAGTCCCTTTAAGTTGCCCCAATACATCAACCGTTTAACAAGTCTGGAACTTAAACTCCAGGTACCGCCACTTTATTTTTCACTGCTCACAGAAGTCAAAAGAAATGTTAGATTCCTTGATACTAAAATATCTCAGTGATTGTTTTCAATATCTACAAGTATGATATTATCAGTTAAAGTACGGTTGTAGATCTCAAAGTGTCAAATCTAAATTAAGAGACAACTTCAGTCAAGCCAAAAGATCACAAAGAAGACATGTATGTATAATTAAAAGTAGTTTTCTCCCAACAGATCTGCCTGACACATAAAGCATGTATTTATAAATATCTTTGATTATCAGTCTGACTAAACAAGCTGCTGCTGTAGATATCAAAACCCAACGTCAGAGGAGAGCAGTAGTCACATCAGACAGACTGTCTTGTATGTATCAGGAGGTAAAAGATGTCTTATTCTCTGTGGATATCTTGATCAGCTGTCGATAGATCGAGGCGCACCACCTTCACCACAAATTCCTTGATGAGCTCCATTCAATCCCCAGCACATCCCTGCTGCTGTTGTTGGCTGAACAGCCGCTTCAAAAAATCAACATCTGATCACCAGTCAGTAACTTTATTGTAACAAATCACACAAACTAGTGCACACCGCCTCTAAAAATACTTGGATAACTCAAACTCCGAGCAGTTGGGAAGCGAGACACGTGAGCTTTACTCGGGTCCTGAGGAGCTGCAGCATTTCTTGAGACTACACTGTACATTAACTACCACTAGACAACTTTACTGCTACTCTCTGCTCTGAGCTACGGCCAAACTACGCACTGTGTAATACACAGACATGTGGATCACACTTAAACCTGGCCCTGGCCGTTCCCATCGTAAACCTTTGCAATCTTTTCCATTGCATTCTATTACATCACGATGTTGGTTTGAATTTGAAGAGTCATGCCTAGAAGGTGGTTTCCACAATGACCGTAGTCGAATCATCTCAAGTCAAACATTTCCAGCATTATCAGGAGGCTGCTGTACACAGTTCAAGATGTAAAGTTTAACCGCGACAATGACGGACGACTGGAGAAGAGTCCCGTCCCGTTAATGATTACACGAATGAATGTAAGTGTTTTTGTAAAGCCTCGTGTTTTACAACATGCACAGGAACAAACAGAGCAGTTTAGGTCCCGCTTCCAAACACAAACGCCCACACCAGAACCGCTCCACTTCCAGACATAAACCCACGGAAACACCAGAGAAGAATCTAGGGAAAAGTAGGCTGTTATTTCGTCCAGAAATGTGGACTTCACAGGAGCCGCTTTTTGAATTTTACACACCGCTATTGATGACTTGGTTGTTTCACGGTGTGTGTTCTAGCAAGGTTTTCCAGTAGTAATCTATCATCTCATTGTCGGCCGTTTCATTGACAGGAAATCTGAATTAATCGGTGCACACATAAGCATGTAATCCCGGACCTGAGGCCTCCCAGCTCTGTTCGTCACGCATCTTTATTTGTTGCTTGGTATTTATGCACAGTGTGAGACAAGATTGTGCAACGGCCATGCCAATTTTCCAGTGATATAGATACATCTATCCATAGAGCGCTGGTGGCACCATAAATGGCACAAAGTTTTACAAAAACAGTCGGGTGAATTGTTTCTGTTGCAGTTTATAGTGCCATTAATTCATGACTGAATATACAGATAAGTATTTTTAACTTGTTAGACTTGTTAAAGGATCTAAATATCTGCCTGTATATCTATCTGTAGAGGGTTTCTGGACAATATTTGTCTTTTTTTTGTGTTGTTAATTGATTTCCAATAATAAATATATACATACATTAGCATGAAGCAGCATATTTGCCCACTCCCATGTTGATAAGAGGATTAAATACTTGAAAAATCTCCCTTTAAGGTACATTTTGAACAGATAAAAAATGTACGATTAAATATTTTAATCGATTGACAACCCTAATAAAAATATTTGTCACTATACATGAATAGTTAAAAACCCATTGGATTACCTGAATAATATCTTCAAATGTTATACAAATATGATTTTTAGGCCGTGAAAGTGCTTTGTCATTGAAAGTTGTTCAATTTTCCGTCCCATTTCCATTAGACAATCATTACTCCCTCTGTAGCTACCACAGTAGGAGTCATTAGCAACCGAGGATAATGGAAAAGTCATTGCAAGTCAGAACTTGCCTTTGACCACACAGACAGATTGCCTGACTAACACCTGTCTCATTATTATGAAGTGAAAAAGGAAGCCTCTTTTTTGACAAATTCTGACTCATCTGGATGCGAGGCTCGACTTCTTATCACACAATTAATAAAAAAACATCAAATAACATGCCGTCTTTCCATGACAGATACTGGGATCAGGAGTACCTGAAGGCCACCAAAGAGATGCGGAAACCTGGACTCTCCAAATGCATCATTAAGTGCTACTGGAAACCATACGCGGTGCTGGGACTCTTTACACTCATTGAGGCAAGTGGGGGTTTAAGCTCTGGGAATGAGCTGAATTGAGTGTATAATCTCTGACTTTAAAATAATTTGACATGCAAATCTTCTTTGTATTAAAGCAAGCAGAGTCACGTTATACTAGCAGTACTTTTATTGGTGTGTCAGCAAAACAAATGTAACAAATATTGAAATTTGTTGATTAAAAGTGTTCGTTTTTCCAGAGTAATTAGCGTGTCTTGATGCTCACCCTTCTTCTTCTCCTTCCCCACATATCAGGAGATCATTAAAGTGATCCAGCCGGTCTTCTTGGGGAAGATGATCCTGTACTTTGAGAGTTACGACCCGAACGACACGACGGCTCTCAACGTGGCCCTGGGCTACGCAGCCGGCCTGTCCATCTGCACCATCGGCCTGAACTTGCTCCATCACCTCTACTTCTACCACGTCCAGAGGACGGGCATGAAGATCAGAGTGGCCATGTGTCACATGATCTACAGCAAGGTCAGTCTCTTATCCACAAATGTCTGTCTGCTTGAATGGACAGTGTTTGTGATATTTGAAGTGTTTGTGATTGATGTTCCTTCCTGTCTTCTTTCTAGGCTCTGCGTCTCAGCAGTGCAGCCATGGGAAAGACCACCACAGGCCAGATCGTCAACCTCCTCTCCAATGACGTCAACAAGTTTGATGATGTAAGTGAAGTTTAAGGCTTCTAGAGAGGAAGGGCTGTTGTTTTTACTGCGAGGTCAAGATAGAACAACAACAATTTTAGATACTATCTCAGCCCTCCATCTAACCAGTTCTCCAACATCGCCATCAGAATTACAAGATATACGGTGTGTTTACTTTACCTGGGAATCAGACTAATCTGCGAGCTCATGGTTTATTTGCTCTGGCAGATGCTTTTGCGATTTGGTCTGGCGATGTCAGGCTACGCCATAGCGGCTACAACGGAAAGTTCCACATCAGCTGCAGCCATATAAACGGTTGCGATTGTCCTGGAAGATCTCAAGTTGCTGGAAATCCAACCCCGTCTCCTAAAGATTACGTACACATACATCTAAACTAACGCCGGAGATTGCTGTTCGTGTCCCGTTTGAAACATGGTCATTTTAAGCCAAACCATGACGTTTTTTTTTACTAAACCTAACCTAGTAGTTTTGTTTTCTAAACCTAACTAAAGCCAAGTTCACACTACACGACTTTCAGTGTCGTCAGACCGCTGTACTGTTCACACTACACAACTTGCTGTCTTGTGATCTTTAAGTCGTTGTGGTTTTCACACCACATGACTGACAGGAGACAGGAGGTCACACACTTCCCCGATGAGGCACTTCAGCTCATAAACTTTGTCTTTACTTGCCGCCCTTTTCTCACGAGCGCCCGATCGGTACAGAGTATGTAGCAACTCTCAACAGGGATGAGAAGGAATTTGAGTTCACTTCAAATTTCAAGTTTAGTTTATTTATAGAGCACATTTAAAAGCACCAAAAGTTGACCAAAGTGCTTCACAATGGTAAAACAACAATACTAATATATATAAGATGGCTCACTCCTTAGCTACTTCCATCATCAGCTCCGGAAATAAAGTTGTTTAATTCTTTTTTTACCACTTGCCCCATCAGATTGCTAGATTTACTAGCCCAACGTGGCATTTTACTTGCCCTGGGCAAGTCTTATTGTTGAGCCCTGCCTTCACTCTCTCTGTGGCCAACTCATTTTAGATCTCCTACCACCTGGATGAGTGAGACTCTACACAGACTAATACCTGGATCATGTTGTGTCTGGAAGACGGGGTTGTGTAGTCTTGTGAGGTGAACTCAAAGAGTGTTTGACCTAATTCTGCAAGTCCTCACTTATGAGGCCTTTTTGAATTCTGGGTATGATTATAGCTGCAAGACGTTTGATGGGTGGGACATTAAGTGTGTGGTTACGGTGTCTCACGGCAGCGCTGTCCTGACTGTAAGATACCGTGACTGTAAGACCTCTCTCCCAGCGTGGTGCTCAGGCTTGATTGTGCTCCGAGGCTCTGTGGCACCGAACCCACTTTGTCTCACTGGATTGTTGAGTTTCGTTTTAATCAGAGCCTGCTGTGAAAACACCGCTTTCTCTTCAGGGCATTTGGTTTCTTGGCATCGGGCTGTTATTAAACCAGCTCATACTCTCATGCTGGTTTGGATTAAAGTCTTTTAAAAAGCAACTGTAGAGAAACTTTGCCCCACTCCTGTACAAACTGCCCATGTCTGCTTCTTCAGAACAAACTGATCACTGTGTGATTCACATATATTTAGGGAAGTACTTTTGTCCTTACATGCTTTTCTGATCATGTAATTCTCTCGAACAGGTGACTATCTTCCTGCACTTCCTGTGGGTGGGGCCCCTCCAGGCGGCAGCAGTCGTGGGACTGCTGTGGGTGGAGATCGGACCGTCGTGCTTGGCAGGCATGGTGATCCTCATGTTCCTGATGCCTACGCAGACCTGGTTTGGAAGGCTCTTCTCTAAGTTCAGGTAAAACACTCATAAGACCGTTGTTATTTACCACTCAGTAGGGGAGGGAATCACCAGAGGCCCCACGATCTTATTGCAATTTTCCCAATGCGAAGCAGAGGGGTCCCTCATCGCCCTGAAGGGGATTCTTTCACAACAATGACCCGCTAGCTGTACATTATCCCGCTACTTACTTAAGAAATCAATATTTTGACACAAAAACGGTCCACCAGAGTCCGACGTCAGAGCTGCGCCCTAGCAACGGTCTATTAAAGAGAAATTACAGACCATTGTGATTGACCAATCAGAATCCAGTATTCAACACAGCCGTGTAATATACAGTATATTGCCATGCAAAATATCGCAATACTATCCTGTATCGATTTTTTTCCCCCCACCCCTACCGCACAAAATGATTTGGTGATTTGACTCACGATGCGCAGTCTTGTTGTTCGGCAACTAAAAGAGGACGAAGAAGAGGACATTTAGCAGGTTTTCCATTGTTCAATTGTTTCACTGTGTACAAAGGTCTCTACTAGAACGACCTGGAAACTCCCAGGAAAACAACGTTTTTTTTTTTCCACTCCAACCCTCTTTTTCATAGACCTGTTTTTTTGTCTCTTTAAGGGGGGTACAGGGGGTCTTTAGGGGGAGATAGCAGGTCAACAGTAGATGTCACATAGAAGTGGTGTACATCACCTGGAAGCTGGGAACCTGAGGATTAATTTGCAGCTCAGCCCTGTGTGTCAAGTTCTTCTAGTTATAAATCATAAATAAATATTAATTAATTAATTAAAATACATTTTGTAGTATATGATGGTCATTCCTATGCTCTATTATGTTTCATAAGTTGTTGTGTAAACTGCTCGGAAACCCCCTTATTGTCAATTTAGCTAGGAAAGCTATCCATCCTCTGAATGCTCTAGGTCTGTAGTTTGCGGCCACAGGTCATTTTATACAGTGAGGTCAAGTTTAAAAAAATGGTCTGCATCTCTAATTAATCTCCAGGTTTCTCAGCTTTCAGATGATGTACACCACTTCTATGTGACATCTACTGTTGACCTGCTATCTCCCCCTAAAGACCCCCTGTAACCCCCTAAAAAAGGTGTTTGGAATGGCAAGGGGTTAAGTGGAAGTAGCCTAGTTGATGTATAAATATGTTCCAATCATTTGCAATCACATGCAAACTCATTTTGAAAGTTGTCAACATAGTTTCTTTCCTCAGTATTTAAGCATTTCTACTTTTTCTTTCCAGGAGTAAAACAGCCGTTCTCACAGACAGCAGAATCCGCACCATGAACGAGGTGGTGTCTGGAATCAGGATCATCAAGATGTACGCCTGGGAGAAACCCTTCTCTGCTCTGGTCACCGAGGTCAGGAGGTAAGAAGGAGTCTTAGAATACTTTTTGATCAAAGTGTTTAAAGAAGTAGTCTCTTATAGCTGGGCGATAATTCAATATGATCATTTATCGTGTTTCAATGGAATCATATCGTGATGAAATCATATATCCAGATAATTGTGATACACAATTACGTCGTCTGAATTGATAATAAGGACAACTTTAATGTTTTTATTAGGGCTGCAACTAACAATTACTTTCTTTTTCGATTATTTTCTCGATTAATCATTTAGTTGTTTGGTCTATAAAATGTCAGAAAATGGTGAAAAATGTCGATCGGTGTTTCCCAAAAGCCCAAGATGACGTCCTCAAATGTCTTGTTTTGTCCACAACTCAAAGATATTCAGTTTACTGTCATAGAGGAAGAAAGAAACCAGAAAATATTCACATTTAAGAAGCTGGAATCAGAGAATTTAGACTTTTTTTTTTGCTTAAAAATGACTTGTTGCAGCTCTAGGTTTTTTTACAGCTTTAAAGTAAGTCACAGACAGTACAGTATCTTTCAGCTGTTATGAAACCGTATCATTGTTAGTGGTGCTGTTTGGACACGCGGCCTTTTGTTTCCTTGCAACACAGTGCCGTTGATTCAAGTCATGCACAACTGGCATGTGCTTTTTTTTTGTCTTTTGTGTGCTGGACTGAAATAGAGTGGAAGTCAGGTTTGGAGGCGCTCCCTCTGTTCTCACATGGGTGTCTTCTTTCATGTGTGGAAAACACGTGTCTGATTTAGTGCTGAAAGAAAGCGACTACTACTTTGGGTAAAACATGTACATGTGGCTGCATTCCAAGAGACAAAGAAAAAGGATGTTTGTCTGCAGCGTCAGATGTGATCACAAAATATACAAACACATTTCCATTTGGGTTCTTGTTGGGCGGAGCTGGAGCTGCTCTGTGGTGTTTTAAATGCTGGCTGTTGAGGGTTCATCTTGGTCAAATATACAGTTTATAGCTGTGAGATTCCTCTGTTACCTTTACCATGTGTGTGTTACCATAGCAACCTACGCCACATGGCTTTGTTATCTCCACGGTCCTCTTGATTTTACTCTCTGTATCTTCACGGTGGTGATGTGTTGAATGATGAGACAGTCTAACTGCTAAGCTTTTAAGTCAGCCCACGTGATTGTTGGACCTCCCTGTGTCCCCCTCAGGAAGGAGATCTCCATGATCATGAAGAGCTCCTACCTCCGAGGCCTCAACATGGCCTCCTTCTTCTGCGCCAGCAAGCTCATCCTCTTCGTCACCTTCACCCTCTACGTCCTCCTGGGGAACACCATCACGGCCAGCCGCGTGTTCGTGACGGTGTCGCTGTACACGGCCGTGAGGCTCACCGTCACGCTCTTCTTCCCGAACGCCATCGAGAAGCTGTTTGAGAGCCGCGTCAGCATCCGCAGGATTCAGGTACGGCGCTTTAATATGTTCAGTTAATATTGGAAGTCACTCAACGGCTGCACCGCACCTACAAGCCAAATACCACCAAATCATTTTCCCATTTGATAGATGACTTTCACTTGATATACTCGTCTCAGTTCTTGCCTGGTCTTTATGAAAGCAGATAAAAGGCTACAGTGTCCAGTTCTTTAGCTGGTATCACAATCCAGGCAGCTAATCTCTTATCACTTAATCCCAGCGCTGCTGCTCTCCATGGCAACAGTTTGCAGGTCCAGCCCTGTAAAGCCACTTCCTTTCTACTACTTTTTCTTTTTCTCATAAAGATATGGTTAGCTTGAACTGTCACATGAAACATTACCTAATGATTTACCCAACCACTCGTCTTAAAACCGTACCTTGATGTATGCATGTTACATAGATTTAACTGATATATGACTGCTGGGTTTTTGTATAACCTTAGAACTTGGCATTGACTCTATTCTGTTTTTGTTTTTTTTATGGTCCAGGAGTTCTTGATGCTGGACGAGATCACAAAGAGCACCGCTGCACTGTCACAGGATGAGAAGAAGGACGCCTCGGTGGAGATCCAGGACCTGGTCTGCTACTGGGACAAGGTCAGATACCTTGTGCTCACTGGTGTACACATTAGGAATTCCCTGAGCCGATTCACTAGATTAAGCAAATCCAGAAATTTTCTTTAACCTTTTACTACCCACAGACTGCTGGTACGATGGATAATGACATAAAAATCAACATATAATGGATGTTTGGATACATAGACCTGTCTAAACCTGGCATAGAAATACCATATTGGTCCCAATATTAGATGAGCCTGATAAAACATAAAAGTAATACTTCTTTAAAACATCATTTAAATCCCACATTTGTGTAGCTCATCTTTCAAGTCACACACATATTATACATGTTAGTTTGTTTGCACTACTTAGTACTGAAAAATCACACAGAAAACAAAAAGAAAACATGGATGAAGTCATCGAGACACGTTAAATAAACACTTGTGTTGTTGCCTCAAATCAACAAGTTGGTCCTCCATCTCTGCGCTCCGTCTCACTACTGCTTTTATGCTTCACGTTTTGCATTAGTCGCAGCCGCCATGATGCCGGTGGTGGTCCTTCCTTCTTCAGTCAGCTTGGTTCTCAACTGGCTGTCGTTCTTTCCCACGTTACTGCGTCATCGGCTGTCCTCGGGGTTCCCCGCACACAACAGGATATCCTATCGTAGATATTGAACATGTTTAATATTTACGATTTGAAATCGGTGCGGCCAGGATGGACTTCTGAACTGATCGGGGATGTAAAAAACACTCTTAACATGCCTCACAGCACAGGATCATATCTGGAAAGATCATCTTTGGAACCATCAAAAAATCGGGGCTTTGCTGCTGATTGTCGGGAGGGAGGAGTCGGGCCCAAATTGGGTTGATTCTCTTGTAGTGTGTACCCAGCATTAGCAGTCGTAACTAGGCGCGGGAGGCCTGTCAAAGCTTTCAGTGGTGTGTATGGAACCTACCTTTTTCGTTTTTCCAAAACCAAAAACTTGAGAGGAGAAATGTCGGATATGACGGCGTCGTTGCGGAAGCGTAGCACCCACCCTCCGGTTCCCCCTCAGGTTAACACCGTGAGCTCTGTCAGCACCTTCACTGTTGTTTGCACTTTTAGCGCCGTTACCTACGAGCCGCCGGCTCACCGTAGCCACGTTGAGAGGCAATAAAAAATGCTCCCAATCCCATATTTAGCACCTTTTAATACTAACTGTCTTTTTAACCTTTTGAATCTTTGAAATGAGTGCAATTGCGGCCCAACCCTGCTGACTAACTGTAAGAACAGACAGGAATAAACTCGCTGCCCCAGCAACAATAAAGCACCAAACAATAACGCAATCAGATATTATTCCTATTCAAAAAGAATATATGTGACGTTTTCAAGTACTTGAATAGAACCCCTGGTCCAATACATAGTTTACAAGTATTCAATTCAATTTTTTTTTTATATAGCGTCAAATCATAACAGAAGTTATCTGGAGACGCTTTATATATAGAGCAGGTTTTAGACCGTACTCAGGTGATACACAGGTGATAAAGGGTTAATTGGTATCTTGTATGTTTAAATATGTTTTTGTACCCCTGCAGAATCTGGACGCTCCAACTCTGCAGAACCTCTCCCTCACCCTGAACTCCAATCAGCTGTTGGCTGTGATCGGACCCGTGGGAGCTGGAAAGGTCAGATATCTCCTCGTCATTTCAGAGTCAGAAGGCAGCTAGATGTAGTAGAATAAGAAAACAGCTTAGGTAGAAGTGTTCAGGTAGTTTGTGTACATCATCAATCAGCTCTTTCTGTCTTTGTTCTTTGTTCCTTCCAGTCATCCCTGCTGAGCACCATCCTGGGAGAGCTGCCTAACGAAAAGGGGGTGCTGAAGGTCAAAGGTCAGCTGACCTACGCCGCCCAGCAGCCCTGGGTGTTCCCCGGAACCATCCGCAGTAACATCCTGTTTGGGAAAGAGCTCAACCCCCAGAAGTACGAGAGAGTCCTCCGAGCCTGCGCTCTGAAGAGGGTGAGTTTAATTATTACTTTAGATTACGTGAATGTGCAGGACACCCAGTACATGTTACAGTTTAGATAAAGTCTTGACTCATTACATGTTAAAACAATATACAGCACAATACAGAGCAAGTTCACCTCACTCAGGCTCTCCTTGATGCAAATGACTTCACTAATCCTGGATCTGTGGTCTCACACAGCTGGTTACCAACCAAACTCCTCATCATTCAATCATTATGTAATAATAGCAGTAACAACAGAGCAGCATATTTACTGTCAAATGATTTCACTGCAGCCATAAAAAGTAATGATTCTTCAATTTAAAAGTCACGAACACTAAGAATGAAGGAATCATTTACTCCATCTAACGTAGCGCGGCCACACGGGAGATTTTCATCAGATGGTATCTAGTAAAATTCTCTATCACGCTTCACATGGATTCCATGGAGTTGTTGACATAATCAAAGAACCATTGTGTTCAATCCACTTCACCACCCAGACACACACACACACACAAGCAATGACAGTAATCAAGTAAGTCCGTAATCTTGGCGTTGTAAAATTTTTTGTTTGTCGAGGATATGAGTAAGTAAATGTGAGATTTCTCCAACCAGCTGCTGGTCTGCTGGCCCAAAGAGACCAGCAGCAAGCGGTGCACATCTAAAAGACAAAACGGAAAGCCACAATAGCTCTAAAAACAAGCTGACTAGGTGCTGTTCATTCATTCTTCACCTACTGATGGCAGTGACCTGTCAAAATGATCCTCAGGCAGCAGTATTATCTTTCTGCCTGCAGGCTAACTGTATTTGAGTAGCAGTGTAATAAAGGCTGAGAGGCTGAGCTGAAGACTGTTGTGGATGGTTACAGATTTTCTAATGCTTCGTGGCTTAATGTGAGAAGCTGCTTCTCAAGTTCATCAAGATAATGAAGCACTTAAGAAAGTTGAACAATTTCAACTCCTACCTGGCAATACTGTCCGCCTTGGACTCGGCGCCCATCAGGAGGTCCCTTTTGTTGATGCTAGCTGGCTAATGCCTAACCTCAACCATTCGAGGTCAATGCCTAACTTCAATCATTCGAGGTCAATGCCTAACTTCAATCATTCGAGGTCAATGCCTAACTTCAATCATTCGAGGCCAATACCGAACCTTAACCATGTGAGGTCAATGCCTAACTCTAACCATCTCACGAGAGCTTTGCAATTTGCGTGTTACTGTGAGATGTCACTGTGACCTCACGTCTGTCCCATTCTCACGAACGTGATATCTCAGGAATGCCTGGAGGGATCGGCACAAAGATCACTGTGACCTCACAAAAAACACGTTTTTGGCCATAACTCAAGAATTCATATGCAAAGTATGGCAATTTCACACAAACATCTAACAGGTTAGAATGATGAAGTGATGCCATTTGGGACAGACATGGATGTAAACTGCACCTTGACCGGTAATTCTAGTTTAAGCCATGCACGTCAGTTTGACCTCAATCTGTCCATTGCTTTGTTTGGTCTGTGGAGAACTACACCGATCTGGGCGCTACTGGGTGTTATGTAACCGCACGTCTTAAAATATGACCGAGGGTGCCGCCCTCTGCTCTCAACTGTCTGACTGGTATTAACACCAGAGCGTGAGCTATGATTGCACTTAACTGTCAGAATTATCTCACCAAGCTGTATCCAGTAAATGAGTTACCTGTGAGTCATGTGACTGTCCACATAGAATTGGACATAATGAACCTAAATTATCTAAATAAAAGCTCAGCTCTGACGCAGACACACACACATCATTGTCTTTGATTGGCCCTTTAATGGTAGTATTGTCTGACACACACACACACACACTTCCTCTCATTTAATCTGTGACTTATCTATAAGTCCATCTTTTTTTATATAACGATGTCTGACAGCAATATGCTGACTCACTGAGTGTGTTAAGTAACTCTGCTGTAGTCGGCTTGTCTAATTGTTTAGTTTGACACAAAATATTGAGTTTCCTTCAGCGCCCTGAGGCATGGAGTAAGAGTGTGAGATATGAACATGCAGGAAATGTAGATTGAATGAACTGGAGAAACACGTTTTCTTTGCCGTGTAAGCTTTACATAAGAAAAGACAAACAGAATTTTACACACATCTGTCATGTTTAGTATAATTTGGACTTAAATAGGGCTGCAGCTAATGCTCATTTTCATTATTGATTCATCTGCCGATTGTTCAATTAATTATAGGTTTAATGGGTTGTATTGTTCATAAAATGTCAGAAAATTGGGGAAAATATCCACAATTTCAAACAATTTTAGCAACAGTCCAAAACCCAAAGATACTTAGTTTACAAAGATTAGAAAATGTGCACTTTTAGGAAACTGGCATCTCCAAATGTTTGCTTTAAAAATGACTCAAGCGATAAATGGTTTAGTACAATAGTGGTAGATTATTATTTTTCTGTCAATTGAAAAATTGAGTAATTGTTTGAGCTCTAGACTTAAACATGACTTGTTCTTGTCGTGGACCCTGTGGGATCTTTAATTCGATTTTTGTCAATTTAAAAAATAATTTTGCAAGTCAAGCTACGACCTAAAAATCACAAGTTGCGTTAATGTGTTATTCTACCTTTGTACAAAGCAGCCTCAGGTTGTATAACACAGGTGTGTCTGTTCCTGAGTCAGACGACACTTGCTCTGGTATCCAAGTAAAGCATCTTGATTGTGTCATTTCAAGTGTTGTAACATTTGTCCTGGTAGTCTAAAGGTTATGGTTGTTGACCATGTGGTTGGGTTAATGCTCCCCGTCACCTCTCTGTTGTCCACTTTAAAAAAATGTGTAGAAAAGAAACATCACTGTGTCGTTGATCCTGTCCCTGTGAGAAGTGAAAGCGTCACATTTTGCATACCTTTTTTGAAGATATACTACAACTTCAGTGCGTCTGTTATGGTGTCTGCGAGTTCCAGATTCATTCTGACTGTTTTGTGCAGGACATGGAGCTGCTCCCAGACGGAGACCTGACACTGATCGGGGACAGAGGAGCCACACTCAGCGGGGGACAGAAAGCTCGAGTCAACCTGGCGAGGTATTAGCGTATATGATGATTAGATAAATTGTCACTCACAGTGCAGAGTTGACCCAAAGATTGTTTCAAAGGCAACTAGCAGAAAACCAACTTTCCACATAGGTGTAGCAGCTACATGCTAACAAAGTCATGTGTGTCTTCAGGGCGGTGTATCAGGATGCAGACATCTACCTCCTGGATGATCCTCTGAGTGCTGTGGACGCCGAGGTCGGGAGACACCTCTTCGAACAGTGAGTGATTGAAGACTTGCAGTTCAAGTTCGTCAACGCACACATTATAGAGCGGCAGGATAAGGTCTCCAACGCTGTTACACCACGGCACGGGGGAGTGGGGGGGTTTATTTGATCTACCAAACAGGAAGATACCGGAGAGAGAGCTTCAAAGCTGCAGAGGGAAGCCTGCAGCGTTGGATCTCAACAGGAGAAAGTTCCCGTAAAAAGAGGGGTGGAGATGTATCTGCATTATTGAATCATGTTTTCCTTCAGTGCTCCATTAGTTAATAGTGTTGTTGTAGGTTTTGAACGTTGCTTTGAAACAAAATGAGAACAGACAGAGATGAAGGAAAAGTGTTTTCAGAACTAAAGCTGAGCAGGAAGAGGTGCGGTGCTGCTGGTGTCAGGCAGACAATAGAGGTTGGTCCCGCTCTTCCTGTTAGACTTTCCGCCTGGATGACACAATCCCACTGACTGTAACTATAATAAGGAATAAGCACACGCAGTTACAGTAAATCTACTTTGTTTTTCTATCTAGCTGCTGCTCTGTTAATAAGACGTACAGTATGCGTGTTAGTGCTAAAACCTGACCCGTTCTTCTCTGTATGTCCGTCTATCAGGTGTATCTGTGGCCTTCTGAAGAACAAGCTTCGTATCCTGGTCACCCACCAGCTGCAGTACCTGCAGTCAGCCGACCAGATTGTGGTCCTCAAGGAGGTCGGTGCCTCTACACAGTAAAATAATAACCCTGTGTACACAAACTTAACTCTGTCTGGACGTTTGTTTTACTCTCCAACACAATGGGCCTCATGCAAGAACTAGGTAGTCCCAATAGCGATACCTGGGCTTTGGGTATGGGCCGATAACGAGTACCGATCCGATACCAGTGTTTAATTAATAAGCTGTACGGTAGTTATGATCAGGACTGATGATAGTTAAATAATTTAACTCCGTTAAAGTGGAAAATATATATATATATATATATTTATTTATTTTTTCCCCAATACTATATTTATTGCTTTTTTATATAATATAATATAATAATTCAAATATAATATTAATATAAAATAAGCCATTATAGATACAGGAAAAAAAACATACATGCACAAAAAATTTTAATTAAAATCAAGTAAAAAAATATATATATATCTTTTAAAAGAATAAAATAAAATATATTTATATATATATACATATAAGCATATACAGTATATACACAAACAAAAATATATAATATAATCAATTAAAAATCTACAATTCAGTCAGAAAATAATATTAACATATAATTTCATGGCAGTTTTTTGAAGGACATCATCAACTTATTTTTTTTTTTAAAGTGAGGCACAAGGGGTTAAAATAAATGATGACTTTCTTGACTTTCTCCACAGAATTACATGTGTCCATCTGAATAAATTTAGAGTTTAAATATGCTCTTCCTCCATATCAGAGTCATGTGCCAATTTACTGTACTGACAGTTTATACAATTCAGGACAAACTGAACAGCTGCTGGTAACAGCCTGTTCTGTAACCAACCTGACTGTTAGTGTTTCAAGACATCAGCATCTTTGTGTAATTAAATGTATCATCCCATAAACTTGTCAAAATGTGTGTATACATGATGATGTAATGTTTGTGTCGGCAGCGGTGATGTAAACAGATGTGTCCTAACTGTGTGTGTGTGTGCTTGTGTCAGGGTCACATGGTGGCGAAGGGGAGGTACGCGGAGCTGCAGCGGTCCGGGTTGGACTTCACCTCCCTGCTGAAGAAGGAGGAGGAGGAGGAGCAGCAGCAGCAGCCTCCTCCTCAAGACATCCTGGTCAGGAACAGGACTCTGTCCGAGAACTCCGTGCTCTCTCACACCTCCTCCGTGCACTCGGTCAAAGACGGAGACCACTTACCGGTTAGTACGCCTCGCTGCTTGTTTATCAGAACATCACCAACATGTCCAACGGGTTGTCTTAGTTTCTCCAGAGGAGGGCAGTTGCAAGTTCAGTTTTCAGAACTAGGGTGAAGGTACAGATATCATATGAAACTAGAAAAACCTAAGGAATCCATTGGGGCCAACCATGTCATACTATTATGTTGGGAAGGAGGCTAAATAACGCTCAAAAGTGACCTCAAGATATGTGAATGAAAACAAATTTTTTTGAATGCAGTATAAATGTGTTGTTTTCGCCTATTTTAAAATGGTGTGTTTGAATATTTCTGCATACTGGGGTCTCTAAACAGTCTTGGAATTACATAAATTGGGTATCACTGTAAAGCTGAGACTCTTGTGGATCCAATGAGCCCAACTGTATTCATGTGTGATGATGTTAGTCCCCATAGGAGACATTTCATTATAGTGAGACCATTTTTTAAAAACTTGACATCACTGTATAAACTGACCTGTGGTGACCTCTAGGATAATCACAGCCTCATGAAGCTTTACAGCCACAAACTAGAGACCTAGAGCATTCAGAGGATGGATGGCTTTCCTATGTAGACTGACAATTAGGGAGTTTCTGAGCAGTTTACACAACAGAAGTGCTCGCCATCCAATCGCCCAAAAATGCAATTCTTGCAGAAATCTGTTCTAAACCCTTATACACTTTCACAATCAATTTTAATTAATGAGTTAATGTTATTTCTGATTTATGACAAGAACAACTTGACACATAGTGCTGAGCTGCATCTCAAATTAATCTTCAGGTTCCCAGCTTTCAGATGATGTACACCACTTCTATGTGTCATCTACTGTTGACCTGCTATCTCCCCTAAAGACCACCTGTACCCCCCTAAAAAAAAAGACAAAAAACAGGTCCATTATGGGTCCTGCTAAAACGTTTCTCTCCACGTGGTGTTCTAATCTCCATGAGTTAATCCGGTGTCATCCACGCAGGCAGAGACGGTGCAGACGGTACCAGAGGAGAGTCGCTCCGAGGGAACCATCGGAGTGGGCCTGTACGTCAAATACCTGAAAGCCGGAGCCCACGTGGTGGTTCTGGTGGTCGTCATACTGTTCAACATTCTGGCTCAGGTACGCAAGAAGCCCAAGGGAGGGTACAAATGACTTGAGGAAAAGTTCATTTCACTTTCTACTTGTTCTATAGTGAGGAAATGTGAAACAGCAAAGTTTTATTGTCCTCTGCACATAATGAATTAGTTATCCCTTTCTTGAAATAAAAAACAAAACGCTAACCTATTGCCTGTTCTTTTGTATCTTCTAGGTAGCTTACATCATGCAGGACTGGTGGCTGGCTCACTGGTAAGTTTGAAATATACTGAATATTAACCCCCAGTGTTGCTACACTCCTCACAGGTCTCTGATTTAGTTCTTTTTGTGTAACTTTGTACCGTTCTGACCGATCAGGGCCGGCGAGCAGGAGAAGCTGAACGTCACCGTCGTCATCCAGAACGGACTGAACGTCACCGCAGAGCTGGATACTACCTTCTACCTGTGCATTTACGGAGGTAATCTGACGCCGCGCGTTGCACTCTGTGTACTCTGTGTACTGCGTGCCGTCTCAGTGGTGTAAAGGAGAATATTGTGTCCACAGGTTTGACTGCTGCCACCATCGTCTTTGGCTTCATCAGGAATCTATGGCTGTTCCACGTGATGGTGAGGTGCGCACAGAATCTGCACAACCGCATGTTCGACTGCATCCTCAGAACGCCGGTGCGCTTCTTTGACATCAACCCCATTGGTACGTTACCTCTAGTTAATGAGCATGTATTTGAGGCATCAGTTGAATGAATTATAAAATGTTCTGTATCGTTCAAAAGTGCAGATCTACAGATGGAGAACATTTGCGCCAGTAAAACAAGCGTTTTGTGTCCTTTACTCCCACCCACGTTAGCTTTGAGCAAATAGAAACTCTGATATGATTGTCCATAGTAAGATATTCTCTCCTGTCTCTCCTCAGGAAGAGTCTTGAACAGGTTTTCAAAGGACATCGGCCAGCTGGACTCTAACATGCCGTGGACGTTCGTGGACTTCATTCAGGTGAGGAGAGATCGGAACAATGGAAAGCGATACGTATCGTTGTAAAAAGGTATCGTTACACCCCTACCTGCTTGACATCAGTGTGTGTGAAACAGTAAACATGTATTTGTTGTGCCTCCTCTCCGAGCAGGTGTTCCTGCAGATCCTCAGCGTGATCGCTGTGGCGGTGTCGGTGATCCCCTGGATCCTCATCCCGGTCATCCCCCTCCTCCTCTTCTTCCTCTACCTGCGGCGCTACTTCCTGCAGACCTCCAGAAACATCAAACGCCTCGAGTCCACCAGTGAGTGTTCCTGACCATTTTTCCTGCCATTTCAACATCACCTTATATATCATCTTGAATAGCTAAACCAGAGATATACAATTGATGTCACAACCTTTATTTTATTGTGTTATTGAAAACATGTGGGCATACATATACACAACATACACGCTGATTACTTTGTAAAACAGACCATATAAATGCGTTTAAGCGGAGTAAACAAACAGAATGTACACTGCCTTTCATATTAGATCCAATGTTATAAGCAGCAGGCTCCCTCATGTGGCTCAACGGTGTACTGCAGATATAAATATTAAAAGACTATGGAGGAAATTCTGCAAATTTACAGCATGCAGGCTGGACACAACAACCATAATATGTTAGTGAGTTGAAATGGCTTTTGTTTTTCATCTCTCCTGCAGCTCGGAGTCCAGTGTTCTCCCACCTGTCGTCGTCTCTTCAGGGCCTGTGGACCATCCGAGCCTTTGGAGCTGAGGAGAGGTTCCAGAAAGCCTTCGATGCCCAGCAGGACCTGCACTCAGGTTCTCCTCTCACTATTAGATTCACTTCTCATCAATATGAAGCGTCTGTCCAGTGTCTATAATATTTGTCCTCGTCCTGAACAGAGGCCTGGTTCTTGTTCCTGACCACCTCCCGCTGGTTCGCCGTCCGTCTCGACGGCATCTGCTCCATCTTTGTTACCATCACCACCTTTGGCTGCCTGCTGCTCAGAGACCGTAAGGAACATCTTTTAACAATAAAGACATAGTGTGGGTGTTTTGAAGTGGGGTTGTATGAGGTACTTATCCACTATGTTCAAATACAAGACATTCATTGTTTTGATAAAAGAGAGAAGAGTGTCTTCTACTGCAAGAGAACCTGAAATGTCTTTTCTCTGGTTTTGTTAGAGATGGACGCTGGCTCCGTCGGTCTGGCTCTGTCCTACTCTGTCACACTGATGGGGATGTTCCAGTGGGGGGTCAGGCAGAGTGCAGAGGTGGAGAACCTGGTAAGATATTCCTTTTGTCTTTGACTTTATTTACAACTTGTATTTGTAGCTGAAGGATTTATGCACACTATTTAGTAAGCGGGGCAGAAAGAATTGACACAGTAAAGTATTGCGATGTTTTGCCTGGCAATATTGTTTAAAACTTTTTAAAAAATGTATAACTTTATTAAGTTTTTCAACAAATAATTGAACGAATAGATAAATTATAATTAAAACAATAATAATAATAATAATAAATAATAATAATAAAAAAACAAATAAATAAATAAATGTAGAAAAGATGGTTAATTAAACGTGTATGAAAACAAAGGGACTTGGTTTGTTGTTACAATTAGAAACACCAGTAATCTATTACAAAAGTTTGCATATATACGGTATATTCACATATACATATACATACCCACAATATACACATTTAAACATAGACAGACACAGCTAAGTATACATTGTAGCAGTAAACGAATCGGCAATGTCACATGAATAAGGCTCAATTATCCGGCGTTTAAAGCATCGCCTATTCTCGATCCTAATATTCAGAAAGGAATCCACTGAGACAGACGAGATTTCCTGTAGTATTTACTAGGGATGATATACATTAATATTCCTTGACAACAAAACTCACCATCCATCACTTAAAGAGGAAATTGTTTAGCAGGAAAAACAACACATCATCATTGATAATCAATACCAAGAAACTGTTGAACACAGTGCTGAGTTTTGGTTTGACCTCTTTGGTCACATTAGTAACCTGTCTGTTTACCGTCTTCAGATGACGTCAGTGGAGAGAGTGGTGGAGTACACTGAACTGGAGAGCGAAGCACCCTGGGAAACCGACAAGCGTCCTCCTCCCGATTGGCCCAGCAAAGGCCTGGTGACCTTCGACCGCGTCAGCTTCTCCTACGGCGGCGACGGACCGATGGTGCTGCAGAACCTGAAAGCAATGTTCCGACCCAAAGAGAAGGTCAGCCGTCTTTAGTCTTCAGAGGACTGAATTCATCACCTTCAACCGAAACTAATACATTAAACCAGATTCTTCTCTCCCGTGCGTCAGGTTGGTATTGTGGGCAGAACCGGTGCTGGGAAAAGCTCTCTGGTCTCAGCTCTGTTCCGCCTGGCAGAACCTCAGGGGAAGATCTACATCGACGGGGTTCTGACCTCTGAGATCGGCCTCCACGACCTGCGCCAGAAGATGTCCATCATTCCTCAGGTAAACATCAGCTGACCTCTTATTGGCTGTTAGAACGCACACACGCAGAGGATGCCTATTCCAGAATAAGAGCTCTTAACCTGAGCCCAAAACAGAAACACTTTACCAATTACAAAGGTTAAAATAGCTGGCGACTGAACTACATTAAAGTCCTCCCTCTCCCCTGTTTTCCAGGACCCAGTGCTGTTTACAGGCTCCATGAGGAAGAACTTGGACCCTTTCAGCCAGCACAGTGATGAGGACCTGTGGAAGGCTCTGGAGGAGGTCAGCATCCAATCAGCACACTCCAACAGTTGAGCTTCTAGCTCTCACTGTCGCGTGCGTCAGGCAATCACTCCCTCTGTGTTTCCCCTGCAGGTGCAGCTGAAGTTCGTGGTGGAGGAGCTGCCCGGGAAGTTGGAGACGGTTCTGGCCGAGTCGGGCTCCAACTTCAGCGTGGGCCAGAGGCAGCTGGTGTGTCTGGCCAGAGCCGTCCTGAGGAAGAACCGCATCCTGGTCATCGACGAGGCCACGGCCAACGTGGACCCCAGGTACCGCCGACACAACCCGCCTCACTGGCAGTCGTCGTAGAACGCAAAAAAATGCATGCCACGACTGCAGCAGTTACAAACTCAAAAGATCACACCATCAAAAGTGTATTGTTCTAATCAAAGACAGTCTTCATTTTACTCGCGGCTCAGGTAGATAAATGCATTTCTTTAAACGTTTCTATACCGTGTCTCTGCAGGACAGATGAGCTGATCCAGAAAACCATCCGGGACAAGTTCAGAGAATGCACCGTGCTCACTATAGCTCATCGTCTCAACACCATCATAGACAGCGACAGGATACTGGTGAGTCCTCCTACTCATAGAGTACTTGTTTATCATCATAAAAGTCATAGTATGCCATAAAAAATGTCATCTTATAGTATGTCATGAAGTCATAAAAGGTCATAGTATTGTATGCCATATGAAAAGTCATAGTATAGTATGTCACATAAATAGTCAAAGTATAGTATGCTATAAAAAGTTATGTTTTTTTAATCTAACTAAAATGTACAGTTGAATTAATCCAAATGTGGAAACACTTTTCAGCAATAACCACAAATCTTATTTTGTCTCCAGGTGCTAGATGCAGGGCAAATTCACGCCTA
This sequence comes from Sebastes fasciatus, assembly GCF_043250625.1. NCBI lineage: Eukaryota > Metazoa > Chordata > Actinopteri > Perciformes > Sebastidae > Sebastes > Sebastes fasciatus. The sequence continues at coordinate 8,850,912 of NC_133818.1, read as the reverse complement.
TGATGCGCCTTACACCCTGCTTCAAGACCAAGAGGGCATCTTTTATAAGATGGTGCAGCAGACTGGCAAACAGGAGGCAGCTGCTCTACTAGAGGCAGCTAAACAGGTGAGCTTTAACCCCTCAAACACTTTCTATATACACACTTTAAAATGTTAAAAACTTTCAAATTAAGTGAATCTGACTTTGCAAACAATGTCTCTTTAAAGGCGTACGACAGCAGAAGCCATCTCAGCATATCAAACGGACATGCAGAAACAGCAGACGGTAGCTTGGTTATCTTTGAGACCGCTCTGTGAGCCTCAGGGACTCGCTGCTTCGCCAGAAGACTTCACAAAGTGCCTGGGCTCGTACCGCGCCCCCCCTCCAGCCTCTGAGGTTAGCACACAGGGCCTGAAGGAAAAGGCCTCATCCACTCCGGCTGGTGAGGAGACGGGATCTGACGAGGCTGCGGCCTCACCGCGGCCTTCAACCGGCTGAGCCAAATATACGCACTTTACGCTGTTAAGTAGCGTGGAAATCACTGCTGTAAACAAAATCTAAATAGAGCACTATTTATTTTCTATGCTTAATATTTATCGTATGTCAACAAAATTGCCTCATAGAAATTGAGCAATTTCGTGAGAGCTCACATGTCCACATAGTCCTTATAACTTAGAGAAGTGCCTTATTATTTCAAGTGTGCAGCAGTTTGTACACGTTAATCTAAAGAAGGATATCTATCCAAAGTTGCCTTGTGTTTGTATAAAAACAAATTACTGATTACCAAATGTAACAAATTTCACAGCAACATACATTTCTGCAAAAAAATCTGTTTTGTACGTTGACGTCTTGAAATTTGACTGCAGATTACACTTTATTTTTTACCAGTTTCAAATGCGTCATGACTATCTGACATGTTATAACTGCCAATTTTTACATTTTATTATGTTAAATGCTGCATAAACACCTACAGATCTTACTTTAGTGATGTCTTTCAGATCAACCTACACACTCGTTTAGTATATTTACACAAAAGTTTATCACCTAATGGAGTCTGTTATACAGCAGTCTCTCTAAATCTTGCCTCAGGCAGAAATGTTTTTATTGTATACTATACTGTGACATTTTTTATCGCATCCTATGCTCGGAGGAACTACAAGCCGTTAAAACAGAAGTGAAACGTCGAGGAAAGGGAAGAACTAAGGCTGTTAAATCGACCTCTGAAGACGAAACAGAAGTCCGGAGCTGCAGTAGAAAAAGCCGATGAAGTCGGTCAAAGAAGCTAGAGGTGTCAAATTCACAGGAGTCTGTGCGAGCTGTGAGAAGGAGAGGAAAGCCTCCTGGACCCCCGCTCGCACGAACCCGAAAATCAAAGTCATGTGAAAGCTGGGATCGCTCCGTCCACGTCACAGAAGGCGAGCTGCTATAACTGCAGGTGATGCTGGAGAGGAGGCATCAAAACACCGTTCTGTGGAGATCCAAGAGGATCGCCAGAAGGAGATGAATGCGTTTGCTGAAGATTCACTGATGCCTAACTCCAACCATGGGATTTTTATTTCTGTTTTATCTTTTTAAGTATATGTTGTGTATAATGTTTAAGAATTTACTTCAGCTATTTTATTCTTAATATGAAAATAAAATGTAACTTTCATAAGACTGGATTCACATCTGAGTGTTGCATGATATTTGAATGTCAAGTTTCTACTTTAGGTGTACAATAAAGTCAGAATATGATAATTATAAATTACTAGGCCTGTCAATCGATTTAGTATTTAATACTTTTATCAACATGGGAGTGGACAAATATACTTGCTTTATGCAAATGTGTGTTTATGTTTATTATTGGAAATCAATTAACAACACAAAACAATGAGAAATATTGTCCAGAAACACTCACAGGTACTGCATTTAGCATACAAAAATATGATCAGATCATAACATGGCAAACTGCAGCCCAACAGGCAACAACAGCTGTCAGATTTAAAGATAGACGGGTTTTGGTTGACTGTCTGTCTGTCTCTGCACACCTGCTTGTCTATCTGTCTGTCTGCCTGTCTTGTGCAGCTAAAGCAGGACTGGAGAGAGAGCTGGGACTGTGAAACTTACTCTGCCTGACTTCATTTCATGGTGATTACACAACTTTTTCCACGAATTTAGCTCTTAATTAAGTGTATCTGTTCCATTTGAAATAATGTCATATTATAATTGAATTAGCTCATTTCACATATCTCAACATTGTGACCACAGTTATTTATGTTTAGAGCAGGGGTCAGCAACATAAGGCTCTTTAGCTCCTCTCCAGTGGCTCCCTGTAGATTTTTATTCTATTTATCTATTTTATTTTATTTTATTTTAATATAATTTAATGTAATTTATTTTTATTTATTTATTTATTCATTCAGTTAGTTAGTTATTGTTTTGTTTCTGCACAATCTCCTGTTCCACACTCCAGTCCAGATGGTGAGTTTTCCTCATTATTATTATTAATATTATTCTTATTATTATTAGTCTTATTACTATTTATTTTTATTTTTTTTAATAATAATTGTATTTATTTTTTATTTTGGTTTCTGCACAATCTCCTGCTCCACACTCCAGTAGTCCAGTAGTCCAGTAGGTGGCACGTTGCCAACCGCCAAAGAAGAAGAAGAAGCGCCCGCGCAAACTCAGTGGAGGTGGAGCCTCGTGAGTGTAATCAGCTTCACCTGTAGCTTCACCTGTAGCTTCACCTACACGTGTCTGCCGGGAGAAACACCCGACGGCTGGACATGTTGACATTAGAGCGGATTAATTTATGGATTTATGAATCTGCTTCATGAAGACACCTGGAGGACGTTATGAGGTAAATCACCGTGTCCGTTGCTAGGTAGCTTAGCGTCCAGCTTACTGATGCTAGCTGAGCCGTTAGTAACGGTTGGTAACGGTTGGTACAAGGAGGTTTGAAAAGAGCCAGCTAGCTCGTGGGTAATATAATGAAGTAAATCTAATAACTTTCATCATTTAAGTTGTCACAAAATGTGGAAGAAGTCGCCAGTATCATATTGTTTAATGCTGTAACTCATGTACTACTCATTTAGTTAACTTATAACGGTGTTCCTGACCTGTCTGGCTGTGTGTGTGTGTGTGTGTCCCCTTATACAGGTAGGACACGTTCGTTGAATATGCATGTTATGTTAAGTAGCGTCGCCATTTTGGCTCAAATTCACTATGTTATGCTGTGCTAAGTATTGTCGCCATTTTGGCTCAAATTCACTGTGTTATGCTGTGTTTGTTAACCAGAACTGTTCCTGCTGTGTTTAACACTGCTACTGAAGTTATATGTTAATCTCTTTTCTGTCGTTAAAGAAAAATAAATGGGCATTTAGAGTTTGGGATAAAGAAACACACCAGCTGTACTGTTAATCACATTTGATTATATAATAATAATCTTTATTTGTATAGCCCCTTTCTAAACATAGTTTCAAAGTGCTTGCACAGATACAATGAAATACAGACAAAATAAAAACAACAATAAAAGAACATAACCAAATAATGACAAAAAAATAAAACCAGCGGAATCAAAACAAGTTACTACACATAAGCCAAAAGAGGACAATATAAGGTGTGGGAAAAGGTGCACCAAGCTGTTGCCTTACGGAGGTAAAAAAGCCTTTTTGTAAAATATGGAATAGCTTTTCACATCTATCAATAAACTGTTCATCTGTTAAATGTTTCAAAAGTCGCTTAAAGGGTCATTTAATTGCTGTCTTGTAATTGCTTTTCCCCATGTTGTTGTCCATGTATCTGTTTTTATGTTTTTTATTTTTTCCCACTCATAATGTTTGGTTACGATTGCCCAGAAGTCATTATAGATATTTAAATCAATATCCTCCTCACAAACACTAACCATACACTTCCACGCAACACACACACACTTATCTTTGTTGATATATTTACTGTATTGTTATTATATATATCCTGTCCTAATTGTTTGTTATCACTATTATTTAGTCATATTTTTTCTTTATATTAATCTTGTCTCTAGGTGGAGGCTTCAGATAAGCCCAGTGGATTTTTTGCCTCTTCCTGCACTGTTATGTTGTTTAGTCTTAAATTATGCTAAACAAATAAATAAACAAACACACAGTGCTGATTTGCATCTCAAATTACTTTACAGGTTCCCAGCTTTCAGATGATGTACACCACTTCTACGGGATATCTACTGTTGACCTGCTATCTCCCCTTAAAGACCCCCTGTACCCTCCTAGAAAAGACTAAAACCGGCCTATTTGTGGGTCTCGGAGGGTTAATTCAGCATGTTCCAGCTAAGAGAGATTCTTATGAACACGTCATGGCTGTAAACACACCCACAGTCACAGATGAACTCGGCTCATATCCTGTAAATGGAGAGGGGAGGAGGCACACTGATCCAGTGATCCAGGCTCATGAGAAAAGAGAGGGAAACTTCCATTTTGAATCAACGGCGGTGACAGAGAGGTGAAGACTGAAGCAGGGTGAGTATTAATCCTACATTTCATTATTTCACTGTCAAAGTCTCTAAGTCAGTTTTCTCCCCGTGGACAGAACTCAACAGTTTGATTAATCTGTGAACACTAAGTCGTGACAGGTTGAATAATGCTCATTAAAACTGCCGTAACCCAAGAAAACAAGCAGAGATCTAAAGAAAAGTGACCAGGTGGAGTGCTGGGTGGTTTTATTGTACTGTATATATTTTGTGTGTGTGATAGAGAGAGAGGTTGTGTGTTTCTTCCTGTTCTCTCAGTCTTGCCTGTGTCCTTTACATGTTCACAGTCAGTGTCGAATGTTTTACCTCTCAGACTGACTTCAGATCAGAAGATGATTGACTGTGTGGAGGAAGAGGAGGACGGAGCAGAGTCTCTAGTCTCCGGCTGTCTGTCTATGAAGAGTGATCAGTCTATAGGTCATCCTCTACACTTCAGTAATGAACCTGGACCCTCAGAGTCAAAGTAAGAGAGCTGCTACTAACTCATTTATAGGACTCATTTTCACTTTCCTCTACCAATACTGTTTTCTGTTGATTTTGTTTCTATTTTAAAATTTCTACTAAAATGTATTTGCTAACTAAAGCTGAACAAACGTTTCTTGACACAAAGAGAATGCCATGCCAATGCCATGATTTTGTTGATTGTGTGTTTTTTACATTACATTTTTACGTTTTAGTGTCAAAATATTAATTTCTTAAGTAGCTGTGTAATAAGAGGGATAATGCACAGCTAGCGGGTCATTGTTGTGAAAGAATCCCCTTCAGGGCGATGACCGGCTCGCTGTACATTATCCCTTACTTATTGACAGTAGCAGTAGTTTGTGTATTTAGAGCTGCTGAAATGTCTGTCATCAGAGACTTTATTAAGGATTCATGTGATGTGAATAAAAACATCTTGGTGTTTGCAGAGTCCAGTACAGACCGAGAGCAGAGTCTCCAGTACCCAGCTGTCTGTCTATGAAGAGCTACCGGTCCAAAGATTCTCCTCCATACTTCAGTAATGAACCTGGACCCTCAGACACAAAGTAAGAGACTGTTTTTACTGTAATCTAAGAGGACTAATACAAACTTTTAAACCAAATTATTGACAGTAGCAGTAGTTTGTGTATTTAGAGCTGCTGAAATGTCTTTGTCATCAGAGACTTTATCAAGGATTCATGTGATGTGAATAAAATCATCTTGGTGTTTGCAGAGTCCAGTACAGACCGAGAGCAGAGTCTCCAGTACCCAGCTGTCTGTCTATGAAGAGTGACCAGTCCAAAGGTCGTCCTCTACTCTTCAGTAATGAACCTGGACCCTCAGACACAAAGTAAGAGACTGTTTCTACTGTGCGCTGACCTGATGGATGATGATGCATTGAGGATGAAGACTAAATGTTCTGCTAAAAGATTTATATTCCTGATGCAGAACTATTAGTGCAGATACTGTTTCAAACTAAGATAGATGTTAGTCTGGGTTTTATAGCCACAAACTACTGATTGTATTTCAGAAACAAAACACCTGAGAACCTCCATTTCACAATTTACACTTCATGAAAATATATATAAGTTTTGGATCATTAGTAAGTGGACCTTTGACCTTAGATTTTGACATGTCTTCACAGGAAGAGGAAGAGGAGTGATGTCTCTGTGGAGGAGCAGCTGTCCGGCTGTGCCTTGTGCCAGGACGTCTTGAAGGATCCAGTCTCTACCAGCTGTGGACACTGGTTCTCATACTGGGACCAGCCTGCTTCATCAGGAGACTCCTCCTGTCCCGAGTGTGGAGAAAGATCCAGAACAAGAGCTGGACTGCAGCCAGCCGGTCAGACCAGCACTGTGCAAAGTAAGACTCGACATCTGTCTGCTGACGTCTCCATGTCTGAAAACACTATTTACCCGGTCCTGCAAGGACACTAGGGGACGCGCTACTCCACTCAACTGGCTGTTCAAGCCATAGACATACTGTATATACATACGCCAATGTTAACGTGTGATACAGAGGTCAATGCGGTGTCTTTGTATATATGTCTGAGTCAAGCGGTGACGTTGAATGCACCTGATTGGTTCTTGGTTTTTATGCTCGCCGTTTCAAACTGGAAACAACATGGCGGCCTGCCCATAAACTTTCTGTTATTCCTTATAAACAATCCACCAAAATCTACTTCCGAAAACATTTTAAGCGAGCTATAGGCGATGCCACTGCTGAATCTCGTTTTATTTTAGAACTAGATCTCCTAGTTTGACAGCTTGACAGTTTTGTGAGCGACGCGTCGCGCTGGACGGGCTCATGTGCATAAAAGACTGTTTCCCGCCTTTTCATTTTGAAAGAGCAACAGCCAATGAGGAAACTCCGACACTCGGCCGACCAATCGTGTAACGTCATCACTCATTCAGTGACAGACTTTTGCGGTTGTAGGGCTGGCCCTGTGCGGTCCAGCCAAAAAGACAGCACAAGGGAGAGGGCGATCAGTAGAAGAGCGACAAAGAGACATAGCGTGACGGTATTGTGAATGAGAGAAAGAAATGTTATTTTCTGATTGTCTCACGGCGTTAAAACCTAATGTTTATTATTTAACTGCAGGCGGCAGAGTGTGTTTACTGCTGCGACCACCAACAACCCTCGTCACATGTTATGTTGCTTTTTCGTACATCAGCGGAATATTTTGCTGAATCTTCACAGGTTTTTAGACCCAAGGAAACACAGACAACAGGGGACTGAAGGAACCTTTTAGTTCCTTAAAAGTAGTAGGACTAAAACAGGTCTACACAACGAGATATGAACATATTCTACATTATTTGATGAGTGGATCAGTTTTAAATATTACAGTGAGGAAAGAACAGCCACAGTGAGCTGTTTAGATGAAGAGCTGCAGACGGACAGCTGAGGCTCCGTCTCCTCTGCTGTCAATCACTCATGTTCACCGATTGAGAGAAAAAGGAGCATTTCTGATGCTTCCACAAAAACTGGACTGTTTTAAACCTTTACTTCTTTTTTATTTACTTTATATTGATCACTTCAATATTGGCAATGAACATAATAAGCAGATTGTCAAATTTTCTTTATTTTGTCTCAAACTTTTTTTCCTTCTCTTTCAGCAGATAGAGGTCTGCAGGAGGTTGTAGATGAACATAAGATCAGTCTGAGGAATAGATGTGAACGTGTGACTGAAGGAACTGATGAAACAGGAAGTGGAACCCTCCTCAACAGGATCTACACTGAGCTCTACATCACAGAGGGACAGAGTGAAGAGGTTAATACCCAACATGAGGTGAGGCAGCTTGAGACAGTCTCCAAGATGAACACCCTCCATGACGCTCCAATCAAGTGCCACGACATCTTTAAAGCCTTATCTGACCAAGAGGGACACATCAGAGTCGTTCTGACGAACGGCGTCGCTGGCGTTGGAAAAACCTTCTCAGTGCAGAAGTTCACTCTGGACTGGGCAGAGGGCTTGGAAAACCAAGATGTCCGTCTGGTCGTTCCGCTTCCGTTCAGGGAGCTGAACTTGATCAGAGATGAGCAGTACAGTCTTCTCATGCTGCTCCATGATTTCCATCCAACATTACAGAAGGTCACAGCAGAGAAGCTCGCTGTCTGTAAAGTTCTGTTCATCTTTGACGGCCTGGATGAAAGCAGACTTTCACTGGGTTTCAAGAACAATGAGGTTGTGTCTGATGTCACCCAGAAGTCATCAGTCAACGTGCTGTTGACAAACCTCATCCAGGGGAATCTGCTTCCCTCAGCTCTCGTCTGGATAACTTCCCGACCTGCAGCGGCCAATCGGATCCCTCCTGCATTTGTTCACAGGGTAACAGAAGTACGAGGCTTCACCGACGCCCAGAAGGAGGAGTACTTCAGGAGGAGAGTCAGTGATGAAGAGCAGTCCGGCAGAATCATCTCACACATCAAGACATCCAGGAGCCTCCACATCATGTGTCTAATCCCAGTCTTCTGCTGGATCACTGCTACAGTTCTGGACCACATGTTGACTACAGACCAGAGAGGAGAGCTGCCCAAGACCCTGACTGACCTGTACTCACACTTCCTGTTGGTTCAGACAAAGAGGAAGAAGCAGAAGTACGGCGAGGGACGTGAGACGAGTCCACAGGAGCTGACGGAGGCTGACGGGGAAGTTCTTCTGAAGCTGGGGAGGCTGGCGTTTGAACATCTGGAGAAAGGAAACATCATGTTCTACCAAGAAGACCTGGAGCGGTGTGGTCTGGATGTCACCGAGGCCTCGGTGTACTCGGGTGTTTGTACAGAGATCTTCAAAAGAGAGTGTGTGATCTTCCAGAAAACAGTCTACTGCTTTGTTCACCTGAGCATTCAGGAGTTTCTGGCTGCAGTCTACATGTTCCACTGTTACACAAACGGCAACACAGAGGTACTGAAGGCCTTCCTGGGAGAAGAATATGTTCATTCAACCCTGGATGACTTCCTGTGGAGAGCCATGGAGAAATCCCTTGAAAGTGAAAATGGCCACCTGGACCTGTTTGTTCGCTTCCTTCACGGCCTCTCTCTGAAGTCCAACCAGAGAGTCTTAGGAGGTCTGCTGGGTCGGACAAAGAGCAGTTCAGGAAGCATTCGGGACGCCATCTACAACCTAAAAAAGAAGAAAACCAATACCTCTCCTGACAGAGGCATCAACATCTTCCACTGTCTGACGGAGATGAACGACCACTCGGTATATCGGGAGATCCAAAAGTTCTTAAAGTCAGAGGACAGATCGGAGAAGAAACTCTCAGAGATCCACTGCTCAGCTCTGGCCTACATGCTGCAGATGTCAGAGGAGGTTCAGGATGAGTTTGACCTGAAGAAGTACAACGTAACACCAGAGGGACGACTGAGACTGATTCCAGCTGTGAGGAACTTCAGAAAAGCAGAGTAAGTCCAGATGTGATTAACTTTATAGATCAGTGTAGATTACTAGTTTAGTTCTTCAAATATACACAGCTGGGTTTAACCGGTGTAACGGCAGCAACAGAACGTTTACTGATCTGGCGGGGAGTCGGGGCAGTCCTGGGATTAGAGCCCGGTTCTGGGGTTTGCTTTCAACACGTTACCTTGTGTGTTTTTGGACTCATCTCTTTCGTTGGCTCTCGACTGTTGCCATGTTACCACAGTTTTAGTTTTCTTTGAGACCAGCTCTGCCATGTCTCGTCTCGTCACCCCAAAAAACACATGAACTTCCTAGTTGGTTAATGAACCAACATAATATCATAATATTACATTAATCACATTGTGATATTGCTTATTAGTAATGCAATACAGGCTGGATTTAGCACTGCGTCTCTGTCGGCACAGGTTGTTGATGTAGGCTACTTTTTAATTTGCCAGAACGTGTCATAATGACAAATGTCGGTTCTGCCGGTTAGCATAAAATCAAACCGGTTTGAGCTCGTACACCGGACTGGACCGGCAAAACCGAAAATCGACCCAACTATAGAATTAGCCAACGTAAACTACTGGTCATACGAGACAAAGATAGTCGTTGTAAAACCCCTGAGTGTGTTGAATCGAGCAATGGTGCATTTTATTGCTCATGATTTCAAGTTGTGTTCCATCATCTTGTTTTTAAGTCTTTCTTTTTATTCTGTTACTCACAGAAGGAAACTCAGGTGTTTCTCTCTCTTGTTGCTGTAGAGAAGAGTAGTAGCAAGAAATACACAGCTTCCACCAATAACAGCAGTCTGATGAATATATAACAGCAGAATGGTAGAATTCAGACTTTAAGAGATCTTATACACACCAAAGATCAATGTTATGTTTTTAATGCAGATACACTGATAACATCTTTCTGATGATATTATGTTGAAAATAATGCAACCTTATTGGTTCTTTAATTGTGTTTGTGAGCTGAATACGTATGACGCTCAGAAAAGTGTAAATGACAAAAAATGTCTCTACCGTTTGGCAGAAGTCACAGAATTTTCCCATTTATGGACGTGAACCTGAAAGCAGCAGGTAGCTAGCAAAGAGAGGTCAACTTTCTCAACTGTATTATTATTATTACTTATTCACTGAGTTTTAATGTGCTTTTCTAATCAAGAAGGCCTCATGCTAACTTTGTGGAGACAGACCTGGGATCAGATCAAACTGACAGACTGGACATTAGGGAAGCCTCAATGTAACTACATGTTCTCTCTCTTCATCTGCAAGATTAAAGAAAAACAAAGATTAAAAGTCTGCAGGTTTGAGAGAGAGTGATGAGAATTATTGTTTCACGTCAAACAGTGAGATAAGATTAGCTGAACCGCTGATGTGAGGAGCAAATGTTAATCAAAGAAGTATATATGAAACTGTTTAGTCATCAAATGCATGAAGTAAATATAAACCGTCCTTTTTCATAATAACATATTTTGTCATTTTTGTTTCATCACAGACTTTCTGGCTGTGGACTCTCAGGTACTCACTGTGAAGTTGTGGCCTCAGCTCTGAAGTCCAACCCCTCCCATCTGAGAGAGCTAGACATGAGTAACAACAACAACCTGCAGGTTTCAGGAGTGAAGCTACTTTCTGCCGGACTGGAGAGTCCAAACTGTAAACTGGAGAGTCTGAGGTCAGTTCACTGACTGTAGCTTATGTAGTTTGTACACACACTCTCTACGCACTGGCTCTCCTCCAGATGGCTCTAGAGAGGGACATTCACGTTTTCACGTCGGCCACCTCGTGAAAGCGTCTCCAACACGCTTGGCACAGAGGAGAGGCTTCACCGCTAGATACTGCCAGATCCTACACACTGGACCTTTAACCACAGACCTTATTTCAGGCATCTAACTAAAAACCCATTGACTTCCAGACGAGGGAACAGGAAGTGCTAAAATACTAACTCATTTCTGGGTTTTAGGACTCAATCCTGTAGCGCTCTATTTGACACATGGCTGTTGTTTGAAGACACACTTGACCAAATGGGGACCTTTCCTGTAAATGACATAAACCTACTAAGCTACCAGATACAGTAAGGAGAAGGCCATGTAATAAATTAAATAATGAAGTCCAACAAGTCTGATTTAATATTGATCCTCTAATTCCAGACTTGACAGAGATCAGCAGCATGTTATTGATGTGTGTTGACATGAATAGGTGTATGAATGTGGTGACATTTGGATGATGTCTGTAGAAGGCTGACATTATGATGATCCACAATAACACAATAACTAAGTCACTCTACTTATTTTAGGGAAAAGCTCATTGATTAGGACAAAGTAATGTTGAGCTACACATTTAAAACCTGAACACATCTGATTGGACTATAAAGTGATTTTTATCTTCATCATTTATTCTTTATTCAGATTTATTTACGGCGGTTTGTCAGAGACCAGCTGTGCTATTCTGGCCTCAGCTCTGAAGTCCAACCCCTCCCATCTGAGAGAACTGGAGCTGAGTGGAAACGAGCTAAAGGATTCAGGAGCGGAGCTCCTGAGTGGTTTTCTGGAGAGTCCAGACTGTAGTCTGGAGACTCTGAGGTCAGTTCACAGACTCTCTGTTACTATTAGAGATCATATATGTTGAATTAACAATTGAACCTGATTTATGTGCAAACATAACTTACTTCCATAAAGTTGTTATTGTCCTTTTCTTCATATTTTCATGTTTCTTGAACTAAATTTAGTCTGCAGTCACAAAAGACTTGTTTCTTAAAGACACTGTAGAAAATGTCCACTGTTGTTAAAGTAAATTAATGTTTATCATTGTTGGTAAATGGTCACATGGTAATACTCAGAGTTCCTACGCAGTATGGAATTTTATTTTACTAATTTCCAGGTCTGGACAATTTCTAAAAATAAATAGATCATACAAGCAGAGTGTTTTTCACGGCGTTTGGAGCAGCCGGTGCAGCCAAAATGTTTACTACTGTGTGAGAGAGCGACGGCCAGAGCGAGCTTGATCTCGTTGAAAGCAGCACAGGAAGTAGGCTCTGACTGAACGCATACTCCTACAGAGCTGCCTCTACGCCTGTACGTCCCAGCCAGGGCCGGCGCCTCCATAGAGGCCAACTAGGCAACTGCCTAGGGCGGCACTTTGACAGCCAAATGTGGGCCAACTATTCAGCATGAGCAACATAACAATAATAATATGATAAGGCAGGCAGACGGCACAGAGCAGAACGCTGCCTGTCAGACTGGCACAATGTAATAATTTACATATTGAGGGGGGTACGAGCGGCCCCTCCTAATTTGGACTAATCCTCGTGTTGGCTAAAATCTGATTTGCTCAGTCATTTACATCATGAACGTGACGAACTGTGACCAGTGTTCCAGCTGGCCGGTCTTGTTTTGATTCAGTGGTGACGTGCTGATACAAACTGAGGAGGTGTCATCCACTATGAAGAGTCTTGAAGGTCTTAATCATCATCATCAGATTCTCTTTATACCACTAAAACTCTATTATATCTCACTCTATTATCCACAAATAATGTCTGATCATTGATATTGATCCTTCAGCACACACACGTAGATGAACACAGAGATCAGCAGCCTGTTATTGATGTGTGTTGACATGAATAGGTGTATGAATGTTGTGACATTTGGATGATGTCTGTAGAAGGCTGACATTATGATGATCCACAATAACTAAGTCACTCTACTTATTTTAGGGAAAAGCTCATTGATTAGGACAAAGTAATGTTGAGCTAGACATTTAAAATCTGAACACATCTGATTAGATTATAAAGTGATTTTCATCTTCATAATTTATTCTTTATTCAGATTGAGTGACTGCAGTTTGAGAGAGACCAGCTGTGCTTCTCTGGCCTCAGCTCTGAAGTCCAACCCCTCCCATCTGAGAGAGCTGGATCTGGGTAACAACAAGCTGCAGGATTCAGGAGTGAAGCTCCTGTGTGGTTTTCTGGAGAGTCCAGACTGTAGACTGGAGACTCTGAGGTCAGAAACTATTTTTTACTTGTGTACTGAGATTAATACACTGCTCAAAAAAAAATAAGGGAACACTTAATCATCACAGTATAACACTGGAGTGATTTTGAATAGAATCCAGATTTTGGTTTCTTTTGACCGTTGTTACATCATTCTCAACAAGTTATACAATGTACATCAGTAAAGATTTTCAACTTGAATAATTCGTTCATCAAGATCTGACGTGTGATTTAAGCGTTCCCTTAAAGGGACTATTTGTAACTTTCAGAAATGCTTGTTAAAAGCGACACCTGTGGCCGTTAAGTCAACGGCCACAGTGCTCGCTCTAAATAGACATGAACGAGCATCACTCAAAACAGTGAGGCGACACACGTCAGCTAAAACCACAATATCACTATATTTCAGCTGCTTGGCAGTAATGTTAGCTGACCAGACGAAGGTCTCTCCATGAATCACTGCTGATCCTAGTGTTGGCTTTTCGCCCGGAGGCTGAAGCAGCGGGGGCGAAGCAGGAAGAGAAATGTTATCGTGTCCGACCGGGTGCCGGTGTCTCCCTCCGGCACCCGGTCAGAGACGGTAACGTTTCTCGCTGCGGAGCCCCGTCACTTCACAAGACACGGGAAACCTCTGTTTTGTCTGGAGGAGCTGCAGCATTTATTTCTGCACAAACGTTCACTAGATATTCTCGGAGCTAAACTAACTCTTCTGCAGTGCGTAGTGTGCGCGCATGCACGTGTAGAGGTGGAGCGAGACAGCGAGAACGCGCGCGGTGTGTGAGTGAAGGCAAGCAGGCAGCGGAGCAGAGACTCCGGCCACACGCAAGCGCGTGCACGGGATCCCGACCCGGTAGATTTATACGTGTAAGAAGTAATAAACAGTCCCTTTTAATTGTTTTGAGCAGTGTATGATGTTAAAGTTGTGTTGACACTAAACTGCAGACATAAGGCTGATATTATACTGATCCACGCTGAGTATCTTAATGCTGAGTACATTTTCTTCTTTGGTGGTTTAGTCCATTGACTGTGGCAGAGCAATGTCGAGCTTCACTTTTAAAACCTTAATATATCACAACTCTTGACTTTTGTCTTGTTTCTTTTTTTTCCAAGAAAATGTCTTATGTCTTATCTTATATATCTTTTGTTCACATTTCCCCAAAATCCATTCTGACATCTTTGGAAACTTTTACATCTTGAGTTGAATCTTTAGTCAATTTCTGTGGTTTTTATTTGTGTTTGGCTGCTCAACATGAGTTTGTATCGATGGATCCACCGGTGGAGCTGTCAGAGTTTAAGAGTTGAAGTCACTACGTTGTTGTTGAAGTAGCAGCACGTTGTCATTAATATTAACGAGAGCTCTGTTTCACTTTTTGTATTTTACAGTTTTTAACCTGCATCCTGTTGGCTTCAGGTGTTTCGGAGTTTACATTTTCAGAACTTCTACGTTCTAAACCTTCTTCAGCTGTGAACAGATTATTAAACATTGAATGATTTCAAGCAGGAATATTGTCTTCTAAAGTTACATCATTTATTCTTTATTCAGATTGATTTTCTGCAGTTTGTCAGAGATCAGCTGTACTCCTCTGGCCTCAGCTCTTAAGTCAAACCCCTCCCATCTGAGAGAGCTAGAGCTTGATGGAAACAAGCTGCAGGATTCAGGAGTGGAGTTGCTGTGTGGTTTTCTGGAGAGTCCACACTGTAGACTGGAGACTCTGAGGTCAGTAACCATTTTTTACTTCTGTACTGAAATTAATATGATGTGAAAGTTGTGGTGACACTAAACTGCAGACATAAGGCTGATATTATACTGATCCACACTGAGTATCTTAATGCTAAAGTACATTTTCTTCTTCGGTGGTTTAGTCCATTGACTGCGGCAGAGCAATGTCGAGCTACACTTTTAAAACCTTAATATATCACAACTCTTGACTTTCATCATGTTTCTTTTTTTTCCCCAAGAAATGATAATAAAAATACATAAATATGAAGATTAAATAAATAATCTCTATTTCAGCTATCAGACAATAACAAATATATTCAAAATGTGTTTTTTCTAAAAAACAATATGAAGCTTTGTGATGCTTATACTGGTTGAATATTTTAAACTGAAGATGCTTTGACTTTATGACTCCACTATTCCTAAAATATATATGTTGTAGATGTCTTATCTTATATATCTTTTGTTCACATTTCCCCAAAATCCATCCTGACATATTTGACATCCTTGGAAACTTTGAGATCTTGAGTTGAATCTTGAATCAATTTCTGTGGTATTTATTTGTGTTTGGCTGCTCAACATGAGTTTGCATCAATGGATCCACTGGTGGAGCTGTCAGAGTTTAAGAGGTGAAGTCACTACGTTGTCATTAATATTAATGAGAGCTCTGTTTCACTTTTTGTATTTTACAGTTTTTAACCTGCATCCTGTTGGCTTCAGGTGTTTCGGAGTTCACATTTTCTGAACTTCTACATTCTAAACCTTCTTCAGCTGTGAACAGATTATTAAACATTGAATAATTTCAAGCTGGAACGTTGTCTTCTAAAGTTACATCATTTATTCTTTATTCAGATTGAGGTGGTGCAGGTTGTCAGAGATCAGCTGTTCTCCTCTGGCCTCAGCTCTGAAGTCCAACCCCTCCCATCTGAGAGAACTGGATCTGAATAACAACATCCTGCAGACTCCAGGAGTGAAGCTCCTGTGTGGCTTTCTGGAGAGTCCACACTGTAGACTGGAGACTCTGAGGTCAGACACTATTTTTTACTTCTGTACTGAGATTGATATGATGCGAAAGTTGTGGTGACACTAAACTGCAGACATAAGGCTGATATTATACTGATCCACACTGAGTATCTTAATGCTAAAGTACATTTTCTTCTCCGGTGGTTTAGTCCATTGACTAGCAGGAACGTTGTCTTCTAAAGTTACATCATTTATTCTTTATTCAGATTGAGGTGCTGCAGGTTGTCAGAGATCAGCTGTGCTCCTCTGGCCTCAGCTCTGAAGTCCAACCCCTCCCATCTGAGAGAGCTGGAGCTGGGTGGAAACGAGCTGCAGGATTTAGGAGTGAAGCTACTGTGTGGTTTTCTGAAGAGTCCACACTGTAGACTGGAGACTCTGAGGTCAGTTCACTCTGTTACTCTTAATTAACAATTGAACCTGATTTATGTGCAAACAAAACTTACATCCGTAAAGTTGTTAATGTCGTTTTGTTCATATTTTCATGTTTCTTGAACTAAATTTAGTCTTCAGTTACAAAAGACTTGTTTCTTAAAGACACTGTAGAAAATATCCACTGTTAGTTGTTAAAGTAAATTAATGTTTATCATTGTTGGTAAATGGTCACATCTGGATACAGAGGATCTTCTGAACTAATACTCAGGGTTCCTACGCAGTATGGAGAAGTATGGAATTTGATTTGACCAATTTCCAGGTCTGGATGAGTATGGAAAAAAGAAAAGTGAGAATGGAAAAGCATTTCTCTTTCCAGACTGTTGCTCCTATTCTGCTTTCTAAGATATAAAATTCAGAATTACTAAAAATAAATAGATCCTACAAGCAGAGTGTTTTTCACGGCGTTTGGAGCAGCGAGTGCAGCCAAAATGTTTACTACTATGTGAGAAAGCGCGGGCCAGAGCCAGCTTGATCTCGTTGAAAGCTACGCAAGAAGTAGGCTCTGACTGAACGCACGCTCCTACAGAGCTTGGCTCAGTTATTTACATCATGAACGTGGGGGTGGGGGCAATGGATCAGCATTCATGTTGCGCCCCCTCGTCAGTACCCAGGTCCGCCTGGGGAAGCCAATGATCTTACCAGCTGACTAAATTCTAAGAGACAATGCCTGAGAGACAAATCGAAGAATCCTAGTCTTCAACTACACATTTAAAACCTGAACACATCTGATTGGATTATAAAGTGATTTTTATCTCCATCATTTATTCTTTATTCAGACTGAAGAGCTGCAGGTTGTCAAAGATCAGCTGTACTTCTCTGGCCTCCGCTCTGAAGTCCAACCCCTCCCATCTGAGAGAGCTGGAGCTGAGAGGAAACGAGCTGACGGATTCAGGAGCGATGCTGCTGTCTGATCTTGAGGAGAGTCCACACTGTAGACTGGAGACTCTGAGGTCAGTAGAGGGTCGGAGTCGGTCCGTTCTGGTTTCAGCAGTATTGTTGCGATGCGTTTCTTCCGTTAAGCTGCGAGAGGAGAACGGTGACACACAGAGAGAGAGAACAGTCAGCCAATCGGATCAGCCAGAAGCTTGTTGTGATCATGTGTTAGAGTTGATGTGAAGAAGATGTTGTTGTTGTGTTCATGTCTCCAGGAAATAAAGCTGGATTACAGCTGACAGCATCACATCATGTATAGAGACAGTAGATGAAACATTAAATCCATCATTAAAGTGAGCAGTGAAAAGCTCTCTGTTTCTGCAGTAATGACGCTCTCACGACTCTCAGCAGTTTATTTCCACTGTGTACTGTGTGGATCGTAAGATAATATTACACGGAGACAAAGAATTTCAACGCATTATCCAGGCTAAAAGCAACAGAGTTTAAAGTGACAAATGCAGAAAAGTCAGACTCTGAATATGTAAATTAACAGACTTTTAATATCACCGCCCCGTCTAGAGCACCATAGATCATGAAATGGACATAAATTACATTTATACAACCACAATAACACAAAATCAGTATATCAGTATATAGTCACTCATCTGAATCAGCTTCTTGAGCCGTATGTTGCTGCGAGACTCGTCAGAGTCGCGCTCCTACAGTTCCTCACACCGAATGCGTCGCCTCGGTTACTTTGCTACCGATACTTTTATGTATTTATTTTTTACTTTCTCCCAAGTCTGTTTCACACCGCCGGGGTTGGAGCTGAAAGAATAAGACATTTACACATTCACTGTCCTTCCTGCATCTGGTAGTTTAAACTGTGTTAATTTTAGTCTGGATTATGTGTTTAACTTGTCTAATATGTGTAAAGTATGCCGCTCTGCTGATGAAGGGAGTCTCTGTAAACACTGATTGATGACTTCTGTTGTCTTCTTCTCTCATCAGATGGTAGAAGTAATCTGGTGTTCCTCTGGACCTGACAGAGTCTATCTGGACTCTGTCCTTCTGCACAGTCTCTGCAGACACACTGAGACTCCTCCACTCCTTCTGCTCCACACTCAGCCACCTCCTCCACCTGGACTTGTCTTCATTCATTGATATATTCTGAACCCAAAGTGCCTCTGCATATTAGTTTTGTTTATGACAACATAACTGTAGATTAACACTATTAAATAGAGGTTTCTGCTTTGCTTTCTGTTGCAGCTCCACCCTGTGGAACAATGGAGTTTTGCAGTTAATTTCCTCACACTACTTTTTCATATTATAACAGATTCTGCACCAAAGTTAGCACCTTAATAGTGTCTTTTGTATGTGATGTTTGATGTAAAACCAAAAAAAATCCTGACTATCTGGGTGTTTGCTGCAAAACAAATGAAATTGTTTTTAGTTTATTACAGATGTACGTGTCACCCTGCTAGTTTTCACATTACATGGCTCAACACAGACACATGAAGTCAACCTGTGGAGCTTTTCTGCCCTACTGTGGTGCGATTGGCTAGTATTCGTTGCCTCTGCCTCGACTGTTTGGCTCATTTTGCATATATATATATTTTATACACACGTGGACAAAATTGTTGGTACCCTTCCGTTAAAGAAAGAAAAACCCACAATGGTCACTGAAATAACTTAAAACTGGCAAAAGTAATAATAAATAAATATTTATAAATAATAATATAATAAATAAGTTCCAGACATTTCATGACGAAATTTTTAGGCCATACAAAACTATATTTTGATGGCATATGACACTACAAGTATGCATACAGTATGCCATAACAAGGTCATAGTGTGGCAACATTTTTATGGCATACTAATGATTTTTTTTATGACATACTAAAAATATATTTCCTTTTATAAAATAAACTTCCTTATTCTTTTCTGATGCGTGAGTCTGTTCTCAATTATTCTGTAGTATTTTACATATTCATTCTAACACACTGCTTTTTAAAAGACTGCAAAATAAACGAAACTTGTGGATATTGTCTCGTTGCTCTTATTGTAACAAGCGAGGATTTTGTCTATTGAATTTCTCAATGATCCGATTTTAACGAGAGACGCTCCCACAGACACCGCTATGTAAATCTACTCTATATTCAATGTCATGCCCACAAGGAAAGCGTAATGAAGGTCTATATAAAAATCACTCATAAATAATACAATACTGCAATTCCACTTCTTTCTACAACAGCCCCATTCCTTGGAAACTCATTGATATCCTCGTGCAAAAAAAAAAAGGGGCTCGGTTCAAATAGCTGCCAGGCCCTGGTTAAGTAATACAGGAACTAGGCTAATAAACCAACGTCTTTCTGTTTGTATTGATTTGAAGCAGTTTTCAAGGAGAGACGAGTGTCGTTAAAAGAGGATTGCGAAGCCTCAGTGGAATCTGTTCAGTTGAATCCAAGGCTTGTACTGCTAAGGTGCCCCTGAGATTAATAAGTAATGCGTATTTGTACAGGCACAAGTTAATTAATATTTCAATGTTTGCCAACCATTAAAAACACCTTTTATATAGACAATGCCCTGTTCATTTGTTGGGCCCCTTGCAGCTCTCCAGACTGGCTTGTCACTCATTGAGGTCCGATCGCCACTGAACCAACACAGGTATTCCAGCCTCCTCCTTTATTAAACTGATGGTCTTTGTGTAATTCAACGAGACGAAATTGCATTTAAGTTTATTTTACAGACTAAACATTTTAACAATAAATGGAAGTTTATTTTGAAATGTGTTATTCAAAAATACATTTATGATTGTTGATTGACATATGACATACTATACTATAAATATTTTTTTTACGGCATACTATACTATGATTTTAATTGTTTCAACATACTATACTATTTGTTTTATTTTTTCGACATACTATACTTTGACTTTTTTTTTTGGTATACTATACAATAACTTATTTGTTCGTCATACTATATTTTGACTTTTTGACATACTATACTATGACTTTCATTTAAGTCATACTATAGTATGTCGAAAAAATAAATAATAGTATAGTATGTCGAAAACACATTTTAAAAGTCATAATATAATATGTAAAAACAGAATAAATGAAATGTCTATCTTCAGTAGATGTTATTGCGGGTAGTCGGGCGGAACCTTAGATGGGAATTGATTGGTTTGGAGGACCGGAAGTGAGAGGTGTTGAACACAACAGCGCCTCGTTAGTGTAATCAGTATCACCTGTATCTTCTCCTACCTGTCTACTGCCGGGAGAAACACCCGACGGCTGGACATGTTGACATTAGAGCGGATTAATCTATGGATTAATGAATCTGCTTCATGAAGACACCTGGAGGACGTTATGAGGTAAAGTTAGAGGCTGGCTGTGACTGTTGCTAGGTAGCTTAACTGTCCGTTGCTAGGTAGCTTAACTGTCCGTTGCTAGGTAGCTTAGCGTCCAGCTAACGTATGCTAGCTGGACGCTAAGCTACCTAGCAACTTACCTGCCTGTCTACCTGTCTACATACCTACCTGTCTACTTACCTGTCTATTTACCTACCTGTCTACTTACCTGCCTGTCTACCTGTCTACTTACCTGCCTGTCTACCTGTACTTACCTACCTGTCTATCTGTCTGCCTACCTACCTGTTTACTTACCTACCTGTTTACTTACCTACCTGTTTACTTACCTACCTGTCTACTTACCTATCTGTCTACCTGTCTACTTACCTATCTGTCTACCTGTCTACTTACCTGCCTGTCTACCTGTCTACTTACCTGCCTGTCTACCTGTTTACTTACCTACCTGTCTACTTACCTATCTGTCTACCTGTCTACTTACCTGCCTGTCTACCTGTTTACTTACCTACCTGTCTACTTACCTATCCGTCTACCTTCCTACTTACCTACCTGTCTACCTGTCTACTTACCTGCCTGTTTACTTACCTATCTGTCTACCTTCCTACTTACATACCTGTTTACTTACCTATCCGTCTACCTGTCTACCTATCTGTCTACCTTCCTACTTACCTACCTGTAAGAGCCAAAACATGATGCTGACATACTGAGGTTGGGATGTAATTCACT
The DNA here is from genome assembly GCF_043250625.1 of Sebastes fasciatus. Classification (NCBI taxonomy): domain Eukaryota; kingdom Metazoa; phylum Chordata; class Actinopteri; order Perciformes; family Sebastidae; genus Sebastes; species Sebastes fasciatus. The sequence continues at coordinate 8,829,436 of NC_133818.1, read as the reverse complement.
TTTACGAACACTAGGTGGCACTGCATTAATTGACTGACCCAGTCACAGGTATATACCCGGACAGGTAAGGAGGTGTGTTGTTGGCGTCAGGGTTTAGCCCGGAAGGGCAAAGGGTTGTTTACTCGTTGTTATGGTAACCGGACATGCTTCTTTAAGACCATATTAGGAATAAATGAACTGTTATTGTAAAACCAACGAGCGGACTCAGGATCAATTTTGTACAGCACAACAGACAACTAAAGGTACCATCTACAGCGAAAAGCGCGTCAGTCCAGGGCTAATCACCTCAGTAGCTACAGTATTAGACTTTAGCTCCTACACTACCTGTCTACTTAACCTACCTGTCTACTTACCTACCTACTTACCTGTCTACTTACCTATCCGTGTACTTACTTACCTTTTTTAACATTAAAGGGATAGTGTGGGTGTTTTGAAGTGGGGTTGTGTGAGGTACTTATCTGCAGTCAGTGTATTACCTGCAGTAGATGATGGTTAGCACGCCTCCAGTTTGGAGAAGCAGACAGGAGCACCAGCACGGGAGCAAAGCTGTGGACGGGGGCAGCAAAACCTAAAATCAATATCAGTTTAAGTGTACGCTCTATTAAGAATATTTTAACCTTACCGTCAGACAGCCCTTTCTGATGGGGAACTGAAGCCGTTGCATCCATCGATGCTCTAGTCAAAGCCACCAGAGTCCATAGAAAAAACCTGTAATTTTACCTTGCTGAATACGGGAGCTTCTGGTCTACCGCTGCCTCGATCAATTAGTTTGTTTGTGTTTATTTATTTATTTATCTAAAAAGGATCCCCATTAGCTGATACCAATGGCACCAGCTAGTCTTCCTGGGGTCTGAAATCATGTACATTAATTTATCACATACATACTATATACAACATCACATTTGTGTTACACCAATAACACTAACATTTTCAAACATATATAAATTTCAGATTTCAAATTCATACACAAATGTTCCACAATTTGTGTTTAGCCTCAAGGCCCATCATCAGAGAAAAGGAACAACGAAAACAAAGAAAACCATACATGACCAACACTGGACTATCGATCAGCTGTTTAAGTAATGTATTCTTAGATGGTATTTGAATGTGGATTTGTTAGAGGATTGACGGATGTGAAGAGGGCTGCTATTCCAGTGAGTGATGGCGCGGTAAATGACCGTCTTTTTTAAGGCATTAGTTTTTTAGAGTTAACATGATTTGGCCATCACCTGCTGTTCTAGTGAAATGACTGCGAACGTCCCTGCATCTGGTAATTTGACTGTATAAAAACTCGGGTTTAGCAGAATAAATGCTGTTACTAAAGAACGTCGCTGTGCTTAAGGCAAGTCTTTTCTCTACTGTTAACCATGACAGTTTATGATGCAAGCTGTCTGTGTTCGTTCTCATGGGGCAGTGTAACACAAGTCTTGCAGCTCTGTTTTGGGCAATTTGTAGTTTCCGCAGTATGCTTTTCGGTGCAGAAGACCATACAGGTGAGCAATAGTCCAGGTGGCTTAAACTTAAAGATTTAACTACTTGTCCCAGAACGTGTGCCGGAACATACGGAAGGCATTTTTTTGCCACGGAGATGCCATTTCCCATTTTCCTGACAATTGTTTCTATGTGCTCGACCCATGACAGTTGATTGTCTATAGTAATGTGACCTTATCCACCTGCTGTATAGGTTCACTGTCCAAGTAGAGATTCATTGTGGGCATAGATGACAGCTTATGACTAGATCCCAAAATAATGGATTTGGTTTTTGAGATATTTAGTACCAACTGATTTTGTTTTATCCAATCATAGACCAAGTTTAGGTCTAAAGATAGAACTCGGTCTAGTTCGCCGCTTGTATTTGCTGCGTAATACAGTGTGGAATCATCGGCGTACATTTGTATACTAGCTTTAGGCAAGTCATTTGTGAAGACGGAGTACAGGAGAGGTCCAAGACAGCTGCAGGCCACAGTTAAGCCCTTTACTGTTAGACATGCTGCCATTGTAATACACCCTTTGTGTTCTGCATAAAAGATAATTCTTCATAAATGTGATGGCACTTGATCTAAATCCATAACGTTGTAGTTTATTAATTAAAAGGTCATGATCTATGACATCAAATGCCGCGCTGAAATCCAGTAACACTGCACCTGTTATCCTAGAATTATCTATCTCTTTTAACCAGTCGTCTGTCATTTGCGTTAGTGCGGAACAAGTGGAGTAGTGATGTCTGTAAGCATGTTGAAATCTAGTGTACAGGCCATTACAGTCAAAGTAATCTTGTATTTGTGAATGGACTATTCTCTCCATCAGTTTGCTTAGTACAGGGAGAATACTGATGGGTCTGCTGTTCTGCCCAGTAAATGTTAATCTGCCATCTTTAGGTAAGGGAATTATTTTGCCTTCTTTCCAAATACTAGAATATATACCTTCCATTAGACATTTATTTAATATGTGACATATGGGACCAGAAATGTAATCGGCTGAGAGACAAAGTACCTTACTGTCCAGCATATCAGGAAGGGCTTTTAACAACTTCCTTACTTCACTCTCATCCACGCTGCTCATATTCTGCCTTAGTGCATCGACCTTATTCACAAAGTAATCATTAAAATAATTGGCTATGTCAAATGGTTTAGTGAAAAACCTGCCATCCCAGTTTTATTTCTCCCCATTATTTCATTTAAGGTTCTCCAGAGTTCTTTACCATGTAGTTTCACTGCATTTATTTTATTTTTATAATATTCCTTTTTCATTCTTTTATTCTGTTTTGTCACTCGGTTTCTCAATTGACAATATTTTAGTCTGTCTTCCACAGATCCTGACTTTGCTAATGTGGATTTGGCTTTGTCTCTCTGTTTCATAAGGTCTTTTAAAGACTCATTGAACCATGGAGCTGGTCTGGATTTGGCGGCATACTTCTTCACGGGAGCACGGTTGTCGACAATCCTCATAAAGATGTTCATAAAAATATGTAAAGAAGCCTCAGGCTCCTGTGTAGCATACACATCGGCCCAGTTTACATTCCTGACATCCTCCAAAAAACGTTCTGAGATGAATTTCTTATACATTGTGTTATTAATAATTTTGACACCACATTTAGGAATCATTGTGTGACTTTGGTGAATCCGAACTCACCAAAGTCACACAATAACAAACAAACTAACCGATCGAGGCAGCGGTAGACCAGCAGCTCCCGTGTTCTGTGAGGGTAAAATTACTGTTGTTGTCAAAGGAGTGTGGTTGCTTTGGTGAGAGCATAGATAACGGCTTCAGTTCCAATATGCAAACATAGACTGTATAACTCTCACCTCAGGGTAAACTGGCAAAAATATTCTACATGTAGCGCATACTTAAATTGATATTGATTTGTTTCGGTGAACCTAAAATACATTTTGCTGCTGCCCCCGTCGACAGCGGTACATTACTTTGGTTCTATGACTGGGGGCGTGCTGGCCGTCATCTACTGTAGGTAATACACTGACTATGGATATATACCTCATACAAGCCCACTTCAAAACACCCAAACTATCCCTTTAAACACTGGCTGTCCACCACAGTATCTTTTCTGATATCACCAGAGTCAGACACGTTCAAATGCAAGACATTAATTGTGATAAAAGAGAGAATAGTGTCCTGAAATGTGTTTTTCCTTTTTCTGTTAGAGATGGACGCCGGCTCCGTTTGTTCCAATGGCGGGTTCAGGCAGAGTGCAGAGGTGGAGGACCTGGTAAGATATTCCTTTTGACTTTGACTTTATTTACAACTTGTATTTGTAGCTGAAGGACTTATGAAGCGCATTATTTAGTAGGGGTGGGGGTATAATGAATACAGTATAGTATTGCGGTATTTTGCGTGGCAATATTGTATCGATACACAGACACCAAGTATCAAACTTTTATTATATAAACTATTAACCTCTTAACAATCTGACGGCTATTCTGTCTTTCAGAGGTTGTAGTGGGCTCAGTTTTAAAGCTAGAGTGATACGATAGTATGAAACTAGAAAACCCAAGGAATCCATTGGTGTCCATGTCATGTTAGATTTTGGGAAGAATTGTAAATAACGCTCCATATGAAAATTTTGGTGAGGAAAAACGGGCATGGCCATTTTCAAAGGGGTCCCTTGACCAGAAAGTATTCAGACCCCTTCACTTTTTTCACATTTTGTTATGTTGCAGCCTTACGCTAAAATCAATAACATTACTTTTTTTCTTTATCAATCTAAGTGGAAACAGAATTTTAGAAAATTTTGCAAATTTATTAAAAAAAGAAAAACTGAAATATCACTCTGTCAGGTTGGATGGGAACCGTCGGCGGAGACTCATCTTCAGGTCTCTCCAGAGATGTTTGATTGGGTTCAAGTCGGGGCTCTGGCTGGGCCACTCGAGGACATTCACAGAGTTGTCTCTAAGCCACTCCTGCGTTGTCTCGGCTGTGCACTTATGACCATTGTCCTGTTGGAAGGCGAACCTTCGGCCCAGTCTGAGGTCCCGAGCGCTCTGGACCAGGTTTTCATTAAGAATATCTATGTACTTTGCGCCATACAGCTTTCCCTCACCAGTCCCTGCCGCTGAAAAACACCCCCAAAGCATGATGCTGCCACCACCATGCTTCACCGTTGGGGTTGGTATTGGGCAATTATGTCTGGATTCCTCCAGACATAACGCTTAGAATTGAGGCCAAACAGTTCAATCTTGGTTTCATCAGACCAGAGAATCTTGTTTCTCACAGTCTGAGTGTCCTTTAGGTGCTTTTTTGCAAACTCCAAGTGGGCTTTAATGTCCGTCTGGCCACTCTGCCATAAAGCCCAGATCGGTGAAGTTGGGTGATGGTTGTCTTACTGGAAGTTGCTCCCATCTCCACACAGGATCTCTGGAGCTCAGCCAGAGTTTTTTGTGTGCCTCGACACCATCCTGTCTCTGAGCTCTGTAGGCGGTTCCTTTGACCTCATGGTTTGGTTTTTGCTCTGATATGCGTTGTCAGTTGTGACACCTTATGTAGACAGGTGTGTGCCTTTCCAAATCATGTCCAATCAATTGAATTTACTACAGGTGGACTCCAGTCAAGGTGGAGAAACATCTCAAAGATGATCGAGGGAAATGGGAGGCACCTGAGCTAAATTTAAAGTGTAATAGCAAAGAGTCTGAATACTTATGTCAATGTGATATTTCAGTTTTTCCTTTTTAATACATTTCTAAAATTCTGTTTCCACTTTGTCATCATGGTGTATCGAGTGTAGATTGATGAGGGACAAAAATAATTTTATGGATTTAGCATAAGGCTGCAACATATGAAAATGTGAAAAAAGTGAAGGGGTCTGAATACTTTGTGAAGGCACTGTATGTAAAGCAAAACTCTGAGACGAACAAACTGTATCTTATTAAATAAAACAGATGTTGTCAAACTGTCCACATCTCACGGCTTTGGTTTGACCTCCCGGTCACATTAGCAACCTGTACTCCTTCCTGTCTTCAGATGACGTCAGTGGAGAGCGTGGCGGAGTACACCGAACTGGAGAGCGAAGCACCGAGAACCCAGAAGCGTCCTCCTCCCGATTGGCCCAGCAAAGGCCCGGTGACCTTCGACCCTGTCAGCTTCTCCTACGGCGGCGACGGACCTGAAAGCAATGTTCCGACCCAAAGAGAAGGTCAGCCATCTGTAGTCTTCAGAGGACTGAATTCATCACGTTCAACCTAAAGTAATACATTAAACCAGATTCTTCTCTCCCGTGCGTCAGGTTGGTATTGTGGGGTGAACCGGTGCTGGGAAAAGCTCTCTGGTCTCAGCTCTGTTCCGCCTGGCTGAACCTCAGGGGAAGATCTACATCGACGGGGTTCTGACCTCCACGACCCGCGCCAGAAGATGTCCATCATTCCTCAGGTAAACATCAACTGACCTCCTCTTATTGGCTGTTAAAACGCACACACGCAGAGGAAACAATCTGGGGACGTCCCGATCAAGTTGTTTTGGTTCCGATTGTTATATTTACCTAAAGGTTGATGAATCAATTGAGTATTAATATTGATAGGTATCTTTAGATTTTAATGGTACTTACTACTCTTGCCAATACTGCTTATTGATCCGGTACTTTAACGGTACTCTGAACGATTTGTTTTTGTTGTTTTTAGAGAAAAAATGAAACAAATTAATAACAGGATTAACATTGCTTTATTTTGTCATAAATAATGTATATACATTAACATTCGAGTAGCAACTGCAACAGTATTGTTTAGAAGAAATCACTGATAATGTGATTAGTAAAATGTAAAATAAATTAAAAAAAACAAACAATTGTTTCTAGTATAAGAAGCGGTCATGTTTTGAACAAATGTTTTTCCAGGACCCAGTGCTGTTTACAGACTCCACGAGGAAGAGCTCCAGCAGCCGGCGCGTCTGTCCACAGCCGTCCTCAAGAAGAACCGCATCCCGGTCATCGACGAGGCCACGGCCAACGCGGACCCCAGGTACTGCTGACACAACTCGCCTCACTGGCAGGGGAAAATGACGCATACTGCACCAGAACTGCACACAATGTGACCTTTTATTTTTTTTCACCATCAAAAGTGTAATGTTCTTATCAAAGTCTTTATTCATTTTACTTGTGGATTTCTTTAACATCTACAGGACAGAAGAGCCGATCCAGAGAACCATCCGGGACAAGTTCAGAGAATGCACCGCGCTCACTGTAGCTCATCGTCTCAACACCATCATATACAGCGACAGGATGCCGGTGAGTCCTCCTACTCATAGACTCTAGAAAAGAGTACTTGTTTGAAAAAGACAGCGACGTACATGAATTTTATGTAGAAAAAGACATCACAGTATATGTTGAAAAAAGTGGCTTAGATGAAATGCAACTTTATTGTCATTGCACATAGTACAACTGAAGAAGCTATGTTGCTTTCGGTGGCGTCGGCTCATAAAACATTTGATGCGGTGCACATTTAAACACAGGATCCGGCGAGGAGACTGGGAAACCAAGAGCTAAGTATGCGGTTTGCATGAGGCGGCATGAAAGAGTAGCAGAACAAGCTGTGAACTAGAGGACAGGAAGGTAAGTCACACCTGGTGCGATTAGTGATTGGAAGTGGCTCGTTGTCAAGTTGAGCAGTGTGATTGGTTTCCGATTGGCCGGTATGCAATCTGGAAGAAGCGCGGTCAGCTGTTGCGCAATCAGTCTCGGGGCAAGGTCAGGGGCAGGTGCCGGCACATAAGCCGGGAGTTTGTGGAGCGACAGCCGGGAAGCGGCAGTCGGGTAGCGACAGTCGGGGTGCGCATAGCCGCGCTTGTTGCGCAGACGCTCCGTTTGCGAAGACTGAACTTTTGCAAAGACAGAGTTTTTAGAAAGGTCTTTGCAAAACTCGGTCTTCGCAAAAGGAGCGTCTGAGGTAAAGGGCGAGGGCACGGGGCTATGCCCCAAGTGCTGCAGGATTCTGTCCAGGTTTGTCTTTTTTTCCTACTTTTTATTCCATTTCTCTTGATACCGTGTGCTTAACATGTGCTACAAACATTTGCCTGTCTTTTGCAGAGTCCTTCAATCCTGAACCAAACCACATGGCTGCCCTTTGTCTGAATCCTTTCTTCTCACTCTTTGACCAAAAGAACCTGCGAGAGGCCGCAAGTGACTATCTTTTTTGAAATTCCTGCTTTGCGCAATTTAATTCTCATGTGCCAGGACTAAACCCTTTGTCTGTCTCTTCTCTTAACCTCTGCGCAGAAGAACCTGCGAGAGTTCGACCGAGCTAGGACGCAAGGACGCTGTGCGCAATATTCTACAAGTTTGTCTGCTTGTATTCTCCTTTGTCCGTATTGTTCTCTTGCCTAACATGTGCTACACCCATTTCTCTGTCCGTCCTAGACCGGACCGCATGGCTGCCCTTTGTCTGAATCCTCTCTTCTCAACCTCGCAACAATAGAACCTGCGAGACGCCAGCAGAAGTGCTGTTACCGACAGATGGACGCAAAGAATTTCTTCTGAGGTAAAAGACCTTGCCTTACTTTTTAACCTTCCTACTGCTAACCCAGACTTAAACCGAGTCTACCGTCTCACTTTGCACGCAGGAACAAACCGAGTTGGCGCCAATCTGTGACCTCTGGAGAAACAAAGGATTGAACCAAAACTCTCCAAACGTGACTCCTCCGACATCAAAATGCTTTTCTTCCGTGGACTGGGTAAAGTACCTGGTCCTACCTTAGCGCGGCATTAGCGGATGGCTAAGCAACAGACTCTGTCGATGTACATTTACTGATTACATTAAATACTGTTTGTTGCTTTTTGTGTGTGCCTATTTGTAGTTAGGAGATTTGGGTAGACGTGTTTAGTTACGCTTCACGCAGAGAAAAGTTCTTGCTTGCTAACTTGACTCTATCTGACCCGACACACATTAATATTAAAATCTCTAATCGCACGCAAAGACAGACGACTTGTCTTCTTGTCTCGAGATGCCAACTTAGTTATAACAGATTAAACCAGTGGACCCTATTTTCAGTTAAGCTGTGGTTTAGGCTGCTGAAGAAATTACAATTGGAGAAACGTGCGGGGGTCTCGGGTTGGGTGGCATATTTAAACTGTGGGTTAGGAGAGGTATTGGGTAGGTTTCTGTTCAGTCGCCTCAAAAAGGTCAACTGCAGAGCTGTCGGGATTTAGCAGATACATTTGGACTGGAAAAGCGGGACTTTTTCAAGTACCTGCAAGTTAGAGATTACTTTAAGAAAAAAATACAAAGCGTAAAAACAAACAATTACAATTTCATACTCTGACGTGTATACAAAAGAGAAGTAAAAAGTTGGTTTCCAAACATATACATATAGAATACTAAGAAGCACTCTAAGAACCAAGCATTAAACACAAAAGGGAGAAAGAGTCAGACTCGCAAATAACACAGAAGGGCTGGACAGAGATATGTGAGACTCGGGCAACTGCTGCAAACTCCCAGAGGGAGTTTGGATGGAAGAACGTAGTGCGATTTTTCATTACTCCTAAATTAGGGCGTGCCCTAAAATACAGCCATATTGGCAAGAGGTGGCAACTGAGATCCATAAAATAATTGAAATAAAGTTAAGATACCAGAAATTGTTTTTCACAAAGATAAATATTTAATAAAGATTCTCTTGGCAAGTAGTAAGAAAGCCATAACGCAAAAGTGGAGACATTCACTTTATATATTCTGTACATAAATAGGAAATACAAAACCCATTTAAAACAATTAATCAAACGGTGTTTTACTGATTTTTATTTCTTAATTCTATTTGTGCTTTTTATAACTTAGTAGCACATAAACAAACTGAAGTACTAGCCCTGACTGAAACCTGAAATCTGTCCGCAAAACACCACTACCGCACCAGCTGCGCTGTCTTTCTCCTCCAGTTTAAACACTATTGATCAAAACGTCAGTGGCGCAACTCCTCCGACCTCTAGTCTGCTCGCTCCAAACACGTTCGCCTTACGCTTACCGATAACATTTCAACCGTCGGTAATCTCTTCTCTGAGCCTGACTGACTCGGCCTGCGGCCGACAGCTAAAAGTACCAATCCTACTTGGTAGCCTAACCAAGCTTTCCTGTCAAAAATACTAAAGCGCACAGTCTTTAATCAAGTCTCTGAATTCTACCATCCGGCTTAGAATATGGCACTTTATTCTTAGTAGAAAACAAACAAACTACAAACTACTGTAGAGAACAGGTTTGGTTATTAGCTAATTAATAAATAACAATTATCAATAAACATTAATAATGAACGGGGCACCACCCTGGAATCAGGGACCAATAACCAAAACGTTAATTCAGTCTCATAAGGGGATTGTTCACTCCAAATGCCAGTATTTAAACACTACTTTACACTTAGGAGATGAAGGGTGAAGGGTGAATCCGAGCACTAACTCTCACAACCGGCTGTTACCGCAATACAAATGCACAATAAATACAGACAACTGCTATTTAAAGTAAGACCATTTATTTAAATATAGTAATATCAATCAACAACACTCCAACAACATCAATCTAAATCAATAGTTATTAAACAGTAGTAATTAATGATTAACAACACTTTCAATAAACAAATGGATATTCTACAAGGCAGCTCTAAGCACTAAACTAGAATCAAGCAAAACACAAAAGCAAGAGAATGTGTGTTTGTGATCACGTTTGTGCACTGGTCTTTTGCTAATAAACTACAGCTACAGATCTTCACGTTTTGGCAGAAGCTAACATAAGGAGAAGCGGAGAAGCCCACGGCGTGGAGCACACAGCGATCAAACAGTCAGCAACAGTAAACAAAGCATAACAAGCAAGTAAAGCAAACAAATGGACTCGGCGGTCCGTACGTTTAGTACAAATCAACAATAGTTATTAACTTATTGGAATACACAATTTCACTAGTCTCTGCCCAGACACAAGCCTCTTACTTGAATCGCTTCTCCGAAGCGATAGTGGCGTATATCGTCGTTAATTGGTCCGGCGGCGTCGCGCGGGCTCGGACAATAACGGGCCGTTGCGATGCTCGTCGGCTGATGAACGGAAGGGCTGATCCTCCGTGTGGCAGCGGATGGGAAAGCAGCCAGAAATGAAGGAAAAGGCGGTGCGCACTTTTCCTTGGTGAAGAACGGGTCCATTTCGCTCTTTATCACCCAGGACCTGGTGAGGCCCCTACACTACGAACAAACTACAAACAGGGGAAAAACAAAAAAGAAAGAAAGATTAGGACAAAAGACTTGGAAAAAACTACCATCAGACATTAAACTACGATTAACTGGCATTAAACTAGGAATGTCTGATGGTAGTTTATTTAAACTACCAACAAAATACCAAACTACCACCAAAGACAGCAAAAAAATACTATCGGACATTAAATACGGATAGACTACCATAAAACTATGATAGATCATACTATGAAATTTAGTTTTTCAACATAATATATGACATTTTTAGAGCATACTATACTATGGTGTGGTGTTTTAATGACTTACCTTCTCCGCCACCACAGCTCTTGTGATGCCAACCCCCTGTCTCCGCCGCTGAGAACCGAGCGTTGGACCTGGGGCGACAGAGCATTCTCCGTAGCTGTCCCGTCACTCTGGAAGTCGCTCCCCAAACGCGGATGTGTACTGCGCCAATCTGTTCAAATCACAAAACAAACCTCGCCTTTTTACAACTGCTTTGTGATTATGTGTGATTAATGTAATCTGGCAAAACTGTCATCTCACCAATATACATATTACATTTTTAGATTGTATTATCTTTTCATATTTTCATTGTCGCAATCTCATTTCGTTGTACTGCACGATGACAATAAAGGGCTTGAATCTTGAATGTTGTGTTTGAATATTTTTACCGTGTTGTTTGCTATGATCATTTTAACCAGAGTAAAGTGTCATTAAGTACCATGAAAAGCTAAACTATGTACTTTGTCATTTTTAATTTTATAGTGTGTTGAAAAAAAGTCATAGTATAGTTAATCGAAAGATAAAAATTCATAGTATAGTATGTTGAAAAAGAGTCATTACATACATATTTTTAGAGCATACTATACCATGGTGTTTTAATGACTTACCTTCTCCGCCGCCGCACTCCTTCCTGCAGCCTCGGCTCCTGTCTCCAAACGCTGGACCTGTGGCGACAGAGCATTCTCCGTAGCTGTCCCGTCCCTCTGGAAGTCGCTCCCCAAACACGTCCGAGACTGCGCCAGTCTGTTGAAATCGCAAAACAAACCTCACCTTTTGACAACTGCTTTAAATGTGTGCTTAATGTTGTGTGTTGTATATTGTTGCCGTGTTGTTTGAATAAACTGTTGTCAAGTACCATGAAAAGCTATGCTATGTACTATGATGTATAGCATACCATACTATACTATATCTTTTTCGACATACTATGACATTTATGCATTTTTCTCTACATACATGACTATATTTCATTTTTTTCTACATACTATACTACATGCCATTTATTTCGATATATGACATTTATGCGTTTTTCTCTACATACTATGACTATTTTATTTTTCCCACATACTATACTATGACATTTTATTTTTTCAAACATACATTTCATATGACTTATTTTTTTCAACATACTATACTGTGACATATTTTTAGATCATACTATACAATGATATATTTTTAGAGCATACTATACTATCACTTTTTTTTAACATACTATACTATGCCATTTTTGTCGACATACTATACCATGACATTTATTTCGATATATGACATTTATGCGCTTTTCTCTACATACTATGACATTTTATTTTTTCAAACATACATTTCGTATGACTTTCATTTTTTCCCAACATACTATACTATGATGTATTTCTAGAACATACTGTACTACGACATATTTTTTGAGCATACTATACTATGACACATTGTTTTCTCTACATACTATACTATGACTATATTTAATTTTTTTCCTCATACAATACAATAAATACATGTATTTTTATAGCATACTATACTGTGGCGCAATTTTTCCAACATACTATACTATGACTATATTACATTTTTTTGACAGTATACATACTACACTATGACGCAAGTTGCCCTATGCCTTTTTCTCTACATACTATAATTTCATTATATTTTATTTTTTCCACATACTATAATATGACTATTTTCCACATACTGTACTATGACTTTTTATTTTTTTAAACATATTTTAGTATGTTTTTTTCCTATTTTTTGGACATACGCCATGACATTTTTTTCGACATACTATACTATGACATTTATGCCCTTTTCTCTACATACGTATATATATATATATATATATATATATATATATATATATTACATTACTATTTTATTTTTTCAACATACTATGACTTAATTGTTTTAAACATATTTGAGTATGACTTATTTTTTTCAACATACTATACTATGCCATTTTTTCCGCATATTATACTATGACGTATTTTTTTAGAGCATACTATACTGTGACATTTTTTTCAACATACATATACTATGACATATTATAGTAATACTATGACAGTTTTAGAGCATATTATACTATGACATATTTTTAGAGAATACTATACGTATTTTTTTCCACCTACTATACTATGACATATAAACGTCATAGTATAGTATGTCCAAAAAAAACAAAAAAAAGTCATAATGTTAAAATTCATGTTGAAAAAATAAAAATGTCATAGTATGGTATGTCGGAAAAAAGTTATAGTATGTTGAAAAAATAAAAAAACTCATAGTAAATTATGTCGAAAAAATTAAAAAGTCATAGTATAGTATGTCAGAAAAAAAGTCATAGTATAGTATGTGGAAAAAAAGTCATAGCGTAGGATATAGAAAAAAAGTGTCACAGTATAGTATGTCGAAAAATATAAAAACAGTCAAAGTATATATATATATTTAGTATAGTTCAAGAGTTAAGTCAAAATGGAAGACGTAAGCGCTACAAATATGTCTGGTTTTAAAAACGCACATTCTGGTTACGCCTAAAAGCACTGCCATGGGGAGTGTAAGTTCACACCAAGTCCTGAATAATGAATATCAAAGCAGCAGACTGAGGTTTGGTCATCAAGGCACTGAGTGTCTGCCTGCAGGCTACAGCTTCAATCCAATAAGTGATGTAAGAACCTGCACAATATGAGCTGTGCAGTGTGGGAAGTTTCAACAGTCTCTAGTTTAAACAGGGAACCGCAATCAGAAAACAAAAACAAGAGGCATACGGTCTGAGACCAGCTGCTAGGTCTCTGGTGTAAAAAATATCAATCAAGTAACACATTTATAGTCAGTTCACCCAAGTTACAAAAAAACAATCCACAAACAAAATAAGACTTCTATCTAGTGGGATATCTGATATTTATGTCTCCTTCTCAATACAATGGCATATTCTTTGTTGTGCAGCAATAACTAATTACATTTTAAATATTCAACAGCTACATCTCTTTACATAACATTACATACACAGCACACGCTTCTCTGGTGTATTTCTAGAACATACTGTACTACGACATATTTTTTGAGCATACTATAAAAAAGTATGTCACTTTTGACAGTTTTTATTAGAACTACTTTCTACCAAAGAAATAGTCTCTATAGAAACTGTGCATGTGTTCTGTGAGTTATTCAGAGTGACGCGAACACTGGTTATGGTATGCCATAAAAAAATAAACAAAAAAAATCATATAAAAGTCATAGTATAGCATGCCATTAAAAAATCATGTAACAGTCATAGCTCCATTTGAAAACTGTCTGCCTATGCACATAGGACCATTGAAAAATGTCATATAGTATGCCATATAAAAGTCATAGTATAGTATGCCATTAAAAAAATCATATAAAAGTCAGTACAGTATGCCATAAAACACAAATCATAAAAAACTCAGTTTTTATAGTATGCCATAAGAAAAATCATATTAAAGTCATAGTATTGTATGCCATAAAAAAATCATAAGTCATATTATAGTATGCCATAAAAAAATCATACAAAAGTCATACTATAGTATGCCAAATGTCATATAAATGGCAGTATAGTATGCCATTAAATATAAAAAAATTTCATAGTTTGCCATGAAAAATCTCAAAGTCATAAAAAATCCTATAAAAGTCATAGTACAGCATGCCATAAAACACAAATCATAAAAAAGTCATAGTATAGTATGCCATAAAAAAAATCCTATAAAAGACATAGTATAAGTATGCCATTCAAAAAATCATTTAAAAGTTATAGTATAGTCCGCATAAGAAAAATCCTATTAAAGTCATAGTATAATAGGCCATAAAACACAAATCCTATAAAAGTCATAGTATAGTATGCCATTAAAAAAATCAAATAAAAGTCATGGTATAGTATGCCATAAAACACAAATCATAAAAAAGTCCTACTATAGTATGCCATTAAATGTCAAAAAATGTCATATTTGGCCATAAAAATGTCAAAGAAAGTGATAAACAATTCATAGTATAGTATGCCATAAAAATGTCATTACAATCTGATACTGGAATGAAATAAAAAAAAAGGTATAGTCATAACAAATGTGAAAAAAGTAAAGTCTGGTGCAGAACTCAGACGCCCGTAAAAAAAGGAAAAATTGTTAATTCTTTCCCGATAGCACGGTACGATAATATGGTAATAAACTAGCAGCCTTTTTGTTGTCCGGAAAATCTTGGAAATCACGGCTATCAATTAAAAACAGCCCATTTTTCTAAATTCCTAAAAAGCTGACAGTGAGGAGATAAAAGGTGTTCCCCTGTCAGCGGTGATGGGCTGCCTGTCCGTTCGCCTGCTGTCCTTGGGTCCAAGGTTGAACCTATCGTGGTGACTGATGTTTTACCTCAAGAGACAGACAGACGGGCCCGATGGAATAACTCGGCGCTAAATGGACCGGGGAGTTTGCCGGCTCCTCTCGGGGCCTCGCTTCGCGGCGGACTGTTGTTTTTCCTCCGCGGTGTTTGCAGAGACGGCTGTTTTGACTGTGTACTCTGGCTCTGAAGCGCAGATAAGTCACTGCTTTCCCCTACAGTTATGAATTGCTTTGCTTTGAGCTGAGGAAAGCAGAAAATCCCGTGATGCGATGAGAGGTCGGCAGCCGCTCGCGAACTGTCTTCTGGCGGTTGTCTTGTTTTGATTTACTGGATATTGGAAGCATTTGTCTTCGCTCGGATATTGCCCGAGCTACAGTAATAATACCTGGGCAAAGACTGGCAGTTTAACAAGAGGTTTTAGAGTAAAGCTTTGAGCTTTAGGGTTTTCTTCCAAAAGTTATGTCCTTTGCAGTTTAGTTTTAAAAGCAGTACAGTAAAAAAGGTACAAAGCTGACATAAAGGGGATCTCTAACAGACAGGATTTTGCTTTTTGACAGCCAATTAACCGGCTGTACATTCTCATATTTAATGTGTTAGTAGTAGCGCGGTACAAAGCGAGCAATACAATGAGCATGCGGTAAAAACAGTCTCTCCCGCTGCGTGTTTCAATAGAAGGTCTTCTTCTCAAACTGGATATAAAGACAAAACTGAAACAAAAGGAGAGCTTTCTATGTTTTGACTCAAGGTTTTTCTCTGCATCGGGGCTGGTTCAAGTGCAATCTGAAAAGGCGTGAAAGGCCTGAGAAACTCATCGTAAACAACCCTGAGAAAAACAGTAAAGGGTCATTCGCAAAAACTTTAATGAAAGGCATCCGAGTCCTTCGGAATCCTGCATAATATTCATCCCGCTTACGTCCCGCATCTTTGTATAATCCTCGTAATTTGTTCTTGGGTTGAATTCAGACATATATTTTCTGCTAGTCTTTGTTACTATAGAAACAGCTTACAAGGAGAACCGTCTGGCCTTGTCAGGTAATTACACACCGAGGGCAGCTTTCCTTTTATGCGGGTTGAAGAAATGGAATCAAACTCTAATGGCTGCATGCCTCTGTTGGAAAACTACCAATCACGTGTGATTAGAGACTTCTGCTGCAAGACTTCTGACAAAAAACTGCACAACTATCTCACATTTCTCCTGTTTTGACCTCCTCTCAAACATCTCTGCTTTTACTTGAGTTAAAGTTTCCAAACTTCTGGTCAGACTGGTCATATATAGGCTCAATTAAATGTGCAAGTGATTAAATAAAAATGAGCCTGTACTGTTCATTTTGGCTTTAGCGTATCATTATATCAACAAGTTATTCAGGGTGCAGACTAGAATTTGAATAGCATCAACAGCTATGTGTAAAAATCTGATATAAAAGTACACTTTAAATATATGAAAACAAGCTTTAAAGTATGTTTCATATGGTCCACTTTTGTTTTTTTAATGAGACTAACATTTTAGTAATCAGATAACTGTGCTGTGATTCAACAAGTAATTTGTTAAGCAGGTTTAATTTGTTTAACTCTTGTGCATCCCTTTAAAAAACTTGCTCTGATGTCCTTAGAGGACAAAAATGTGTAAAAAAAACTGCCATAAAAATGATATATTAATATCATTTTCTAATTGCACTGGGATTAATCTTTTAACCAACTTCATAACTACCAAAAAATCCTTCATCTTCAAAATGTTAGTTTGTTTACATAATGCCACCATTGTTTTACAAAAATAGTATTATTTTCTATATACTAAATTATTGGGGGGAGGGGGCACAATTATGCACAATGCACATGCACAACTATGGCGAAAATGATAATCCCGATTACTTTTATAAATATTGACATCAACGATTATTTATCGTGATTATTCTCTTCAAATTTCACAATTAATTACAGAGCGCTGCTTTCACTTGCATGTTGTGCTATATTCCAATAAATCAGAAATTCTAAATCTTATCCTTTTACTTTGTTATTGTCATCATATTTACATCAAAACACACATTTCAAATTAAATAAACGATTGCATTTTAATTTAAATATTTGCTTTGATTAAAAAATACAAAATAAAAAAATGTGGCATTAGAAGTTCCAATTATCCAATTATATATTATAATCTGCTTAGAGGTAGTGTTAGGAAGTTTAACAGGTCATAATTCCCTCTCTGTTATCTATTTTATATTACTGTGTCCTTCAAACAACTGGATTTCCAGCCAAAAACTATTTTACAAGATTACATCTGAACGGATCATAATAGCGTTGTAATTTACCATCGCCTAATCATTTTACTGAGTAGAGCTTGAAAGCACCACAATGTAACTCAATGGAACCCCCCGTTAACGGAGCTCTTTAGCGCGGTACTGTCTGCAGACGAGCCGGTCGCTGTGGTTACTCTGAGCAGCATCGTGGGAATGAACTGCAATATAATAATTGTCTGATTAAGTTGTTCCAAACATTTTAAGGTTGTTCCTCGACGGCTTATTTTGGACAAATTGCAGCTTTATGTCTTCTTCGCACTCATTGTGTGTGAGACGTTACTGACCGCGCCGCTGTGTGCCGACGTTAAACCATCACGTGGCCGCTAAAAACTCGGATATGAGGTTAGGAATCTTAGAAGAGCTTAGAGAGCTTAGAAGTTTAGGAGGTGCTTGATTTAAGCAGTTTTCTATGAGCGGAGCACGCGTTCTAAACGTCAATATCGCAGTCGATCATGTTCATTTAATTGTGGGAAGCCAAAATCGTGGTCGCGATCAATATTCAATTAATTGTGCAGCCCTGACTTGAATGAGATAATCCAGACTGAAAGTAACCAATAGTTACAGTAAGAGAAGCCAACACTATAATCACAACTGTGCATGTATTTATGTAAAAATGAATCTGTATCTCGCGGGCAATAGAGCTTAAGTCTGTCAAAACAGGACAAACACTCTGTGGTATGAGGCTGTTGCTTCCTTGTTTGCGTTGAATTAATGAGCTAGATCTCACATTAACAGGAGCCCGTGCTGCCCTCTGAAACCCACTTGGCTTTGCATCGACAAACAGGACTTAACATACTCCCCCTCTCGACCTCTGACACCGCGCCACACCGATGCTCAAATTAGGCCTCCGAGACTGAGCGGAGGGGATATTCCCCCACTTGTTTATGAAACTCTGAATATACAATAAGCTATGTTGTGTGCTGCTGGCTGTTGAAGGTCTGTTGCCGTCATCACAAACAAGCACACGGTGTCCTTATGGCCTCATTGTATATACGCCTGATGCTTCAATGAGGCGAGGGCCCCTAAATCAAGTCCTGCTTAAGGCGGGCCTTGATTTCACTTATTAGCCCACAATAAGCCTATTTGGAGGTTACGTCAAGCCAGCTACAGACAGCCAGAGTAAGACTGGATGTTGGCTGACTTTCCTTTCAAAATAAAAGGCTTCATATTCACCACAATACTCAATTACGTCACAAAATGCAATGTGAATTGAAATTAAATGTAACAAGGGATACCATTCACTACACTATCTGTGATTAATCTTTAATCACGGCAAACACGGCCCAACGTCACTCTCTCTTGGTTCACATCGGACTCTCGACTCTAAAACAACAGCAGGTGGCAGCCAAAGTGACCCTGAGTCAAGGGGGCATGAACAAGTGATTTAAATGTAAGACAAACAATATTATAATACTTGTTTTATAATAATAAAATTATTCAACTCCAAATAATTATTTTACCAGTCTATTGTACAACTTAGTTACAGGATTTAAGGAAACCCAACCATGATGTGTACACAATTTCTAAACACACATTTACTTCATAAATATAAGCGAACTTTATCTATAGCTATATCTATCGATATATCTATATCTATTTCTATCTGTAGCTCTATCTATCTATATCTCTATCAATCTCTATATATCTATATCTATAGCTCTATCTATCAATCTCTATATATCTATATCTATAGCTACATCTATCTATATCTATAGCTCTATCTATCTCTATATATCTATATCTATAGCTCCATCTATCTATATCTATAGCTCTATCTATCTATCGCTATATCAATCTATCTATCTATCTATAGCTCTACCCATCTCTATCCATCCAAAGCTCTACCTATAGCTATATCTATCTATCTATTCATATGATTATATGCTAATAAATAATAACAACCCAAACTTTCATATTGTTTTTCATATTGTTTTTGAGAACTCACTTTTGAGTTACTGCTGCTATGCTGCTATGCTTTAATTGTGAAAATATTGACAGGATGTGTGTTCTGGTGTATTTAGGGAGGGCTGTGGAGCCCCCAAAGTCTAGTCTATAAAAAAGATGAGATTCTCCTAAAACGAGCTCATAATCAAAGTGTCATCATGTCGTGCTGTGAGTGCAGAGGAGGCAGCGAGGAGGAGCCAGCGGCTCGGAGCAGCATCCTCTACAGCCTCCTCCTCAACAGAGGCACCCAGAGCACGCAGAGACACCTGGAGACGCACCGGCACCGGCTCTGCTCCTGCTCCTCCAGGAGGAAACTAGTGGCGCTTCGCTCTCCGCACTCAGTCTTCAAAGCGACCTCGGAGGTGCTCGTGAAAACTTTCAAGTTCGTGAAAAACGTGCCGTGTTTTTGTGGTTTGCCGCAGGAGGACCAGCTGCGTCTGGTGCGCAACAGCTGGGCGCCTCTGCTGGTTTTGGGCATGGTGCAGGACGCGGTGGACTTCGACACGGTGGAGACGCAGCAGCACAGTCTGCTGCACAGGATCTTAACGCGCAGCAGCAGCAGCAGCAGCAGCAGCAGGGAGACACAGGTTCAGGTTAAAGACCAGGGGGTGCCAGTGGGGGATGCGGAGGGGATCAAGATGTTTCTGGTGAAATGTAGAGGACTGAGGATCAGCGTCAAAGAATACGCATTCCTGAAGGGAGCCATACTATTCACTCCTGGTAAGAGACCAAGTTCAAGTTTCTTTGTCATATGCATTTAAGAGTACAGTGTACAGTGAAATGCATTTTACCCTGGCTCTCTCTCTCAGCCCTTAAAATCTATAAATACTACAATAAATAAGACAATACCTGAGAATAAAATTATAAAACAACCTCAAATATCCATAAAAGAGACAATACTCAATCAGGTAATAAAGAAAACTGCAACTAGTCCAGAATAAAGCGGCACGTGTAGCTCTTTCTTGTGAGTGGAGAACAAATGTTCTTAAAATGCATAAATGTCTCTCTTGGTTTGAAGTGAGAAATAGATTGCTGATGGTTTTCATTAAGAATGTTATAACAACAAAGACTCCATTTAGTTTTTATAAAAAACTATCCTTTAGTGCAGATACACACAATTATTCCACCAGGCATGCTGCTGCTGCTGCAGGTTGTTTTACTTTACCAAGATCCAAAAACCAAATCAGGTACAGCAATATAAAGAGCAATGCAAGAGAGGAATTCCCTCCCAAATCATAATACACAACAAAATATACTATATATGGTTTTAAAAAAAACACTAAAAGAGCATTACTTTAGAAGAAACTTTAGTAATTAATAAGTATTCTTGGGTGTGTAAATGATGATATTTATCTGTTAGATCGTGATAGATTCAGTCGGAGCCGCTCTATTTTCTTTGTGTTTTTGTTATTTAAACTGTGTCAGTTGTTATTGTATTATTGACGTGTATTACAATGTGTTATGTTAGTCCGGGGGTCAGCAGAGCCATTTTAGGCAAAAAAAAACCTAAAAACAATCTGTCTGGAGCCGCAAAACATTTGACCATTGTGATGAAGGTAACGCAGCTTATAGTCTAGGTATAAAAGTATATAAGTCTAATGCAGTGAGGGCCAAATTGCAAATGTACTACGGACTATTAGGGCCACATTGAGGGAAAAAACGTCTGAGATTTCTAGAATAAAGTTATACCTTTACGAGAAAAAAAGAAAATAACAGGTAAAATTACTACTTATAATTTTACGACTTTTTTTCTCGTAATATTATCACTTTATTCTCGAAATCAGATTAATTGTTTTCCTCAATGTGGCCCTAATACTCCGTCTTACATTAGACCTACAACAATGATAAATAAAAATGAAAATGTAAACAAAAAACAGTTATTCATTTCCATTGTTATAAATCCACAAGGAGCCACTGGAGAGGGACTAAAGAGACGCATGTGGCTCCGGAGGTGTATGACAGTGTGATTGTGTATTTTTGTATTGTCACCATGTAAACTATGTGGAGCCCAGGAAGAATAGCTGCTGCTATGCAAAAGCTAATGGGGATCTTAATAAACAAACAAAGAAACAAACACATTTAGTCTGTTTAACGATGAATCAAATAAAGTCCCTCCCTGTGTGTCTCTGTCTCTGTCTCTGTCCTGCAGAGGTGATGGAGCTGGAGTGTCGGGAATATATCCAGGCGCTCCAGAGAGAGGCTGAGTGCGCACTCTACGAGCACGTGAGAACGGTGCACCGGGGCAACGCGGGCCGGTTCGGCAGACTGCGCGCGGTCCTGCGCGCCCTGCGGTCCGTGGACCCGGACGCGGTGGCGGGACTCTTCTTCAGACCCGTGACTGGCACGAGCAGCATCGACGAACACGTGCTCGCTATGTTTTATGAGCTTTAGAGCCCGATAGAAAGAAAAGAAAGACGTTTTGGGATATGAACAATAATTTAATGTATTTATACATCTGTCTATAATTTGATTTTACATTTAAATTATCTACTTCCAGCTTTCATTGATCACATCAGCTGCACATCATGACTTTCTATGTTTTTGTTAGGACACTGAGGACCACTCCAGACCACGATGACCTTAATAAAACAGAGTGACACAATTGCAATAAGAATGAGTTATAAAAGCTTCACAAGAGTCTGAACAAATGCTGATTCTGCTGAGATATGACTCTGATATTTAGCTGATGCGTTTATCCAAAACGACTTACAACAAGTGCATTCAACCATGTGGATACAACCCTAAAATTGCAATAATCTTGCAAGTACATCAACTTCATCAAATATGCGGATCGAGTGCTAAACAAAAAGAGATAGAGAAAGACTGAGACAAGATGAGACTCTAGAAACAGCAGTCTCAATAAGACAAAGTGTAATACAAACAGCTGTCCACAGACCTCGCAGTCAAGATCAATTCACAAGCTTTTCCCATCCTTCAATTTTCTCCAGCAAATCACAAACTTCCATGTACAACCGTTAGCTTAAATACATCAACAACAGCTGCAGAGTAAAAAACAAATGGCATTCAAGCTTCCATGAAAACGAGACCAAAAGACAACCAGCAGGCGCAATATTCATCAACAAGCATAAACAGCAAACAAGCATGAGATCCCACATCATGTCTGAAAAGAAAGCAAGACAATCGCTGCTTTAGAAAGCAAAAATAAAGCAGTTCCTACCATTGATGATCACTTTGACTGGCGGAGGCAATCAGTCATCACTTTTCTGAAAAAGATAAGAATATAAGAAGTATTAAAAAGTAGTCAATGTAAAAAAAAAAAAAAATTGAATAAAATAAAGAGATAGAAATTGAAGTGAGTTTGAAAAGCTAGAGATCTTAATTCTTGCTCCAGTAATTGTTGTATCAGATGCTGTTTATTGGTAAATGAACAAGTGGTATTAATCAAGCTCCTGCATATCATAGTGGTCACTTCAGGGCTGTAAAATCAAACTTATTGGTCCCTAAAAACCTTTGCGTGTCATATTTTTCACAGCTTTTCTCAATAATAATAATACCAATCCAACACATACAAAAACGTTATGGGTGTCAATTTTGTTATGCTGCTAGACCTACATTGTGACACACCGGTGGTTTGGGCTCCATCTCTCCGTCCCCACAGCTTCACCCATCACTTTCTGAAAAACACAAGCATATAAAAAGTATTAAAAACTAGTCAAAGTTAAAACAAATTGTGATTAAAAGTCTCTTTATCCTTTTGTTTTACAAGTGAAGCTTACAAGAAAAGCTAGAAATCTTAATTCTTGGCAAAGTAATTGTTGGATCAGCTGCTGTTTATTGGTAAATGAATCAGTGAACAATACTATTAAGCTCCTGCAGATGTGTTGTGGTCGCTTCAGGGCTGTAAACCTTAAAACCTTTGCAAGCAGGCATCGCAGGCATTTGCTTGATGTCATATTTTTCCGAGCTCTAAAATTACTTTCTTAATAATAATAATAATAATAATAATAATAATAATAATCCACAAGCACACACACTCTTCATCACCAATCCAACACTTACAAAATAAGTTATGGGTGTCAATTAAAACAGCTGCTAGACCTACATTGTGACAGACCGGTGGTATGGGGCTCCATCTCTCCGTCCTCACAGCTTCACCCATCACTTTCTGAAAAAGATAAGCACATAAAAAGTATTAAAAACAAATACAATGCATACAAAATGTGATAGAAAGTGTCTTTATCCTTTTGTTTTACAAGTGGAGCTTACGAGAAAAGCTAGAAATCTTAATTCTTGGCAAAGTAATGCTGCCGTTTATTGGTAAATTAATCAGTGGCACTAATGAAAAATGCCATTAAGCTCCTGCAGATGTGTTGTGGTCGCTTCAGGGCTGTAAAAATCAAACTTATCGGCCTCTTAAACACTTTGCGAGCAGGACTAAAAATACTTTCTCAATACAAATTATAATACCAAATCCAAAGTTCTGGGTGCATTGCAACACACCGGTGGTTTGGGCTCCATCTCTCTGTCCTCGCAGCTTCAGTAAATACATCTCCGCTCGGCGAGGATTCGCCTCGTTTCATTAATATCGTCAGGAGCCTGCCGCTGAGCCGCTTCTCGTCTTCCTCCCGCTCCCGGGTGTCGGAGGACGCCGTTACCTGGGAAATACCAGCCTGAATTAAAACCACATGAAATGATCCTGCAAGATTATCCCTCCCGAGGCAAACGGGACTCTGTGTGTTCATAATGTGAATTAACATTTCGTGCTGAATCACCTCCCATGACGCACACTTATTTCCCATCTTTGTCTTCACTTGAAGGTGTGCTCCTTCTGTGTTATTTAAAGTTGATTATAACATGAAACGCTGTGCCGAACCACAACGCTACTGTCTGTTTCTATGGTGATTCTAGTGCCTTGCACACTTTTTTTTTTTTTTAAAACTGCTTTTGATATGTGACAGCTAAACCTGTTATGATGGATTGAAAAGTGTCCTTTTTATGGCTGCATTACAATTATCAGTTTACCTGTCAATGAATGCCACCCAACATGGTTTTCCAGAACCCAAAGAGGCGTCTTTAAAACGCTAAAAACAGTCCAAAACACAAAGAGATTCAATTTAGAGTGATATAAAACAGAGAAAAGCAGCACATCCAATTTGCATTTTTTCCTTGATAACTGACTTAAGCGTATCAATAAATGACATTACATACAGAAACATATTTAATCACAATGACCACTTGAAATTTCTGGGACTTATTCACTGGAAGCTTTTCAATCTTCCCTCAAGGCAACCATTTCTGCATTGTTAAAAGTCAGGTATTGAAGTCTAAAAGTTTAAAAGTTACCAACTTCACACAGTATTTCTGCTGCTTATGACAATGAGCAAACGCCGAGTACAGCTTCTGAGCGCGTTCTCTCAGGGCTTTTCTTTCCTCCGGATGCAGCCTTTCAAGGCAGCAATAGACATTTAAGCTTAGCCTTGAGTATTAGCACCGCAATCTTCCAAGCATTTGCATTAACGGCTTTTTTTTCTTCGTCCTCTCAGAGTCTAACACCGTGCTAAGCTTGTCTCAGATTACTGCAGTTTTCCTTTTGGTGCAGGATCTCATATCGCAAACAACACAGCCAGTGGGCTTCGACGCAAAATACTCTGAAATACAGACAGATCCTATGTAAAACAAACTCGTATTTCCCCACACTGGCACAAATGAACCCTAACCTATAACAAATACATAGCATTGCAGCCTATAATACATGATTCAAGAGCATTTATCAAGTAAAAATACCAAACATTTACTAGTTACAGCTTCTCTAATGCTATTGATGCATTAAACTAAACAAGTTTTAGACTGTTATAACAAAACAATACATTTGTTAACTTAGGTTGGGCTTTAGGACACTGTGGTTGTTTTCTAACAATTAATTAGTTAATTTAGATCATAATAAGCAGTTGAATTGATTATGACAATAATCCTTAGCCAACTTGCAGCCCTACAGGATTTCCTGCCATGTTAGTTCTCACAATGTGATCCCACATTTGATGTTATAGGTCAGCAACCTTTACTATCAAAAGAGACATTTAAGGCAAAAAATAGATAAATAAATCTGTCTGGAGCCGCAAAACATTTGATCATTGTGATGAAGGTAACACAGCTTATAGTCTAAGTGAGGGCCAAAGAGCAAATGTACTACGGAGTATTACTCCGTTGAGGGGAAAAAACATCTGAGATTTACAGAATAAAATCAGAATGTTACGACTTTTTATAGTCGTAATATTACGAGAATAAAGTCATAACTTCACAAGGGAAAAAAAAGTCGTAATATCACGAGAATAAAGTCATAACTTTACGAGAAAATAAGGCATAATATTAAGAGAATAAAGTCATAACTTTATGAGAAAGAAAGTTGTAATATTACGAAAATAAAGTCAGAACTTTACGAGAAAAAAAAGAAAATAACACGTAAAATGACTTCTTTATAATATTACGACTTTTTTCTCGTAAACTTCTGACTTTATTCTCGTAATATGACTTTATTCTCCTGTTATAAGGCATTATAATGGAAGTGTCATCAATAAAATAATGCCACAAAACTTTAAAAGAATTTATTAACATTACTGGTACAGTCTACTAGTTAATTAAAGGTCTATTTACATCATTCAAATCAGAAATGTTATTTAAAATATGTTAATACATTCTGACACAGGTCAGCCTGCAGTGAAACACAAAGAGTAAACAACCTAGTTATATTACGTCATTACGTTATAACGTTATATTACGTAAGGTGACTGTAACGTCTGACGTCAGATAGCATATTAGCATTTTGGCTAACTAGCATATTTCCAGCACCGTTTACTTAATGTTTACGCGTACTAGCCCCTGATAGCTAAATGTTGTGCCCCTTAAACAGGGGAAATAGTGAGAGAGAAGGATGAATGAATCACACGCAGCTCTTCCCTTCACTCGTCTCTGTATTGAGTGAGGAAGAGGAGCGCGATCCCCCTACTGGAACCCCGAGGCATTACCAACAGATCAACGCACAATCAACCCACACACACAAGGATCTGCATCACCTATCTGCATTATTCTTGCCTGTCACATACTCCCCCTCAAAACAGATGTTGTCCTCAACATGCTAACCTTTGACCTTCAGTGCAAATACAGGGGTTGAAGTGCATACCATCAAAATATCTCCCTAGTACCACTTCAGACTAACAATCCTGCTACATTTTATCTTGTATAGTGCAGTTTTGCAGTTTTACAGACTGGAACTCTTTTCATACATTCCTTCAGACATGGGTAAATACCCAGTGTCGTTCAGTGTCCATTTTTTTCTCTTTTGGTCATTTGTTTGACCTCCTTCATTACGCATTGTTTCGACACAGTCCATTTGAATGTGAATTATGTGTTGAACAGTCCCTTTTTTTCTTTCTTTGAGTGTAATGTATGTGCATTTACTCAGTCCAGTGGTGTGCAATGTTTCTACCTTCCATGTCAATAGCACTGCTGGAAGTGGTATGGCGGCACATGGCACTTTAAAGTTTGTATGCCAAGGTGTTGTCCTCAGGTTGTAGCATGCAGGTGAGCCAAGCTTATCATATGTGAAGAACTTGGGCCGTCTGTGTTGTCGTCTAGGCCGCTGACGCTCCTCACTGCTGAGATCACTTGGAACAGGTAATGGAAGAGCATCCTCCACAGGTAGGTCCTCCACATAACTATTCTCTCTCACCAATAAGTGCTCCATTTGGTTTGGTGTTTCTTGTTCTTTCTCTGGTTCAGGTGCTATGTTTTCCTCAGGGTGTCTGCATTCAATCTCCACAGGTGTACTAGTGCACACAGGATTCACTGTCTCAGGTGTGCATGTCTTGGATTGCTGCTCAAGTGTCACAAGATGATACTCATCCTCTTCCTCTTCCTCTGACTGTTCCACTTCCTCATTTCTCTCCACACTTTTCTTCTTTGTGCGTGGCTGTACTGGGGTTTCCAGTGGCAAGTGGTCACATGGGAGGAGAAGATTACGATGTAAAATCCTTGATCTCCCTTTTCCTTTCTCAGGTCTGAGTTCATAAACAGGGATATCTTCACTCACTTGACGCACAACTGTGTGGATGGTATCCTCCCAGTGGTTTCTCAGTTTTCCTGGACCACCACGAGGTGTCATGTTCCTGATTAAAACACGATCACCAGGCTGTAGCACTGAGCTTTTCACCTTACTGTCATAGTGTCTCTTGCTTCTCATGGCAGCTTTGTGAGCATTTTGTCTTGTGATCTCGTACGCTTCTTCCATGCCCTGCTTCCACTTTTCCATGTAGTTATGATGATTACTGTCTCCTTGTTCTGAGGTCAAGTTGAACAACATATCAACTGGCAACCGTGGAGAGCGCCCATACAACAAGTTAAAAGGTGAAAAACCAGTCACTTCACTGCGAGTACAATTGTACGCATAAATCAGTTTGTTTAGTGAGTCTTTCCAGTTAGTCTTTTGTCTCTCTGTGAGGGTCTTTAACATCTGGAGCAGTGTTCGGTTAAACCGCTCTACCTGTCCGTTCCCTTGGGGGTGGTAGGGAGTGGTTCTCGACCCAGCAACTCCACAGTACTTTTTCAGTTGAGCGAACAGTTGGTTTTCAAATTCGCCACCCTGATCATGGTGTATTCTTGTTGGGAAGCCAAATTTCAGTGCATAGTCGTTAAAGATCTTGTCTGCAGCTGTTTTGCCTGATTTGGAAGTTGTGGCGTAAGCCTGGGCAAAACGTGTAAAATGGTCAATGATTACAAGAATATACTCATAACCACCCTTACACTTGTCAAGGTGCAAGAAGTCGACTGAAACAAGTTCAAATGGTTGAGTGGTTACAATGTTCGTCAGTGGTGCTCTTGTCCCATGGCTTGGCTTCTTGTGCTTGAGGCACACACATCTTCTCATGACATAATCCTCGATCTCCCGTTGCATATACGGCCAGTAAAACCGGTCCCGTACCAGGGATGTAGTCCTTTCTACACCCTGATGACCCATTTCATCGTGAAGTTCTTTTAACACTGTAGTTTTGTGTGCTTCTGGAAGCACCAGCTGTTTTCTGCTTGTAGTTTTCCTGAACAACACTCCACCCTCAGAAATCTCCAACTTATCCCACTCTCTAAGGAGACATAAGATCTGTGAACTGAGTTGTTTGAGTTCTGGACCTGATGGTCGTTTTTCTGCAAGTTTGAACTGAATCACTGGTCCGACAGTGGGGTCATTCCTTTGGTCATGTTTGATTTGTCCTGCTGTTAGTGGAATGAGGGGCGTGTCTGTAGCTATTGCTGCACATTGTACTGAGACACCCATGGACCATGATGCACTGGATTCATCCTGACTTTCCACTGCCTGTGTAGCTGCTCCAATCACATCCTGTGATATTTCCTCTGAACACTCTTTCATGAATATTTCCATATCTAAAGGCATTCTGGACAGACTGTCTGCATCAATGTTTTCCTTACCCGGACGGTATTTGATTGTGAAGTGGAAATCTGCCAGTTCTGCTACCCATCGACACCCTGTTGCATTCAGTTTGGCAGTGGACAGTACATAGGTAAGTGGGTTGTTGTCACTGTAGACGGTGAAGAATGGTGCATAGTACAGGTAATCACGGAATTTTTCTGTGACCGCCCACTTGAGGGCTAGGAACTCCAACTTTCCTGAATGTAGATGGTAGTTTTTCTCCGCTGTAGTTAAAGTTCGGGAGCCATAAGCAATCACACGAAGCTTTTCATTCTGCCTTTGGTACAATACAGCACCTAGTCCCTGGTTGGACGCATCAGTATGGATGATGAATGGCTGTGAAAACTCTGGGAAGCCTAGAACAGGAGGCTGAGTGAGACAGTCTATCAACTGTTCCAAGATTGACTGGTGCATGTCAGTCCACTTAATGGGTGTGTTGGATGGAACTCCTCTGCTGTTTCGTTTTGTTTGCCACATCCTCTTTTTGTTGTTCAGTGTTTCGGTTTCTACAGGTGCTTTAAACAGGTCATACAAGGGGCTGGCAATACGTGAAAAATCTTTGATATACTGCCGGTAATAACTTAATAGTCCCAAGATTGCTCTTATCTCACCAACAGTACCTGGATGTTTGTTTTTCAGGGCCCTGACAGCGGCAGTATCGGCAGGGTCCACCCGGTTCCCTTCAGCAGACACAATTCTTCCAAGGTACCGTACTTCTGCTTTAAACAGGTCACACTTTCTGGGCTTCAGTTTTATCCCGTGCCCTCTCAGTCGTTGCAGCACCCTTCTGACATCACTGACATGATCCTCAAATGTTCTGCTAAACACAAGAACATCATCAAGATATGGCACACATATTTCATCCCTTAAGCCGTCCAAGCACTCTTCCATGCAGCGCTGGAATGCTGCAGGTGCATTCATAAGCCCAAACGGAATTCGGACCCACTCATACAGGCCCCAGGGGGTCACAAAAGCTGTGAGATGCTTACTGTCCTCGGTCATGAACCCCTGGTGGTATGCCTTGCCCTGGTCCAGCAGTGAGAAGAGGGTGTTAGCGCATGGATAGCGCAATGGATAGCGCATTGGACTTCTAATTCAAAGGTTGTGGGTTGTGGGGGTGAAAACACTGGATATGGGGCAGACATATTAGCTGGTTCTCTGCTTGGTGGGGGATACTGTGGGGGCGCAGGTGTGGACCTTTGGATGGTTTCCCTGATTTGGGAGATTTCAGCTCTCAGATCTTTCAACAGCACCATGTCAGAGCGAATTTCTTTGATTTCGGTCAGCAGATCAGGAGGAAGTGAAGTGGCTGTGTTTTGCTGGGTGGTGCTTTTCTTTTCCACTGGAACTTCACTGGCCTGGACTGTATTCACATTTGTTGTTCGTGATGGGGCAGCATGTTTCTTTTTGTCCTGTCTCTCCTTTTCATTGGTGCATGCAATGTTCAGTTTCTCCAGCAGCAGCTCATCTGAGGTGTTTGTCTGCAGGAGGTAAGGCTGCAGGTCACTTTTGATATTGTCATTCTGTAGGCCAGTCAGGACAGTATGCATAAATAGACTCTGGACTAGTGCTGGGTCATATTTTAAGTTTGACTCATCTTCCTGAGAAGCAAACAGAATTTTCTGTCTCATGTCCATTGCCCTTATCAGGAAATTTTGAGGTGTCTCTTTACTGCTCTGGACCTCAGAGGTGAGTTGTTTATATAACTCAGTGGCACCTCTCTCCTGGTAATGAGACCTGAGGATTCTGCGGAGGGTGGGCAGCGTAAGTTTTTCCTTCCCCTCAAGGTAACTTCGTAACTGAAGGTCTGGTGTGATGGCGCGGATTACAGCATCAATGATCTCTGACTCTGGGTAGCCCTTATTGAGCCCATTTTCAATTTGTCTGGCCAGACTGGAAAAGGTTAGCTTATCTTTTTGTCCTGGCTCTCCTATTTGGCCTGCCATCTTGAAATCTTTGCGCCACATAGAGCTGTTAGGGGATGCTAGCACCATGTTCTTTGCTGGAGTGCTGGAACTGGCAGGGAGGTTCATGCTTATGTTCATGAGGTCATGCATTTCATTCTCTTTTTCTTGTAATGACAGTCTTAGCTCCTCTACCTCTTTCTGGAGGTTTTCCAGTTTGATGCAAAATCTCAATCTCAGTTAGGTTTGTTGCCATTTGGATTTTGTCTATTATGTCTTGAATGTTAAGAAGTTCTGACAAACCTTCATCCTCTCGATCATCCAATTGCACCCGTTCAAGGTACCTCATGACGTGTGAAATTAATTGACTGCGTGTTTTACCAGTCACATGTTCCTTTCCTGGTCCAGAAATCTGAAGTCCATTGCACACTTTAATCAGTTGTTCAACAGTCAGTTTGTATAATGCTCCTTTAATCTCCAGCTCTAGCTTCTCGAATTCAGACTCCATTTTATCAAAGGAGATGGCAGAAGTAGTGAAACGAGGGTTTATCTGACTCAATTGGCCCTTTGCTGCTCCCTAGTGGTCACTTTGCTCACTTCAGGATACAAGTCGCCGATGTTTGTCTGAAGATCACCTCGACCGCCTTGCCAACTCCTTTCTCCGATGCCTGGGTTGTTTGAGGAGATGATCAACCAGAGGATTCCACTTGTAGCTCAGTGATGATCCTCAAGCTAAACATCTCAGCGGTGCCTCCAAATGTTGTGCCCCTTAAACAGGGGAAATAGTGAGAGAGAAGGATGAATGAATCACACGCAGCTCTTCCCTTCACTCGTCTCTGTATTGAGTGAGGAAGAGGAGCGCGATCCCCCTACTGGAACCCCGAGGCATTACCAACAGATCAACGCACAATCAACCCACACACACAAGGATCTGCATCACCTATCTGCATTATTCTTGCCTGTCACATAAACAGACAAATACACGACGTTAAATAAAGCACTTTAGGCTAAACGTTAAAAGAAAGGTTGAAACACATGAAGTAAACGCGGATGAAAGGTGTTAGCCTAGCAACAGACTACAGTTGACGTTGTGACAGCTACGTCATCACGTCGGTTCACACACCTGAGTCTTGATTAAGGTGTAAAAAAGCGTATTTTTCGGTCTTTTTTCAACATAAAACAAGCTTAATTTCACTGTCTTTTACCGCCAATTAAGGTATTTGCAAGTAGCGACTCTTTTCGAGACGTTTGTTTCTAAAATAAGTCGAAAATTAGCCATTTTCAAAACTCCAAACTCCAAGTTCAAGCAAAAATAACAAGCCAGAGAACATATATTAACTAAACTTAACATTAAATCGTTTAATTTGCTTACCTGGTTACATGTTTGACAGCTTGAGAGGCGTCGTGGGCCGTGGAGGTGTAAACATACCCGGACAGGTTCTCTACCCACAATCCATTGCACACGCTGCTTGCGTGATGACGTCACCAATCATTCCCCCCCCCCCAATTAACATGAAAGTAAACAAAAGCACCATTAACCATCTAATTACACTAAGACTGAGCCAGACAAATAGAGGCAGGCTACATACATAATGTAATTTAGCATGATGGGATGTCTTATTTATTTCTTTTCTTTTTTTCTTTTCTTTTTTTTTTCTCTCCTTTTTCTTTTACCCATATTTCATTTTCTTTTATTTTGTTATGAGGAAAAAAAAGAAAAAAGATATATATATATATATATATATTTAAAAAAGAAAAAAAAGAAAAGAAACAAAAACAAACAAACAAACAAACAAACACAAAACTCCTCAACTGGCCGGGCATGGCAATTTGTTAAAATGTAACTTAAGATCCTAAACAATCTTTTAAGCATTTATTGATAGGACAGTGGATAGAGAGAGATGACATGCAGAAAGGTCCACAGGCCAGATTCGAACCCAGGTCCACCGCGGCTAGGACTGAGGCTTGGCCATACATGGGCGCCCGCTCTACCAACTGCGCTAACCACACGTCAGAACCAAAACAATCTTATAAATATAAACTAATCTATCAGACATCATAACACCAACTTGGCTCCTCCTCCATCTCCTCTCTCCTCCCTCCAACGATGACTGCCTATGGATAGAAAAGGGCATAAGCCCTGAGGCTCACAAATTTACGAAAATGGAATGTCTTACTGACAGTATTTAAACCCCGGGCTGTCAATTGGTGCCATTTATTTGTCAGTGGAAGTAGTCAAACCTCACCTGTTAAATATTGACATACTATAAACTGAGCCAGGGCAGGATAAAATCATTTGTAGCCCCATATTCCCAAAAATGAGAGGTGTGTTTCTTCAACTAAAGAGTTGTGGATCCAAATTGCCATCTTTTTTTTTTAGCTCTGTTAATTTTATATACAGTCAAATATCCTTCATCATGTATTCACTATGTGCTTGGTCAGAAAAAAAAAAAAATCATTGCTCATTTGGGAGCCGTAACAAGTGATTTGTAAGTAACAGCAGCGGTTTATCTAATGGCAGCCTTAAAGGAAAAACTCACAGACCTTCCATTCATCACAATTATAGGTTTCAGATGGCAAAAAGATTTCAACTGGGGGGCACTTTAGAGGAGACGTGTGTGATTTTTATTGTGACTGAATGATCCACCCATCACCATACTTTCACCATAATGGCTCAAATTGGCTCCTTACCTCCCAGCATGCTTTGGGACTGAGTCAGCTGCATGGTGAAGAGCGTCCAGCAGGTGACAGCATTTCACTTTGTATTATCCTTGAGGTGGCCAGTCTTCTCTCTCTGCATCTTTTAATTGGAGGACAGCAACTTTTTTATTCTGATTATACTATGATCTCACTTGCCTTTTTCTTCATTTGTCCAATTAAGAAACAGCAGCGGAGCGTCCTTTTGATAAGCCAGCTGTATCCTAAGTGAAATCGATATCCGAGCCCACCGCACAGACGTCGATACTATTGTAAAATAATAAATAATTAAAGATGGGAGCAGGAAGTAGCAGTAAATTGAAGGGCTTGGCAAGTGATCAGTGATCCATGATCACACAGACGCCGCATGCACAGGCAATTATGCCGTGCTGAACCATGGAGAGTTCAGAATTACTCCAAAACTGGGTTAACAGCTGCCTGCATCCACTCTCCAAATGCTTTCAGCAGACACACACACACTACCTCCACCGCCACCGCCACCGCCACCGCCACCTATCCATGCACAGACAATTGGCCTGGTTCTTCAAGTGGAAGACATGTCACACAGGGCACCGAGCACACAGCTCCAAGTAACAAGGCCCCGTGGGACATGGAGGGGCATGGTATACCTGCCAGAGTGACTAATACTCTTCACTAGTAAGTGTGTGCAGGCAGAGGAGGAAACAAAACATCTGTGCATACGCTCGGATCTGCTCTCACCGCGGTGACTTGTCTCCCCCGCGTCACACACTTTTGTTCAGGGAGCTTATTATGCTGCGACACTGTAATGAAGTGATTTCATTTGGGGGGGGGGGGGGGGGGGGAGTGGAAAAAGCTCAGGAACTCCCCCCTTTGCCACAGACACCATATGGCAACAGATGAAAACATCTGGCGGCTCTCTGTGTTCACACGGGCGCAGATGATGTAGCTTCATGTTATAGCCATGGCAGAAACAAACAAGACATCGCGCTTTCTCTAGATCGGTACGAGGTGACGCAGCAGGATGCAGCTGCACGACTCTACAAGGTGTGGCAACCTTCACCTGTGGGGGAAAAGATTTCTTTATATCGCTGATGCATTCTGGGAAGAAAAATCCTGATGCATCACGCCAAAGTTATGGGTCCACAGTGTGGAGCATAAGCTCAGAATTACTGAGGTAATGTACAGTATAGAGTGCTAAAAACAGGAAATGAGTTAACATTTTAGCACTTCCTGTTTCCTCGTCTTGAAGTCAATGGGTTTTTGAAGCGTCAACCAATCGTATGTGTTAAATCACAAGTCTCTACCCCACCTGCAGGCATGCAGATAATTAGCACACTTGACTAAACCACTCCCCCTAGATTATATAAATCTGCCCTCCAGGCCTGAACTCCCTTTTCCCTCCAAACAATTCCAGGCAGAACAAAGAGAGAGTGACGTGAGTTCAATGTGGCTTTTGTGCCTTTATCATTTATTTGGTTGAAATGAGATATATATTGTTTGAAAGTTAACAGATTGTTTTGTGTTATGTTAGATACCCGAGTTTAATATGTGAAGGAGAAAAGGCAAATTCCAGATTGTGGATGCACATTTATAATATCATCTGTTAATGTCTTTTCTTAATAGAAAAAATCATCCACCAACTGCCATCCAACTTCACACCTTGACTTTAATAAATTGTTGGAACGGCTCCCTGGATCCTGTGTTTAAATGTGCACAGCATCAAATGTTTTATGAGCCAACGCCACCGCAAGCAACATAGCTTCTTCAGTATGTTTTCGTTTCACCCTGTTCCGTTCCATCTAAAGCTAGTCCCCGGTGCTATTTAATGGCAAAAGTACGTTGTTGCTTTTGACGCTGGTAGTGTGAACGTAGCATAACAAGAGGCTAAATGAGACTACAAAACGTCATCAAACCAAAAACTAGTTTGGCCTTTACCTTGGTGGTGATGTGAAGTCATGTGACCGCGGTGTAGTTTGTTTATAGCTTTTTACTTCTGCATTTACTCTTGAAAAATCAGAAAAGTGGTGTTCATTTGTGGAGATTATCTTGCTGAACAAAACGTGCAAGTACCATAAACTTTTGTTTGCCACAGAGCTTATTTACTGCAATAATCCAAAACCCAATGGAAAAATCCCATTGGCTTTTTGTCAAGAGAACCAGTGCGATGCCAACTTCCTGGTTGGCCTACAAAAATACGTCACTCTATATTATGGTGCCTGACTTCCACTTCTGCTTGTAATTACTAGGGTCGCTATAGGTCGCTGTCGTCTTCTTTTATACCTTCTTTCGGTGATCTACCGTGTGAATTGATGATAAAATCTACTAGTGGGTGTAGCAGGGCCTTACTGAGCCACATTTATGGGGCTTATAATCATCAATAATGGCCTGATAACAGTCTACTTGTCTTTGGCTTACACTGGTGATTCTGCTACTTTTGTTGAAATATCTGACCTAAGTTGCACATGTGTTAGAAATCAAAGGAAACTCGGGTGTGTACTTGACTGGACCAAGATGGCGGACAACATGGAAGACATGGAATTCAGGTCAAAGAAGTATATTGCCAAGAAGTGAAGGTCAATTGTTCGTTCCATTGCGACATCAGCGCCCAGCTGCAAGGCTACGCTTCTGCCATTGTGCGACTACCGGACGCCAGCCTACAAAGTAACAAAAGTAAAACAAAATGATTTCTATTCTATTGTCATAATCTACTGAAAATGGCCTGTGTTGAACAATAAAACATTACAGATATAATAAGAGTTTGGCTGTTGTCAAAAAAACATCGTGTCTTTGCTTCTTTGTTCAGGTGTTGTGTTTTATTGCTATACAGTTTACTTTTACGTAAAGGAATAGTTTGATATCTTGGGGGAAATGCAAAGTGTAAAACCAAAGTGTAAGAAGTTGTTCTACCGGGGATAACGTGCCAGACTATTTCTTGGCCGTGCGTGGTTTGTGAGGTTGGAGTGACTCAAAGTCACTGCATGTGAAGTAATCCAGAACATTAGACCCCGTAAACCTGCGTCTTGACCTTTTACACTTTGTTTTTTGTACTGATTAAATTAAATATAAAGTGTCAATCAGTGAGCTTTAAAGGTGGAAGGACTGCTGACACATCAGCAACTCTCACCTGAAATATTTTCTAATTTAGCTGCAACCAACAGTTGACACCGTTGCGCAACCAAAAACAACTTCTCATCACACAAGAGGAGCATATTGAGGTTAATTAACACTGTCTGGCGGTATTTCCCAGCGTGCCTTTGGTTTTCTCTTTACTCTCCAACGCCGTTGCTTTGATCACAGCAAAATAAGTAAATGGCTACACAATGGGCAGAGCGCTCTGAGGCAGAGGAAGGGGGGGAAAAACAGGATTGTTTATCCGCCTTGAAGCCCGCTGGAAGAAAAAGGATTCCGTTTTCCTAGAGACATAAGATGTGACAGTTTTACTGAGTAAACTTGCCTGTAGTTTCCAATGGATTAAATGAACCGAAAAGCCAATAGACACAACCGAGTCTCTACATCTTTAGTTGTCTTCTAGATACGTGTTGACGGTTTAAAGTCGTAGGTGTCGTTTATTGGTAAAAATCAATACTAAATTTGAATATAGTGACAATTTGCATGATCGTAGAGTAACAATACCTCCGTTTCCTGCTCCGGGAGTCAATCTGTGCCAGCTGTGATTGCGGCCAAAAGTGCACTAAGGTCAAACAACAATCGGGAAATTTTTTTTTTCCTCAATGCATTGGCTCTCCTGATTTAGTCTTATTCTAAAATGAGGCCGGGGCTGATTCAGTCTCTGAGTGGAATAAGGAGACGTATTGATTGCTGTTTCGAGGTTTTACGGGAGACGGCAGAGTTATGGCGGTTCGGGGGGCTGCCTCGGCTCCCCGCCAGGAATAAGGGATCCGGGCATCGTCAGCAATCTACGCCCGCTGCTCCATAAACATTTTCTTTCTGCAAACAAATACTCACTCTCTCTCTACACACACACACACAGCAGAGAGAAATCACATTACCGTAAATGTGGTTTTATTAATAATAACAGTATCTCTTTTTAATGAACATTGCAGATACATAATAGAAAATAAATCAGAAAACAGGAGAGACGTCTCGAGAGTCGTGAAAGTGCCTGGAATAATTCTGTGCTATATATTGTCATTGTTATTCGTCATCGTCGTCTTTATCGTCAAAAAGCCGCGTCGCCGGAACAATTCATCGTGAAACAAAAAACGTGTATCGGCCCACTTAGAAAACGTTTGTATTCACACGGCTTCCCAAAGCAGGAGACGTGCCAGACTCCTGTCAAAATCTCATCGATTCGACGCGTTAACCTCCAGTCAGGATTAGTATTTCTGCTTTGAGAGGCCTTGTGAATAATGACCATTGGTTTCATGGATATGGCTCGATTGTCTTCATCTTTAATCCCGTTATTGTCTTATATTTACACACAGAGCTCAGAAATAGTGCTCTTGAATCTTACTTTTCATAGGGGGGAAGGTCTGATTGAGGTGGTTAAAAACAGGCCTTACAAATTATTGGTTGATTGAAAGATCTCGACTTTGAAACTTAAAAACACAGGCCTGTTCTGAAATATTCTGTAAAAAAAAACTGAAGACTGCAAGAAGATAAAAGGGGAAAAAAAACACACTTTTTCCATTTATTGTTTATCACTTTTGCATATTTTATGGCACTAAATGAAACATCTCTGAGATGCTGCAGGTATTTTAGTATGAGGTTAGTTTCTTGAAGAACAAATAATGTGGCACAGCTGCAGGAGGAGTTAAGTACACGGGCCGCCTTCTGTGGATATGTGAGTATAGCTCTTGTTTCGTATGATTCGATGAAATCGTACCGATCTCGATGGAAGAAAAAAGGACCGTTTTGTGACTGAGAATGCTTCGCTGTAGCTTGCTTTGGTCTAACTTGCTCTAAATAGCATTTCTATAGTATAGTTATAAATACTCCAGGATTTCATTTGCATTTTTAAAATACATTCTTGTCTCTCTTGAGCATTAATTACATTGTATTTGGAAGGGTTTCATTCTAAAAGGTCAGTAGGTCAAAAATAGAATTGATTACATGTTTAATATTAATAACTAAATAACTCTTTGAAGGTATTTCAGATGTTTTGAGGCTCATTTTGGAATGAAACTCTCCACCATTATGGTCGTTATAGGGGAGAACGGGGTTGGTTGTCACATTCATTAGATCTCGCTCTCTAGTTAGAAAATGTTGGTACTGAAAGTATTATCATGAAAAAGTATGAAGGGAGAGCTATAGTTTAGCTTAGTCGCTAACAAAAAATCCCAGTTGGGGATGTTTGTCACATTATTTTCGGGGTTGGTTAACGCAAATTTGTTTTAACGCCACTAATTTCTTTAACGCATTAACGCAGCTTGCTGTTTTAGGTTGTAGTGAGCTCAGTTTTAAAGCTAGAGTGAAGATACTGGTATGATATGAAACCTAAGGAATCCATTGGTACCAACCATGTCATATTAGCTTGTTGTGAAGGAGGCTAAATAACACTCCAAACTTGCTCTAAATTTTGGCGAGGAAAAACTGGCATGGCCATTTTCAAAGGGGTCCCTTGACCTCTGGACCTCAAGATATTAAATACTTGACAAATCTCCCTTTAAGGTACATTTTGGACAGATGAAAAATGTGCGATTCATTTGCGATCAATTGCGATTAAATATTTAAATCGATTGACAGCCCTAATTATTATATAAGGATACAAACATTTTTTTTTCCTGTTTATGTTCTCTCGATGCAGGGGATATAAATCTAAATATCAACCAACCCCACGATGGGGATAGTTGTCACAAGTCCATATCTTTTGAACAGAATAAGCTAAAGGAGAGTAAGATCACTCCATTCCTATCTGACACTTTAGGCTCAATTACACATTGAAATTGAATCTATTAAGGATACAGTTTTGGAGGGTTTTAAATGAAAGTAAAAAGTGTGACGACCGACCCCGTTCTCCCCTATATTCCTACGTTCCCGTCACCGCGGCAGTGCCGAGCAGCCGGGGCCGACCAAGACGCGAAAGCCCCGCTGTATTCATCCGCTAGCGCGACTCGACTGACAACATTGTTTCCTGTCGACAGGGGGAATGGCAGACAAATAACAGAGCTGTCATTTAGGAGGAAATGAATAACAGAGATACTTGTTTAGCCCTGGCTTTGTTTGGTCCTTCAGAGGAAAACCAGGTAGAGTAAATGCTTCAGGTGACACCGGATGTCATGGCTTTCCCTCTCTCCCGTCCATCTGCACTGACATCGTCGATAGCTCCGTCCTCGTTAAATCAACTGCGACGCCTGCGAAATCAACGAACATAAAAAGCCTGCTGAGCTGCAATCCGTGGTTTCTGTTTGAAATGTCAAAACTCCTCTTTTTAATGATGAAAACACTTTTTTTTCTCTTGCAATATAAGACATTTAGTGAATGACCTATCGATTTTACGTGAGCTGTGCAGTTCCACATAACAAAACATTTTTTATTCCCCCAATTCCTTTCTATCAGAAACTTTATAGCTATAACATCTCTAAGCAAATATCCCTCAGTTACAAAAATAG